>NW_004567126.1:30330300-30333791 GCF_000260355.1 Condylura cristata | reverse complement strand
GAAACTGAGGCACGGAGGTCGACGGCAGCTGGAGCTCTCGGAGCCAGCCTGGCAGCGGACAGGCACCGGCGAGCCTGAACGCCGCATCCAGGCTGCGGCCGTCCCTCCTCTGTCCAGAGTCTGTCCCGACCCTTGGGCTGAGGCGTCTGGAAGCCAGGGCCGGAGTTCACATCCACGCGAGCGAACACAAGGGCTCCGCAGAGGCCAACGTCCTGCTCTGGTTGCACCACAAGTTCACTGAGGAAAAGTCTGGGCTGTGCCACCGGCTTTCAGCGCTTCGGGCCATCGCGGCCTGCCCAGCCAGGCTGGCACAGGGGACAGCCCCCTTCCAGAGGGCTGACTAGCTGGCCCCAGAAGATTCTCTCAGGCTGCTCAGATCAGGAGGCGACACTGCTTCAAAGCTGTCTCCAGCCTCCCAGGGAGCCTGGCAGGTGGCTCCCGGGCTTGAGCGCAGGAGCCGTGGCCGGCAGAAACCCAGCGGGGAGGGGAGCAGACACAGTCTGGGGGAGCAGACACGTCCTCCGTCGCGCCCTGGGGCAGGGGCGGAAGCACCAGGGGAGGGCCGTCCCCCCGCAGGCCCGCTGGGCCCGTCTGCAGAGGCCACGCCGGGGGCCCCTGGAGACAGTGCTGGGTGCCGTCCCCAGGCCCGCGGGGAGGCAGGAGGCCCTGGGGGCGCTGCCGGGGAGCAGAGGCGAGGACGTGGGTCGCACCAGGCGTCACCACCTGGCACCCGCCGTGGCCGCACCTCTCTCTAGACGTGCTCCATCTCCTGGTCCTGGTCTGGCTCCTCCTCCTCCTCCTCCTCCTCCTCCTCCTCTTCTTCCTCCTCCTCCTCCTCCTCCGCGCCCGCCTTGTCCAGCGGCGCCTCGCCGTCCCGGGCCAGCTCCTCCACGTGAGCCAGCATGTCGGCCATCAGCGCCTCCTCCAGCCGCTTGCGCACCTGTTGCACCAGCTCCTCCTGCTTCCTGGGGACACAGGGGCGCGCGACGGTCGGTGCCCGGGACCACGGCACCCGGCCGCCGCCGCTTCCTCCCTGCGCACGGCTGTGCTGGGCCCGGCCGCGTGGGGAGCCCCGGTGTCGCAGGCCTGCTGCTCACGCGCGCCTTTCGCCCTCCCGCCGGGAGGGGACGGGTCTCTCCAAGTGGCCTGCGCCACACGCTGACCGGAATCTGCGATGGAGGATGGACACGCCCCGGGTCCCGCAGGCCCTGTGCGGTCACCCCAGGTCTCCAGGCGAGCTCCCCCAGGCTCGGCCAGTCGCGCGTGTGTTCCGGATGGATCAGCCCACGCCTCGCCCACCAGTTTTTGTTTGAACGCCCCTTATTTCCAGAAGCTCTCCTTAGTTTTTATACCCGGCCTAGTCTTTCCAGGGGTCTTAGTCTTTCCTAATGTCCCTGCTCACCTCCCTCCCTCAGGACTGGACCTTGAAGAGGTAGTGGTGGGGGGTCAAGTCTTAGGCTGAGCCTTCGCCAAGAGCAGGTACCCTGCTCCTGCCCCACCCCCACGGCTTTTGGTTTTTAAGGTTTATCTATTTGTGCACACAAGAGCTGGGGCACAGGCCAGAGGTGTGGGCGGTGAGAGGACTCCCCAGAGACAGAGTGGGGCGCAGAACAGGCAGATGCACCGAAATCCACTGCTGAGGGGAGCAGCGGGGAGACAGGAGGGGTCTGCCGCGCCCTGTGGGTCCCCCCCTGGCCAGGGACTGAACCTGCGCTGTGGCTGCGGACGCTTCATAGTGCTGAGACTTAACCTCTGCGCCACCAGGGAGGGCCCCACATACCTTTGAAAGCCCTGGTCCCCAGACAAGAGCCCCACGGGCTTGCACCGACAGCTGGCACTGCCAGTTCGCAGCCCCTCCCTGAATGGGATCTCAGGAGTCTGTGCTCTGAAGTTTAAAAGAGTGTGCTTCATCCCTCCAGCCTTACTAGATATTTCCTGTCCCAGTGCCAGTTCAAGGACCTCTCTACTAGGTCATTCCAGCAAACACATGCCCTGAGTTTATCTGCACCTGGACAATGGCAGGGTACGCCCCCCCGCCCTGCCACCTACCCATCACCCACCTGCTCACTCAGGCCCCGCCTCAGGGCCCAAGCGTCCCCCGCACATGCAGCGCCCCCCCACCTTTGGAATGGCCCCCTCTGCCGCCCCCAGCAGGCAGGCTGGTGAGCCGCTCGCGCCCAGCGAAGGCAGGACACACCAGGAGCCCCTCAGACCGGGACAAGGACCCACTTCTTGTCTCGAAGCATGCCCAGAGGGCAAGGCCTGTGCCCTGCGGCAGGCCGCACTGCCCGCCGCTCTGACAAACGCCCCTGAAGAGGCGAAGGGAAACTCACGCGCACTGGCCCCTGGCTAGAGAACGGGGTAGGGCAGGACGACATGCTACCTGATGTCCTCGTCGGTCACCATGAAGGCCTTGCACAGCGGCTGTGTGGTGTTGAGCCACACCCCAGGGTTCTTCTCCACGGCGGCCGAGAGCTGCCCGGTGATGGGCATGGTGCTGGTGTGCAGGGCGCTGGCGATGGCCGACAGCAGCGTCTCGTCTGTGCAGCCAGGGCCCACCCCTGTGGAGCAGGGCGGGGCGGGGCGGGGGCACCGTCAGGCCCCTGTGTGAAATGGTCTCACTCTGCCCCCCAGCGAGGGGGGTCGGGGTGCGGGAGCCAGACCACACCCCAGGCCTCGGGTGAGCGTGGCCCAGTTAGGAGGCCGGCGCTGGCGGAGCTGGGGGCTGCGCCATGACCGCTGCCAGACACCCCTCCCTCTCACTCCCGGGCAGCCTCAAGCCCCGGGCTGTGGATCAGCCCCTCGGGGTTGTCACCGCCACCCCAGTTACCTTGCAGGCCCTTGGGGAGGTCCATGGTCTTCACCAGCTCCTCAGCAATGTCAAAAGCATTCAGGCCACTGAGCTTCTTCTCCCAGAAGAGCTGCCCCCAGACGGACAGAAGGACAGACAGCCGTGAGGCTGACAAGACAGGCCGGCCCGCCTCGCGCTGACGGCAGCCTCTGACCCCACAGCCGCCAGGCCTGGGCAAGGGGGGCTGCTCTGGAAGGCACGGGGGGTTCACACCTGGCCACTGTCCCTGCTGGGCCCGGCGGCCCCACTGCGGCAGACTCGCAGGGCGCGGACAGCTCGTGGCTCCAAGACTGTCACTATCCTACGCGCTTCCTGGCCCCACTGAGGGAAAGGCCCCCTCTGCCCTGGGTTTGGGGGTTCAACCAGGGCTAAGTCGCAAGGCCCACCGAGGGCGAGGGGAAACCATCTCCATCCACCTGAGAGCCACACAAGCTCACACAGGAGGACAACAAGGTACTTTGGGAACAGGACCCCAAAAGGTAGGCTCGTAAGTGGGGAGACACAGACCCTGATGCTGCTTCAGACAGTGACAGGGGCAACCCAAGAGTGCCCTGCTCGCCCGTGGGGTCCACAGAACGTCCCCCTCTGCCACCCCGCACACCTGACGCGTGTTCGTCTGTGTGAGACACGCGAGGCCCCT
>NW_004567126.1:30328059-30329695 GCF_000260355.1 Condylura cristata | reverse complement strand
TCGCCCCCAACACCTGCTGGCGGCCGGGCCCCCCAAGTGCATGTCCATCACAGACCACACACCGCATGTCTGGGTGCCAGCAACCCCACACCCCAGAGTGGGCCGCCAGCTGTCCAAGACCCACCGCCTCCAGCCCCCACAGGCACCGGAGGGCCGAGCGCGGCCGGGACCTGCTCGCACTGTGTCTCGTGCCCCCCCGCTCGCCGCAGCCCCAGATGGGCCCCAGCAAGCAGCATGGCTTTCCCGTCAGGACCAGGGCTGGCGAGGCAAACAGCTCCCCTGAGCGGCTGCGGCAGCCAGGCCCGGGCGGCTCACCTTGAGCTGGTTGGAGGAGTCGTAGCGCACCCGCTGCCGGCTCTTGTTCACCTTGCTCATCAGCATCTTGCCGGTGCGGAAGTCGAAGGTGCTCAGGTCCATGGAGCCCCCCAGGTACCGCGCCAGCTGTGGCTTGCTCCGGAACTTCTTCCCGCTCGGGCTGCACGGAGACGGGGGTTAGCAGCGGGCGGGGCGCTGGATCCCCAACTGTACCCCCGCCTTGGGGTCGAGAGCAGGGGTGAATACTGACCACGGAAGGGTGGGCCTGGCCCTGGCAGCCTAACACTTCCAGAACATTCCAGAAATGGAATTGGGCTGTACTCTTAAGGACTCAAGATAGCAGGTACTTGAGGGACAACTCCCAAGAGCAGTGTCCTCCTGGAAACAGCACCAGGAAGGGGTGTCCTGGGGTTAACCTGGAAGATCTTATGTGAAGGCTCAGGGCCAGGCCTCAAACAGCTGGTGCACACGCACTAGTGGGAGGCTCGAATGGGCGCCCAGTCCTGGCTGACGCCGGCAAGCCTGCCCCTCACAGCCACGTCTGTCCACGGCCGCTGTGCGCTGTGGACCGGCTCCCTCCGCCGGCGCCGCTGGAAGAGCTCCGGGTGGGAATGGACCGCAGCAGTCACTGGGGAGCTACTCCCCACACCAGAGATAGCAATCCCACCCCGGTGCCAGCCCGGGAGGCCCGAACACAGGTCCCTGCAGACACTTGTGCAGCAGCACGGTTCGTGACCAAGAGCTGCCCGCGTGCCCACCACCCAGTGGACAGACCTGCGCAGCGACATACGACACTCACGCGGCCCCTCGGGCACAGCAGGGATGCGCGGGGCCTGAGCGCACGATGCCCGGGACAGAAGCTGGACACACAGGCCACGCAGCGAGTCCACCGGCGAGAACCGTCTGGGCCGGGCACAGCCTCGAGGGCGGGCCTGTGACGCCAGGGGCTGTGGGCACTGCCCACGACGGCGGAGACCCGCCTACAAACCAGAGGCGCGTGGTGTGGGGTCAGTGCCGCCGCCTGTGGCTGCAGCCCCAGGCCGTCTGAGGCTCCCGGGCAACAGCAGTCCCTGCCGGCGAAGGCCTCAGTGTGACTGTGGCGTGGGTGGGTTTTGATCTCCTGACCACCTCTGAACAAGCCCTGATTTGAGTGATCACGTCTGACACTCCCGATGTCCCACACAGGGCAGGAAAAGGGAACCCCTCAGGCCCCCCCACAGTGGTGCAACAGGTTAAAGGCAGCACCATGAAAGCTGCAGCAGCAAGTGCGTTTGGTCCTGCCCCGGAGTGACCCACAGGGCGCAGCAGACCTCTCCTGACC
>NW_004567126.1:30324883-30327349 GCF_000260355.1 Condylura cristata | reverse complement strand
TCTGGCTTGTACCCCAGTTTTATATGTATACAGAATGTTAAAAAACACAAACAAACTGTGTGATGTGAATTAAGTCTACAAAGCTGTTTAATATAAAATGCACAAAAAGTGGGTGTGTAGGTGCCAGGGGCTGGGCGCAGGAATGGGGAGTGACTATTACCAGGCACAAAACTTTGTTTTGGAGCACTAAGAATGTTCTGGAACTACAGGAGTAACAGCTGTACAGCTCTGTGAATGTGCAAAAAGCTGCCGCGCTGTGCCCGTCCAGCGTGGTTACCCGGAGCGGACCCAGGGGGCCTCCTCTATACAGCACGCAGGGGCGCACCCAGCACTCGGCCTGACGCAGGCCGGCGGCCAAGCCGGGGAGCAGGACCTGCAGGGGGGCTGGGCTGGGGCCCACCGCCCACAGGGGTGTCCGAGCTCCCGCGGATAGGGGAGCCCAGAGTCCGGAGACAGGGACCCCTCCCTTGTGCGTGCACAAGGGGCGCGCGCAAGTGGCGTCTCCTCGCCCAGGGAGGCCGTGAGCCGCCAGACAGCGAGGGCCAAGCTGCGGGTGCCCGCGGCCGCTGCCCTGAGCGGACACTCACACCCCTGCTCCTCCTGTCACCGCGCCTTCTGAGAACACCTTCTGCTCGGTCCCGTCAGGTCTAACTCCGTGAGGCCTCAACTTCCTGCCTGGACAGTGTCCGAAGGTGGGGCTCTCCACAAAGACACCCCGATATGCCGGCCCTCCCAGACCCCAGGGCAGCTACGGTGAGGTCCAGTGGGACAGCTGAGTGAGTGCCCCCAGGGGATGGTTCCCGGGATCACCTCCATCTACACACCCCCCGCAGCCCTACGCGGCCAGAGCGAGGAACCCGACAGCACATCCCTCTAGGAGCGGCTCGGACGCCAGCCCCAGTCCGTCTCCTCTCGAGATGAGACGATGCAGAAAATTCATCCCTGCCCATGCCCAGTGGCCTGGTGGGTGGGGTCCGTACCACAGTCCCAGACTGCGAGCGCTGGGTGGGGGGAGGGTGACACCCCCTGCTACACGCACAGTGGCCCAGCACCCTCTCTGGCAGCCTGAACCGAAAGCCCCTTTGTCCCACCTCAGTGGGGCCGCCGGAGCCTTAGCTGCAAGCTCTTCCCCAGTCTGGGGCTTTCCCCATCACTGGCCTCCATGCTCAGGGCAGGGGCAGCCTGGGGGTAACTCCTGTCCCCCAAGTGTCTGCACAGGTCAGTCACCTACTCAGACCACTGCTCCTCACTTCTCTGTCAGGGCTATCAATCCTCCGAGGCCCCAGGAACTGCCCAGCTCAGTAAGGCAGCTGGGTGACATCGCTGTAAGGGCTGCGGCATGTGCCACCACGGGGGGGTGGGCAGGCCTGGGGCTCAGCCCTCCTCCGCCCAGGCCCAGGCCCTCAGCAGATGCTGTGCAGTGTGTGCTGAATTAACAAAGGAAGAGAGAGGCAAGTCCTGGAGCCTGTGCCCAGAAGCCCAGGGAGCAAGGCACGAGCCCTCCCTGCCCACCAGGGGCAGACTACACAGGCTTTGGATTTTCTAAAGAGCAGGCAAGGGACACAGCCCGCGACAGCAAACACGTGTCCCCAGACATGTTATCTGCTTTCCACTACTTCACGCCCTGAAGGTACAGGTCCCAGGCAACATCAGTACACACTGGGCATCACCCTCCAGCTGCCCTGCCGGGAGGCCTGGAAACCAGAACCCCAGGCTGTCCAGAGCTATCACCACTCCCCGCTCATGCCCGGGGATGGCAAAGTCCACAGACACCTAAGTGTCAGGGGGCCGCTTCACCCCCCTCATGGTCGCCCACCCCATTTCAGAGCAAGGACAGGCCACACACTGGTTAGCTAGCACCCCGCCGGCATGCAACACAGGGCAGGTGTCCCGTGCTTTCCTTTCATGAGGCTACCAAGCACAGGAGAGGGAGCCATCAAAGCGCCGGGAAACAAAAGCATCTTCTACCAGTCAGAAAAGGAGGGGCAGGCAAACGGCAGGTGGCCCAGTCTGGCGGGGCTGCCAGCCGCCCACTTGTTCTTTATGGCGCGGAGGGGGGCTGGCCTGACCCTTCGCAGGCCGTGGCAATCCCTCCTTCCACTGTGGAGGAGGGAAAACCTGAAGGCCCCGACCACCGGTAACGCTCCCCGGGAGCTACTGTGCGCTGCACGCAAGGGGCCGCCGCGGCCTCCTCCACAGGGGAGGTCACGGCCCACGTGGAGCAGGAACTTGGAACCCGCTGCAAGTACGCGGCCCCCGGCAACCCCGGAGAGGGCCCCGGGACCCGCACTGTCCCGCGCGCTGCTGCCGGCTCCGAGAGCTCTGCTCCCCAAACCCCCAGCTCCACATCCGCCCCCCGGGGGCACCCCACGAGGATCAAAGGGACAGCCCAGCCCCCACCCCTGCCTCCCAGCAGCGTCTGACCCGCGCCGGGCGCCCCTCGCCCAACCCGCAAGCGGGCCGCGG
>NW_004567126.1:30302862-30324134 GCF_000260355.1 Condylura cristata | reverse complement strand
GGGGCCGCGCTCGTCCGGCCTGCTCCGGCTCGCTGGCCGTGGGCTGCCCACGAGCCCTGCCCTCGGCCGCGCTGTCGGGCTGCTGCTCTCCGTCCTACCCTGTTCCCACGGCCCGGCCCGAGTCTCGGAGAGTCGAACCTCCACCCCGCCCCCGCCCGGGATCCTAGCCTGCGAGCTCTTCAGCTGCGTCCACTTCTGAGGGTGTTCTGACCGTTCCCCCCCGCAGAGCCTAATTCCCAGCCAGCGCTTTCCTGAGGCTCTGAATCCAGGATCTCCCTGCCTGCACTTTAGTCCCGCCGCCATCTCGCTTGGGGGATCCATGACCTTCCTATAGAATGTTTACCCCCCCCCACCCCTTGCTCTTGCCAGCCAAAGGGAACAGGTGCCTCCCTGAGTACCCCCAACTCCCCATAAACACCCCTCCACCCCAGTCCATGGCAGAGCCTAATTGGCCCAAAGCAGGTACTTAGGGAAAGATTGCCGAGTTTGTGGGCGGAGCTGTGACCAGTGTCAGAAGGCTGGGCCTCGTGTCCCTCCTGTCCTAGCGCCTGGTCTCTGGCCACTGTTCCTGAGTGGGGACGATGTTGGTAAAGAGACCCTAGCTGCTCAGAGGGGAATAGCGGGGTGGTGTGCACATGTGGATCTCCCCCCATAAGTGGCTTCCTAGCCATTAGGCTCTGTATCTATAGGCAAGTTCAGGACCTGCAACCCGAGGTCACGACATGCAGGTGTCACAAGGCTTTTCATAAAGGCAACTTCTCACAATTATGTCTCTTCCCTCCCTGGATTTCCAAGGAGTCCGCTGTATAGACTTCAGCAGGCTCCAGTGAGCAGGGCTCACTCACAGATAAAGGGCAAAGTGGCCAGGCAGGCACCCTGAAAGGTGGTGACCGCATGACAATGCTGGCTGAGCCCTTAGGGCTCACGTCTGCCCAGTTAAACCTGAGCCAGGACTTGACCCTGGCCCTCCTGCAGGACAGCACTCTTCACAGCTGGGTGGGTCTTCTTCCTGAGCACGGGACTGCATTTGTTAATTAAAAAATTACACCCTTTCTGGGCACTGACCTAGTTTGTGAGGACATGGCCAAAGGCAGCAAGGAGGTGGGGATCTTTATAAATGAGGGGGCCTTTCACGGTCCTCCCTCAGGAAAACAGTGAAGGAAACTGAAGTCAGCCAACACACCAGACAAATTTGCTCCTTCTGTGGCAAAACCAAGATGAAGAGGCCATCTGTAGGGATTGGGCCTTTGGTTCCCGGACCCAACCAGCTTCTGCCACCACAGTGAAAGCCAAGACTGAGGCACTGGAAGCAGTGGGAGCTCTGTACCTTGAAACATGGCCAGCTTATAATAAATGGGTTAATTTATGGAACAGTTACTTCAACTTGATAATGTTCTGACATGCATTAATTTTACTTCTCAAAGCTTGGGAATTAAAATATTTTCACTTTTACTAGAAAAAAATTAGTTACAAGATAGCCATGTTTACAAGATAGCCATGTTTATTGTAAAGAGGGAAACTACTCAAAGATGTACAAAAGGGGAAAAGTATTAACTCTTTAGTCTGCTTTGAGTCCTTTTTAGTGTCGACCCAAGTGTGGACTTGTTGGATAATGGACTTGTTGGCTAGGATTATCCTGTTAAACTTTTTTTAAAAAAAGATTTATTTATTGGGCTCTCCCTGGCGGTGCAACGGGTTCAAGTACAGCACTGTGAAGCTAGCCACAGCTGCTTCAGCACGAGTTCTGTCCCCGCCAGGGAGCTGACCCAAATGGTGCAGCAGACCTCTCCTGTCTCCCTGCTGCTCCCCTCAGACTGTATACTTCGTCAGTTGGCCTGTTCTGCTCCCCACTCCGTCTCTGATGAAGCCTCTCACCGCCCCTGCACCTCTGGCCTGTACCCCAGTTCTGTATGCAAACATAAAATCTTTAAAATTCAAAATGGGGGTCTTCCCTGGTGGCCTAGTGCTGGTGGCTCAGCACTACAAACCTGAAGGCCCACTGAGGGCCTGAGTTCAACCCCCGGCCAGGGAGCTAGCACAGCAAACTCCTGTCACTCCGCTGCTCCCCTCAGCAGTGGATTTCAGTGGCTCTGCCTGCTCTGCTCCCCATTTTGTCTCTGGTCAAGCCTCTCACCTCCCCCCAAACCTTTGGCCTACACCCCAGTTCTAAATAAAGAAAATCTTAAAAAACAAAAAACTGGAAATAAAATGGTTCAAGGTGTTAACCTTCCTGTCAGCCAGACTGCCAGCTGTTGACTAAAGAGCCCTTAAAGTTTCACCTCCTGTTCTACTGGCATCTGGTGGTGACGGTGGCACAAATTCCGGTCTTCCAGTTAGTCCTACACTAGACACCCATTTAGGTGGCTAGAACGGGAAAAACAGCAAGAGCTGAGAAGCACGTGGAGAAACTGGAGCCCTGCGCTGTGAATGGGGTGTGACAGGGCACCCGCTCTAGAAAACGGGCGGCTCCTCTTCCTTGGACTCCGTCCTGCCTTAAACATTTTGACGTCTCATCATCATACCTCTTTGCTCTTGCTTTGCTAAGTCTGCCTCAAGCCCATGCAGCCCGACTGACATTTCCAGGGCCGCCGGCTCTGCGCTGCAGGGCAGTGTCCCTCCACACCTCGGCATCTGCAGACCAAAAATCCTAGCGCAGCATGCAACAGGCATCTCCATATAAAGGCTTTTTTATATTTTTCTGTTAAAGCAATACAAATTTCAGGTATGCATCATGATAAAGCAAATTCTGTATAGTGATGTCGCTCACCAGAAGTCCAGTTCGCCTTTCACGAGATAACTGACTCCTTTCACCTATTTAAGCACTGTCCTCCGGTAGTCTCGATTTTGCTCTTAGAAGCTAAAATTTTTAATTTTTTTATAGATTTATTTATGCATATTTATTTATGGGGTACAGACCAGAAGTGTAAGAGGGTGCGAGCACTCGCCAGAGACAGAGTGGGGAGCAGAACAGGAGCACTGACTGAAACACACTGCTGAGGGGCGCAGTGCCCCTGGGGCCCAACATTTTTGTTTTGTTCCTTCTTGTTTCTTTGCCACTTGGATGAAATGGTGTTTGTCCTTCTGAATTATGTCACTTAGCATAATGCTCTGTAGGTCCATACTTGTTACTGCAAATGACAGGATTTTGTCTTTGTGAACTACTTTTTTAGTAAGAATGAGGCATGTTTTTTTAAATGGTTAAACTCCCCCCCTTTGGAATTAAAGTGATTGAGAATGTATCAACATATTGGAAGTTTTTTTGACATAATAGTTTGCTAAACTATTTTAAAAAAGATTTATTTACTTATTTATGCATAGAGAACTGGGGTACAGGTCAGAGGTGCGGGGGTGCGAGAGGATTCACCAGAGACAGAGTGGGGAGCAGAATAGGCTGACTGACCAAGTATACCAGAGACAGAGTGGGGAGCAGCGAGCGGGTCAGGACAGGTCACCACTGCGGCAGGGGATCAAACTCGTGCTGCAGTGGCTGCAGTCAGCTTCCTAGCACTGTGCTTTAACCTCTTGAGCCTCCTGGAATTTTCCTGGGGATAATTTGCTTGCTTTCATTGGACCAAACTGAGTTGTATTTTCATTAAAACTATCATTACAAAAAGTTTATGGGCAGGCACGCACGCTTCCTTTTGCTTGTGATGCTGCTCAGCAGTCTACCCTGCGTGAGTTAGAAATTGTTTAAACATTCTAAGTGCAGCTTGTTTATCTCATACACCCCTCGCAGGTGATCTCTGACATGTTCACACATAGTAGCACAGATGTTATTTTTAATAGCAAGTGATGGCAGACCAATGCCCCAGAAGACCAGTTAACATTGTTGACCAACCCCCAGGCAAGCCTTGATGCAAACAGGAAGCCCTGATACTCCAGCCCCCGCCCCTATACACACCCCATGTGGAAGTATTTGGAGTCGGGTCTCTAAAGATGCAGTGAAAGCTTAATGAAGTCCAAGGGGTGGCGCAAAGTATCTTCTAGGGGACACCAGAACACGTCTCCCTCTCCTCCACGCACCCATGGCATCCAGTAAAGGCCACGTCAGGACACACAGAGAAGATGGTCATTGCGCGCCAAGAAAGAAACCTTACCAGACATCGACCCTTTTGGAACCTTGACCTTGGACTTACAGCTTCCGAAACTGAGGAAATTCCTTTCTGCTATTTAAGCTGCCCAGTCAGTGGTATTTAGTCACGGCAGCTGGCGCTCCCTAATAGAGTAGCTATTTTCACAAAGATGCATAGAATGTTCCTGGAAATTTCAAGAACTTGGCAAGAACTGGGCAGGGGAAACAGGAACTAACTATGCAGTGTAACCCTTGTGATGGCTTAGCATGTTCACAGCTCTGATGTTCCTCCTTTAAAAATACAGACCCCTGGGCCCTCCCTGGTGGCGCAGCGGGTTAAATCACAGCACAAAGAAGCTTAAGCCACTTCCACATGAGTTCGATTCCTGCCTGCCCCAGAGGAGACCACATGGCGCGGCAGACCTCTCCTGACCCGCCCACTGCTCCCCTCAGCAGTGTACTTCGTTGATCTGCCTGTTCTGCTCCCCGCTCTGTCTCTGGTGAATCCTCTCACCTTCTGCATCTCTGGCCTGTATCCCAGTTCTGTACGAATAAATAAATAAATCTTGTAAAAAAAAAAAAAATACAGCCCCGCCTCCTCCGTGGCCTAGAGGTGAGTCTCCTCTATCACCTCTGAGGCCTGAGTTCCACCCCCAGCCAGGGAATGACCTCCAGGGCGCAGCAGCCCTCTCCTGTCTTCCTGCTGCCCCCTCAGCAGTGTGTCTCAGTAGCTCTGTCTCTGGTTTCCAGTACCTCTGGCCTGCAGCCCAGTTTTTCTATGCATTCACCAATCTTTAAATAAAAAATAAGGGCCTCCTTGATTGTGCAGGGGCTGGGGAAGAGTGCTGCCAAGCTACTGCCAGCCCCCTCAGCGTGAGTTCCATCCCCGGCCAGGGAGTGACCCAAATGGCAGGTCTCCCCACTGCTCCCCGCAGCAGTGTATTTCTGTGGAGCTGCCTGTTCTGTTCTCCGCTGACTCTGGGGAGTCCTCTAAGAAATAAAAAACAAGCCACAGACCCTACCTCTACCCCGCTGAGGGTAGTTTGTGAAAGGTGCATAGCCTCTGCAGAGACAGGGGGAGATGGCCACCACGTGGAAGTCCAAGCTGAGCCTGGAGAGGAGCTGCGCCTCCGCCCGCGGCCACGCGAGGGCGCTGATGCGGAAGCGGTTCGCCGCCAGGAGCTGGAGCCTCTGTGGGGGAGCCCCCGGTGGCGGGCTCACCCCGATAAGCTCCTTCCAGTTTCTTGAGCCAGAGAAGCTGTGGGAATGAATGCTTGTGCTTGATAGTGGACATTTAAGGCAGGAACAGTCACGTTGTAGGGAGAAATGGTGCAACTCAGGCTTTTCTTTGCCGTCCCGCCACTGGCCTCTGGCCACCACGGGTGCTTTGCTTTCCGCAGGCTTCACTGCCCACCCGTGGCGAGTGATGCCGGGGTGCTGGGGCATGAACACGGGCGTTCGTGCAACCTGCCGTTGCAATGCAAGCACAACGGGACAGATGAGAGCGAGCTGGGAAGAGAGCGCCGGCAAGAAGCTAGCCAGGGTGCGGGGCTGGCGGGGGCTGGAGGCTCCTGGGGGCTGCCAGCCCCGGCCCCCTCCCACCTGCTACCTGCCCACCTGCTGGAGCCTGTGCGCCTGGTTACCCACCCACCTGCTGCTTAATGATGAGGATACTGTCTGAGAGATGGCGTCATGCGAACACCCTGGAGCACCTCAGGCCCCTCCTGCCCGTCCAGAAACTCCCAGATGGCCTAATTTGGGCGCTGAAAGGCCCCTCCCCAGCCTCCCCACGCCAGGCCGCAGCTCGGGTAACCAAGTTCCAGCACAACCACATCCAGGCGGGCAGATTTCAGAGCGGGGTTTAATGCCGTGTGCTGTCAACACCAACCCATTTTCAGAAAGTCCTCGGGGGCTGTGGACGGGAGCTGTGGCCGTCCTCAAGGTCCGGTGAGGGCTTAGGCGGTTTCAGACGCAAACGGGGAAACCGGCATCAGCAGACACCTGGAGGGAACAAGCAGGGTGAGCGGCTCCCCACCGTGGCGAGGCGGAACATGGGTGCTGCAGCGGGCTTCCCACCCAAACCCCGAACCCCGGTGCCCCTAAAGCTGCTGCGTGGGCAGCGGCGGCGGCCATCTACGCTGTGACAGCGATGACGGGGCAGGCACACCGCCACGTGGACTCAACGTGGTAGTGGCTGGCACAGCAGAGACAAATGGGCCAGCCAGGTTCAAAGCGCCTGCAGCTGGGGGGCGGCTGGCTGCCCTCGCCGCCCAACAGGGTGTCTCTGTCCCACCTAGGGCTGGGCACGGTGCGCGGCCAGGTCGCCTGCAGGAATGAGCACTGTGGGCCAGAGCCCACCCCCAAAGGCTGAGACTATTTCCCCTGCAGCTCAGTGCCTAGGGAGCCCCACGCTCAGGCAGGATTCTTCAGGGTGAACAGCCTAGGTGAGCCCCCAAGCCCTCAGTCCCAGAAACAACGCCCCATACTGGGTTCACCCACCGACAGCGCTGAAACTTACCAGAGGGGTCCTTGGAGGACTGCTTACATTAACTGTCCTTCTTAAATTTGCCATTGATGTAGGGCACCCAGTCCAGAATCAGCCTCCAGTCAGTGGCCCACACCAACCCCACGGCGCCCACGGCACCCCACATACCCGCCGTGGGAATCCTGTAAGGGGACAAGGGGTCAAGCCCTGCGCAGGACTCACTTCCCGCCATACAGCCGGGCCCCTCACCACCCCCAGCACCGGTGTAAGGCTGGTGCCTGCCCAGGTGTAGACTCATCCCTCCGGCCGTCCCTGAGGCAGAGGGCCTGGGCAGGGTGCCTGTGGGCCCAACCTTTGTCGTGTCTGTGCGACCACTCCCACCTGCTTTCATGTCGGGACCTGCTTACAGAGAGAAACTCTACTGCTGCTCAGCAGTACATAACAAGAGGTAGCGCTGGCCCGCAGGCAGCAGCAGGGGAGCTTACAGCAACCTGTTGGGCCCCCCCCCCCGAGGGCGACGCCCCAGAGGAGGACACCTACCAGGACGCTGCCCACGCAGAGGGCAGGTGAGCCACTGCGGGTGCAGGCGGCAAAGCACAAAACCCAGGTGGGGCGCCCAGCACCAGCCAGCATTTGCCCACTTCCTGAGGTCACGTGACATGAACTGAGCCCCACCTCCCAGTGGTCAGCCCTAGCATCCACCTGGCCTGCCCCTGGAGCCGGAGCTGGGCCCACTGTAATGAGTAAAGAGAGGGGACAGGAGCCCCTGCCCAGGGACAGTGGCTTCCGTCACAGGCATGCTCCCCTCTGGGGGCCCAGCTATCACGCCGTGAGTTGCCCTCCACCAATAAGCACAGGTGTGAGCATGGGAATGGGGGGCTGCAGCCTCCGGAGGCTGCAGGGGACCACCTGACAGGGGACCGGCTGTTTCACCCTAATTCCTGCCCCACAGAAACTGATGATGTGATGACAATGACAATGACACATGACATGACAGATCCCACCACAGGCCAAGAAAGGCCAAAATTTGAATCCAGGTCGCCTCCTTGCTGGTCACCATAACCCACTCGCCCGGCATGTCAGAGGGCTGCTCCTTAGAGGAGAAGGGTCTGTTTCCACCGGGAAGCGAACACCTGCTACCTACCCTGCCCCAAGGTCCTACCAACACCCCCCCCACACACATACACGGCCCACGTGACTCAACTGTGCCTGGTGGGGCTGGGGCTACTGCTGTCACATCAGGCAGTGTCAAGTGTCCGACAGAGAAGGACCCTCCCACAGCTCAACAGCTCTTAGTGCTACCGATAGCCAGAGGCGCCCGTGCCTGACCATCTTCGTGGTCATCCCGCCTTGGTACCCTGTGGTCACGCAGAAGGAGGGAAGCAACTGTGAACCTGAACCTGCCATAGGCACCAAGGAAGGATGCAGAGGGTAACGACATCGATGCCCCTCCTGGCATTTCCTTGTCACACCCTCGCCTTGCTCTTCTGTTTTCAGAAGAAACCAGGGCTTTGGGGCATGGGGCTAACACGCAGGTTCAAAGTCTTGTCTCCCAGAAGCCAGGGGCTGTGGGACCCCGCAAGCCCCCTCCCCTTTGTTACTTAAATCATATAAACCTCATCCGTTGGCTTTTCCTCCTCCAGGGGAAGGCTCGCACCAGGGGCTGGTGCTTGGGAGCCTCGGGGAGTCTCTACCCAGGCACAGATGGGAACCAAGACCCAGCCTGAGGAGTCCTGAGCTGCATGGCTGCTGGTGACTTTCACTCGGCACCTGCGAAGGTCCCAGACCTGGGTCTCACAGCTGTACGTGCCAGACTCAGTGTGTAATTGTTGGTCCTCACCAGCTCCACTGCCCAGAAACGGCTCGCGCGTGTCACTCCCTGCCGGGGATCAGGGGCACAACTGCCGCGCATAAGCCTCTGTTCTCAGCGCCCTCCATGCGGCTACCACAGACACCCCGGGCTGAGGTCGTCCCAAGCCTGGGCCTCCCAGCCGGGGTCACCTCGATCGCACCGGCCTCCCACGTGGCGGCAGGGGCAGGGACTGCCATCGGTTTCACGCTGCTGTTCGGTATCGTACGTTACAAAACAGCAAGGCCAAGGCGTCCAGGTCCCGTTTTCAGGCCTGAGAGCCGAGGTGTGTCCAGACCCGGCCCTCGGGAGCGCTGGGGAAACAGGCTCACCGCGGCGCGGCCCGGAGGCCGGGCCCCCGCCCCCACGGACGTGTGCCGGGGACAGACCGCTCTGCCTCTGCGAGCCTCAGTGTCCCCATCTGAACTTGGCACTGGGGACAGCACAACTCAGGGTCGAGCAGCGGTGGAACGGACAGGGGAAGAAGGAGTGTGGAGGGGTCGGGTGCCGCGTCCTCACCAGTTCTTGGCCAGCTCGCGGTAGCGCGGACCCAGGAATCTGGTCAGCATCCTGGTACCGTCCGCGGCTCAGGGTGACCCCGGCCCTCCCAGCAAGTCCGCGCTGCGCAGGCGCGGCTGCCGAAGTGCGCGTGCGGAGACGAAGGCCCCGCCCCCGCCGGTGCTGCGCGCGCAGACGCGAAAAGCGGTCGCTTCCACGGTAACTTCCGGGAGGAGCCGGACAACTTCACGGCGCGGACCGACGGGGCGGGCCGGGGGCGGGGCTTGTGGCCGCGTGTCGCGCGAGGCTGCTCGTGTTTCCCGGCTTCCGTGGTCACAGTGCCCCACCACTGGGTGGCCGCCACCGTAGTTGACTGCAACGCTGTGCTCTTACTGTGCCCCAAAATGTTTTAGTTAAGGAAACTGAGGCCGAACGGGGAAGGGACGTGCCCTGGGTCGGGGTGGGGGGCGGGGAGGGCTGAGGCCTCAGCCACCCCCAGTCTTACAGCTGCTCCGGGCACCAGCTGATGCGTTGGGTTGGCAGCGCCTTAGGGTGAGCCGATCCGGCTTCCAAATCACTGGGAGCCCTGTCACACGTGCAGGCGCCCGCCGCACCGGGGAGCCCTCAGCGGCCACCTTCCCGTCCATCTGCGGCGCTGCTGGCTTCGGTCACTGCCTGGTCGAGTCCTCAGGGCAGTCCCAATTAGGTGTCGGAAAGCCACGTCAAGCTCGGAATCTCCTTCGGAAATAAGGTTTTTGCGGGTATCATTAAGGTGGTTATTACCTTGCTGGAGGTGGGAGGGGGCACTGGTGCCACGACTGTGCCCTTTTGAGAGAGGAATGTGGACACAGCAGAGGTAGAGGCCATGGGAGGATGGAGGCAGAGGCTGGGTCACAAGTCCGAGACCTGGCGCCCCCCACAGCTGAAAGAGGCAGGACGACCTTCCCCTGGCAACTCGGGAATGGACCCTGCAACACCTTGACCTGAATTTCCGGCTCTGGTGAGAGTACATGCCGCTGTGTATTAACCACCCCCAGTGCTGGGTGCTCCAGCTGAGACTCACCTTCGGGTTTGCTGGTGACTGGAGTACCCTCGCCCTATTACCATCTTTTTCTAAAGATTGCTTTAGTTATGCATAGAACGGGTGGGAGGGGTGCAGGGGGTGAGAGGACTCCCCAGAGTGGGGAGCAGAACAGATTTAATGCAACACACCGAAGTAGCAGTGGGGAGACAGAAGAGGTCTGCTGCACCATGTGAGTCACCCCTGGTTGGATAGACTCTGGCCTCAGTCTGCTAGACTGAGACTTAACCCCTATGCGACCAGTGCAATCTTTCATGGGACACCTCAGGTCACATAAGCCACCTCCTTGTGATGTGGACACAAGGGGCCACTACTTGAAAGCATTCCTTTTCTGACCCCCAATTTTCACTACTAAGCACACAGCAGCTGAAAGATGGGGCCATTTCATGTCACCTTTATTGCTACAGTGCTTTTACATACAGGGCAGTGCTGTTACATACTGACCTTAAAAGAGGATCATTAGAAAATTCAAGTAATCCAGCCAGCTATATTGGCACTTGTATAAATTCTTTAAAGCAGCTTTGGAAAATGCTTCTCTTGAGGTACTTGGGACACAACCACGGGTGGGTGTTTCTCCGTGTTACCTGCCCCCACACCGGGCTGATCTCTGAGGTCATGGCCCCTCCCGTCCATACTATCTACAAACCCAGAAGCTAAGGAGAGGGAGATAGGCGCCTCGGATGCAGACCATGTGGTCACTAAGAAGCCCCACAAAGGACTGGCACTTCCAAGTCCCCTGGATTAGCCTCTTTGGGGGATGGGAAACCCCCCCCCCCCGACCCCCCAGCCCCAGAGGACCAAGTATCCTCAGGTTATAGTGCCTGGCACTGGCCCTGGGGTTTCCTTAAGCTCCTGTCTGGCATCCAATTACCCAGCCTCAGGGATCCCAGCCCCAGGGTTAGTCCAGGCAGAAGGGTACTGTGGGCATGCCTGGCATGCTGGCTATAATGGGGGTGATAAGACCCCTTTGCAGGTGGTAAAAAGGAAAGCTGAGATCCCACAGGCTTCACATGTGGGGGTCATAGAGGGTGACAATTATCAGATCTTCCTGGGACCACAGGATTCCAGGACTAGGTTTGGTTTTAAAGCTTCTGGTGCCACACAAGACCAGAGATTGGGGGTGGGCTCAAAGGCCAGCTGCTGAGGCCCCCTACTGTGGGGCCACAAGCTGTGCTCCAGCCTTGTCCACACTCCCAAGTGTGGGTAGCAGGGGCTTCTCTGTGGCCTCTCCCATCAAAGGAATGCTGGGAGACGTCTGGGGGATTCCCAGCACCACGGTCCAGTTACATAGCTCCTGGCGAGGAATTTGGCCCCAACAAAACCTGTTTAGGAGGTGTATGTCTTTATAGAGGGCAGGCTGCTTGGGGGAAGGAGCCCAAGAATGCTATCAGAGGATGCCCGGGGCACTTAAGCTGCTTCCAGAGTCCTTAGCTGAGCCCAGAGTGACCCCTAGAGGGGACGGGATGACCCCCAATAGAGAGAAAGGCCCAACTACCACTTTACTCGCAACAAAATCAAGAAAACCATCTCTGAAAAACAAATCGGGAGACAAACACCTCCTGTCCCCACCGGACCCACTCCAATCCCATGTCCCAAGGCTTCCAGAGTGGGGGGTGGGGTGGGAACCTCAGTTTACACTGGGTCTTTTTAACACAATTTTTAATAATCTGGTTGATCATGAAATGCATCGCTTAGTTCTAGAAACAGCAGAAATAGCAAGAGACATGAGTTTTATACAAAAAAATTTGTCGCTTACAAAACATATGCAAAAAAAGCTTAAAAAAAAAAAGGCCAAAGGCATCATTCTTGCTAATTTTCTTCTACAATAATAAAAAAAAAATCTCATAACTAACTTTTTTTAAATTTTCCTTAAAAAAAATATTCGGCTTAGGCACAATCGCTGGTGGCTTCTGCAGAACAAGCCAGTTTGCACAGCGTCTCCCTCCGGCGAGTGATATGTTTTAACTCTTCCACGGTTTATTATTTAAGGCATTTCTTTTCTGACAAAGTGAGTATTTCTTACTTGCTTTCTGGTTAAAAAAAAAAAAGTCCTTCCAGTCCAGCCTGGGCTGCAGGGCGGAGGTGCAGCTTCCGGGTACGCTGGGCAGGTCCCGAGGGCCGCGGAGACCGAGCCCGTGGAGTGTGAGGGCGGGGCGGGGCCCCCATCACCCATCCTCGTAGTGTCCTCAGGGCAGGCCTGTCGGCCTGGAGCAGACCTGCCCAGGTGCGCGGCCAAGCGGCTCGTCCCAGGAGGCCCCGTCACATGTGCCCAGAGGGGTTGTGGGCCTCACTCAGGCCCGGGTGGGCAGCTGAGAGCACCATCTGGGGGTCTCCAACCACACCGGACACCTTCTCCTCTTCTCTTCGCTTCAAGCAGGCCGCTTTGGGATTCAGGTTACGCTCTGGGGAGGGGTGAGGAGAGAGCACTATGGGCAAGTGTCCCCAGGAGAGGGGGCACAGGCAGGGGCAGGGGCCAGCGCAGTTACAGGGAGGAAACAGGCTGCTGCTTGACACGCCCCAAGACCGGGCTCTTAGGGGCTGGCAGACACGAGCTGGTGTTCGGGGGACGCTGCAGAGCCTGCGCCCAGAGATGTGGACAGGGCCCCAGGCGCCAGCGTGCACCTAGACGTGTGCAGAGGACCCCACCAGCTGCACATGGGCAGGGAGGGGGGTTGGGGACCCTGGAGTGGGCGCCTACCTCGCACCTGCTGCTCCAGGCCCAGGATGACCTGCACGGCCTGCTGCAGGATGAGCAGTTTGGTCTGTGCTTTGTCCGACTTGAGGTGCATCTGGCACATGCGCCCCAGCTCCCGGAAGGCCTCGTTAATGTCCCGCACACGCACCCGCTCCCGCGCGTTATTGGCCATACGCCTCTCCCGGTCCCTCAGGTCTTTCTCCTCCAGGGACAGCACCTCCTCCGTACTGCTGGGTCACAGCACCGGGGGCTCCATTAGTCATGGGCCAGGGCGGGGGTGGGGCTGGGGCGGTGAGGGTCCCGCTGCCTGGGCGGGTGCCACAGCGCGGCGGTGTGGGCATGTGCCGGGGTGCGCACACTTCCACGAAGCATGCTTGCTCGCCCGCCCACACAGGGCCGGGCAGACTCGCTGTGTACCTGCAATGTGTGCGGCGGCCACCAGGTGTGTGTGGCTTCAGGGCCGAAGCCAGGCGAGGGGGTGTGTGGGTATGTCCAGGGGAGCCCCAGCCCTGACTGCGGGTAGTTAATGGGGTTGCCTCCATGGCCTCTCTTCTGTCCCTCCCTGTTCACTGCACATGCCCAGGAGGCTGGGAGCCCCAGGAGTCCCTCCTGGATGCAGCCTTCCCAGTCAGAGGACTTGCGGGTTGGGGGCAGCTGAAGCTGGCCTGACTGGCCCCAGCGGGAGAGGCGGAGGCGCTGGCTCTGCAGGCAAAAGCCTGGCCCCAGAGCTGCTGTGTGGGTGCGCTCTAGGGCTGAGGGTACAGGACCCCCACAGGACAACCCGCTCACCACCCCCGCACTCTGAGGGCTGGGGCAGTCTCTGCTGCCTGAAGGGGCGCCGGACGGGCGCTTGCAGTGTAAGCCGCCCCCCCCCCCGCGGGCAAGGGGGTCTGGTCCTGGATCTCCGGGCCTCTGCTGCCAACTACAGGCTAAGGACAAGGGACCTGACTGCCTGTGCCCTGGGCTCCTCCTCGGTGGGACAAGGGCTGATGACAGCCAGGACAGCGCCATCCTGGCTGGTGCCGGGCAGTCCCGAGAAGGCGGAGCCAGGGAACCTGCGCTGGCTCACTCCCAGATGCCCTGGCCTGCTCCTCTGGGGGAGCCTGCTCTCGCCCACCGGCTCACCCTCTCCCCTCCGGGCCTGGGCGGACTCCCCGGCGGCAGCAGCCTGGAGCCCAGGACAAGCACACAGACCAAACTGACAGTCAGACTGGAGGCTGGCTTGCGCCTCACGTCTTTTCTTCCCGCAAGTCCCCACGGGGGATTTGGAAGGGACTTGGCGGAAGGAAAGGTCTGAGGGCACCTGGCCTTCTGGGGCTCGGGCAGCAAGTGCGAGGTGAGGAGGGGCTGCCGTGGGAAGTGAGGAGACGGACAAGCCGGGTGTGGGGGGAGGGGAGAGGCAGAGAGCAGAGAGGCGGCACGGGGACAACGGCTGACGGCTGACGCCCAAACGGCCGTGGAGACGTGGAAACCTCAGAGCTGAGGGGACAGCGGGCGGGGCAGGCCAGGGCCCCAGCTCCGGTCCAAGCGACAGCGCTGCAGGAAAGAAAGGGTTAACGGCCACACAGGAGGGGCGGGAGGGGTTAAGGAAGCAGCAGGCCAGCAGGAGGGAGGGAGAGAGCAGCTCTGGGACTCCCTGTCTGGGCAGCCTGGGAAGCAGAAGCGTCCAAGAATCCCCTGCACGTGGGGCTGACCAGCCTGGGCGGCCCCAGGTGGGCGCGCTCAGCACCGGCACAGACCTCGGCCAAGGCCCCTGCTGGCGGGGCTGAGCCCGAGGACGGCGGGGGTGGCAGGGCCTGCTCCCAGGACGCAGTTCTGAGCCAAAGGGCCCAGGTCTGCAGGGCAAAGGGATCAGAGACTCATTCTTCCATCCCAGAGGGACGGGGCCGGGCCCGGCCGAGGCTCAGTCAGTGCTCGTGTGTGGCAGGAGAGCGGAGAAGGTCGCAATGTGCGGGAGGCGGCGGCAGCAGGAGCCGCCGCTGCGGGGGACAAGTCTGTGGGGACCGTCGCTGCGGGGGACAGTCTGCAGGGGTGTGGTCACCGAGGGGGCGGTCCTGGAGGGGGAGCTGGTCACTTGGGCAGTCGTGGCGGGTTAGGTCAGGCAGGGTCCAGGCAGGGACAGGCTGAGGCCGGCTGGGAGAGCGAGGCAGCAGCAGGGGAGGGAGCAGCGCCCCACTGACCTCGCACCTGCTGCTCCAGGTTCAGGATGACCGACACGGCCTGGTGCAGGATGAGCAGTTTGGTCTGGGGCTTCTCACTGTTGAGGTGCAGCTGGCACATGCGCCCCAGCTCCTTAAAAGCCTCATTGATGTCTCGGACCCGCAGCCGCTCCCGGGCGTTATTGGCCACCCGGCGCTCCTTCTCCCGCTCAGCCTTGTGCTCTGGGGGGAGAAGGTCGTCCTCGTCCTCGTCCGGGCTACGGGGAGGGGCCGGGGGCCAGAGGGAGACAGTGAGGCGGGGGCCAGGCGAGGGCCCGCCGACAACCTCGCGGTGTGGTGCTGTGTGCGTGTGCGCGTGTGCTGGGCCCCGGCGGGGCCGGGGCGGGCCGGGGCGGGGCTGGCACCTGGTCCGGGGCCGGGGCGGTCTCGGCTCCTTCTTCTCCTCCTCGGAGTTGTCGGCCACCGACATGTTCTCCTCGTCCTCCTTCTCTTCCCGCTTGATCTCGCCTGCTCCCGAGGTGCTGGTGCACCCGAGTCCTGCAACGGGCCTGGGGTCAGGGGCCGGCAGCCTCGGGGATACCGCACAAATCCTGTTGCCCCGCGTCGAGAGGTAGAGAGGGCTTGAGCTTCCCGAGACAGCCAGGCCTTCGCTTACCAAGAAAACCCCAGCGAACTAAAAGCCAATCTCTACCGCGTACCCTGCACAGCACACACACCAATTCCAAGATGAAGGACCGACTGGGGAAGGCAAATCCTGACAGCCTTCAGCAGAGCGCGCGGTCACCTCGTCACGAACTCAGGGCGCAGAACTACTCCTGAAGAGACTACAGGAGCTGTTTTCCGAAGAAACACGTCAATAAAGCCCACTTGTCCAACTTCCAGCCACAGGTTTCGAGCCACAAAGAGACACCATCGAAGCTGGACACAGCCAGCGCCCCGAAGTAAACCACCCGGGACGTGGCTTCCGGAGCAGACAGCGTCGCAGCCGGCAGCGGAGGACAAGGGCTCCTGGGAACACGGCGAAGCGCCTGGCCAGGTGTTTCCGGCAGGAGCGCCGGCGCCGCCCAGTGAGCCAGCAGCGGAGGAAAAGCACGGCAGCCTCACGCCCCCCTGGCGGCCACACGGGGACGCCGGCGACTCCGCACGCCCGCAAGACCCCGCCACGGTCACGCCGGAAATCACCTGGCAGAATCTGGAAGAGGGGACACTCAGACCCCCAAGTTCCACAGGGATTTGCAAGTGTGCCCCAGAAGAGTCCTCCGGGAACCCCTGCGAAGCACCCGTGGGCGCGCAGCGTGCAGACGAGACGCGCACCCCGGGGCGCGGCCGGCCGGCCGTTCACAGAGCACGTGACGCGAGTGCGCAGCCACGTCAAGCTCTCAACCACACGAGGCTGAGCTGGCGGCGCCACCCTGGGGACGGCCTGGCACAGATCAGGGAAGGGGGCTGGGGGCCCAGGGCCAAGACTCCATGCCACTAACGCCTGCGCGGGTTGCTCCGGACAGGGCACCAGACCCCCGGCCAGCCTGGGTCATCGCTGTGCTCTGACCCTGCCCGTCTTCCCCCACCTGCTGGGGTGCCACCCCCGCTCGCCCACCATGCCGAGAGCCCGCTCAGGCCCCGGGCCAGCCCAGCCCCACTGGCTTCTTCCCGTGCGCGAATCCTGTGGGCTCCACCTGCAGAGCCTGCCCTCGGCTGCCCACAGCCAGGCCTGTCTCGTGCCCGCGCCCACACGCCCTCTGCTCGGGTCTCCCAGCCCCGCCCACAATGCTGCCCCGAGGCCACGGGGACGCTGTAGCGCTGGGGTGTCTGCTTGCCCGAGCCCTCGCCGGCTCCCTTGCCCACGTCCCCCACACCCAGGGCCTTGCACAAACTCCCCCAAGTGTCTGCTGCTGCTGCTCCTCCCCGCTCTGCCCAAACATCGCAGTCTGGGCCTGCTCCCACCAGCTCTGAAACGACGAGCACCCTCACCAACCGAAGCCTGCCCCCCGCATTTCCCACAGTGCCCGTCTCCGGTGTTTGGTTCACAGCCAATCTCCCCACCCCTGGGCACGTCATACCCCCCTCAGCCGGGGGCTTTTCTGGATTCCCTGGCTTCCTTCCCCATGACCCACGCCCGCCACCGGAGCGCAGCTTCTCGCCCAACAGAAGAGCTTCGACGAGGGCAGCACCTCCACCCAGGGTCTCCTGGGACCACCTGCCTTGCTCAGGAGCAGGGTGGGTGACTGTGCCAAGTTCCAATGGTGACCCCCCCACCCCGCCCAGTCCCATTCTCCAACTCCCACTGTGCCTCGTTTGCTTCAACTGGAGATGGGGGGGAGAGGTCAGGTGGTCCCCAGCCTGGGTGGCTTCGAGTCTTGGCAGGTGGCATCTGCACCCCAGATCTGTGCCAGGCAGAGAGCAGCCTCGGCCCAGGCCTGCAGCTCCAGGTCTCGGGGTGGCGAGGCGCCTTTGCATCCCCGTCTCCGAGGAGGAACGTGGCTGGGGAGTGACGCCCCACGGCAGGCCAGAAAAGGGCTTTCTTACCGCTGTACGAGTCAGGCGGCCGGGGGAGGTCAGGGAGGGCGCTGGGCTGGCCAGGAAGGGCCACGTGGTTGTGCATGAGGTTGCCGCCGCCTGCGAGACCATCTTCTGAGTGACCGCCTCCCACCTGCAGGTGGCAGTGGGCTCATGAGTATGCCCGGGTCTCCCGCCCACCCACCTGCCCAGCCCAGCCAGCCCAGCACTCACCAGGCCGGTGTGCCGCCCGCTCAGTGGCATGACGGGGCCAGTGAAGCCCGAGGCCAGTGTCCCGTGGCCAGGTAGCAGCCCGTGCACGTCGCCTGCTGTGCCCACAGCGTGGCTGCGCAGCACGTGGATGGCTTCATCCAGGTGGTCTTCCATCTTGTTCTGCTGCAGGGCGGGGCAGGGGTGAGGCCCAGGCCAGCGAGCGCCCACGTGGCACTGAGGCGGTCACCCCTCTGTGCACAGGCAGTAAGTGGCTGCAAATGACGCCTTCTCGAGAGCGGCCTACTCAGAACACACCTCCACTGGCCACGGGACTGCAGCAGTAGCTTTGGTCACTCCCCCTGACACTCAACCCAAACACTTGTCTTTGCTAGGGAACACCTGTCCTGCTGCCAGTTCTGCTGGCTGCACGAGCTCTGACAGCGGTCTTGTGGACAGTCTCAGTCACGCGACACGGGGCCATGCAGGACCCGAAGCTGCTGGCCCCTAGCTGCCCTCTTCAGCGGACGGCCACAGAGGGACACTCACCAGGCTGTGCAGACCCCCATCATAGCTGGGTGATAAGGCACCGGGGGCTCCCGCTCGGGGCCACTGAGATGTCCCTAGAAGCAACAGGTGAGCCGTGAGTCGGAGACATGAAGCAGACAGGCGTCCAAGGGCCCAGGAGACCGGGCAGGCCACTGAGGGGCTGGAGGGCCTGCTAGCAGGCAGGGTTTCTGGGGCCTGGGCGGTGTCAGAACCCAACAGGCAGGTTAGGTTTTCCATTTGGACCCTTCCCAACCCACCTTCCACCCCCCCAGAAGGAAGCAGCTGAGCAGGGAAGTGGTTACAAATCCAGGGACAGGACAAGTCAGGGCAGGGTGAGGTCTTTTAATGTCACCAGCCAGGTCTTCCCGAAACCACTGGTTCTCACACTGGCCCCCATGTGTCCCTGTGGGGACAAAGGAATGCCCACGCCTCCCTGGGGGAGTCAAGCACAGCACACACTGTTGGCGGGGTGGCCAAACACCAGCAGTGCCCACTCCAAGTCCAGGCTAGGACTGGCCCTGTTAGCCCTCTGCCCTATGGCCCGGCCGGGTTCCACTGGCCACATGCTCACGCAGTCTTTGCCTAGGCGCTAGCCTAAGAGCGCTGGCTTAGAACTCAGCTCCTCCAGGAAGCCTTCCGGATGCCCACAAAAACATGAGCTGGGTCCAAGACAGAGACAGGTCTGTCCACTCCCGAACCCCTGATGTGGTCGGGGATCACACCGCCCACTGGCCGCCACCCACCCACCGAGGGCTTCCGGCACCATTCCCTGCACAGACCTGCCAGGCCCTGTGGGGAGCCCACCGGGGTTGAGGGGCTGGAGGAGAAGTTATTGCTTGAGTGATCCGGAGAGTAGATCTGCAGCGGGGGTGAGACAGGGGCACCGGGTGGTCAGGGAGGGGCCCACGTCTTGGGGCTGCCAGCCAGGTCACACCAGCCACTCCCAGCCCGTGCCTCACCGAGGCCAGTGCCTTCCCAAGGGCATCCCCAGAGCTGCCGGCTGTGGTCCCTCTGGAGCCTGTGGAGGAGAGTGGTGAAGCTCAGCCTCAGAGCTGCCTCCCTGGACACGGTGCCCCCCTTGCCGGGTCAGCTGCCCTGCACCCACAGCCGACTCCACTCGGTCTGGTCTTTATCTGCTATCTGCATGTCTCCACAGAGTCAGGGGGTGGGGGTGGGGGTGGGGGTGGTGGAGGGGTAGAGACCCTGGTGATCGCGGTTGCTGGAGTGACTGATGTTTGTGTTATTGCTTAAAGCTCTTCTCTCTGGACTTCCAGATTCCGGTCTCTGCAGTCTGAGTGTCTTCTTTTGTGCTTCACCGGAATAGTTCTGGTCCTGAGGTGGTGGGGACCCTGTATTCGTAGGCCACTGCAGCTCCTCCACACCCATCTATCCTAAGTTATGGGTGCCCCTCCACTTTCATCAGCTCTCCCCTCCCCAGGACCGGCAGCCAAACACAGGAGAAGTTTGAAATTTGCAGTGTGGGCTCCCACCCTGGTTGTAGTCTTTAGGCACCTCTCTCCACCCAGCTTTTGTTACATGGACTTGAATTTCCTCACTGTCTCTTCTTGTCTGCTAACTGTTGGTCTCCAATATCCAAGACTACTCTAGTTTCCCCCAAGTCACAAGATCCTCTGGGTCTAATGCTGCAAGCCATTGTCCTTCTTTCCTGTCATCTAAACTCTACTCAAGAGGGACATCTTCCTGTCGAGGCCTTGTGATCTTCATGACAGGCTTCAGGGAGTGTGAAACTCCCCCTTGTTACAGGGTTCTCTAGAAAGACAGAATTAATGCATGAGTTACTTTGAGGAATTGACTTTCTCAGTCAGCTTCTGCAAATTGAAGACCTAGGAGAGTCGATGGTGTAATTCAGTCTGAGGGCCTGAAAACCAAGGAAGACGATGATGTAAAATCCAGTCTGAGGCAGAAAGTCGCTGCTCAATGGCAGAAGACAGGGTGACCGTGCAGGGCTGTCCTTTCTAGCCTTGGGTACCTCTTTGGAAGCACCGGCTCCAGGCCCACCTGAGCTTAATGGCAGCCTGAGCCTGGTCTGTTCACGCTAGTCACAGGGCATGTGTCCAGGAAAGCCCTTGGAGTTCGAGGCCTCCCCCACACCCCCACACTGAATTGCATACACCCAGGGGCTCACACCAAGAGGAAGGGTCATGACACGCCCTGCGTGCCCAGCAAAGCAGCAGCTGCAGGTCAGCTCATTGGCGCTTCATCCATCCTCAGCCAGCCCAGCTACTTGCCTCTTTTTCTCAATTGGAGAAGTTTATAGTCTCTTCTATAATTGAATAAACGTGAGAAGGCCTTGATTTTGCATTGTTTAAATTTGGCTAACCCTTCAAAAGAATCATAAAGAGAGCTTGCTTAATGAGTTTTATCTTATAAAAATATTTGTTGAAGGATCAAGCATGGAAGTAAAAAGACAGTAGCTTCAAAATATTTAGACATTTTTCAATAAAAGAGTTACTGTCGAGAATACTCTCTAATTAGCAGAATTTGCTTTGAACTTACCAGATACCTTAACATCTATAAGGATAATATTACTCAATTCAAATTAATTATAGTCTTCAGGAAGAGACAAATTAAAGTTATCAAAAGTTTCAAATTTACTAGCTATAAACTACAACTTTGAAGAATATTATAGGCAATTTTGTTGAGCCCCATTTTAAAAAATACACTCATAGAAATAAATGTCAGAAATAGGTAAAAGCTGCTTGAAGTTTATACATATGAAACGAAGGGGAAGTTTTGGGGAGAAAAGCAGAGAATAGTTAGAGAAGACAAACCTCACCTGTGTAGCAGGCCACAGAATTTGGGCACACCATCTGGTTATTCCAGCGAAGCTACTTAGTTTTTAGAAAAAGGTGATACATACTGGGAAGAAGAGAGAGAACAAAAGAAACTTTGAAATTCAAAGACATTGAATTTTGCAGGGTTTTGTACATATGTATATAAAACAGACCTTGCAAGCCCTGCTTCAGGATGATAAGACTCTCTCATCTCTAACACTACTATTTATTTCCTGTTTTGAGGGAAATCAGTAATGAAGAAAAACATGATTTTTGAGAGTTTGTTTTTTAATTTCTTTCAATGAAAAATAATCACTGGCACATCCTGGGGCAGCTTGTCTTTGGTCACAACAGTACAAAGAATTATTATTTTACCGATGTGT
>NW_004567126.1:30281370-30302762 GCF_000260355.1 Condylura cristata | reverse complement strand
CGGAGCCTGGGTGAGCAGTCCCCGATGCAAGCCCGAGAGCCTATTTCCCAGCTGTAAGATGAAAGCCCGAAGAGTGGTCTGCAAATGTGGGCAGGGGCCTGCCCGCGCAGGCCCGGGACAAACACCCTTTAGAACAAGGGCCCAGCTCCTGGGGTCCAGGAGTACTTCCGTATCCACCCAGGTCTGCGGCAGAGACAGGGGGCTGTACCCATGAGGCTCTCGGCCCCGCTGACAGGGGTTGTGTGGCCAGAGACGTTGGCGTATGAGGCTGTGGGACCCGAGGAGAAGGTGGACACAGCTGGTAGCCCACCGTTGACCTCTGCTCCATGCAGCTGGTAGCTCTGTGGGTAAAGGATGAAGCAGCGGGGTCAGACGGGGTGCAGCCAAGTGTCCACCCCCACCCCAGCTGGCAGGGCCTACCATGCGCTCGTGCAGGCCTCCGAACCCGCTGCCACTGCCGCTGCCCACTGAGTTGCTGCCACCGGGCGGGAGGGACAGGGGGGAGGAGCCCCCACCCAGCATGGCTCCGAAGCCGGCTTGGCCTGGAGAGCTCCAGATTTCAGCTGAGGGGTGCAGGCTGCTATCTGCGGAGAGGAGGACGGTGAGGTGGGTGGGCGGCAGGGCCCCAGGCCTGGCCCCGGAGCCCCCACGTACCTGCCATGTAGAAGGGGGCAGGGTAGGCGCTGCTGGGGGTCTTGGTGGACGGGTAGGTGGTCGCGTCCCTGCCGTAGTCATCGCCTGAGCTGGGTGGGTACACCTGCAGGTGGGGGGAGTCAGGCCGGGGCGGGGCGGGGCTGCCGGCCCCGGCCCCCCCACCTCGCCAGCAGCTGACGCCGCCCACCTGCTTCTCGCTGGCCTAACCCCTTCGCTACAGCCGCCCTCACTTGCAGCCTGGATGGTCCATGTCCAACGTCTGCTGTCGCCCCGGCCCCACGCCGCCTGCACCCAGTTCCAGCTCCCAGCGAGGGCTTTACAGGACTCCCTGCCCGAAAGGCCTATGCCCTCTGACCCAAGCCCAGCTTCCCTCCTCCTTGCCCCCAGCACTGGGTCCTCCCTCGTCCCGCGGCCTGGGGCCTGATGGGCACCGCCCCAGGGTAGGTGGCCCAGCCGCAGCCTTGGGTTCCCGTAACACCCTGGCTGCTCCAGAGGATTCTCTGACCAGAAGCATTTCTGACGAGTCAGAACTCGGCCTGGGAGTCTGAGCCACAGAAAAGTGCTGGACTCTGTAGTATTCGTCCCAGCAACGCAACACAAAGTGGGGTCTGAATGTTGGATAGGACAAAGTGGGTGCAGGGGGCTCTTGAGCTGACGTTCAAGGAAACAGGATGGGGAATGAGGTGAGAAGAGGGAGTCGAGTTGAGCTCAGGGTACACCTCCAGCTGCGGGTCAGCCTTGAGCACAGGGCCTGGGCTCTGGGGCGTCGGTGAGTACCGGGCAGACTTGTCCCGTGGCCAGGCGGGGAGTCCAGCAAACTGCCTTTCTTGCCAACGTAAGTCTCGGGTGCAGTGCCGTGAGCCACTAACGGCCTGGCACCGAGCTGCCAGCTAGGCGGGGGGACACTGGGCAGCCTGAACCCCAGCGCACAGCAGAGGGGAGACCCTCAAGAGCCCCAACAGCGCCTCTAGCCGCAGCTCCACCCCCCGCCTGTGGCACTGGGCCGCGGGGGGTGGCCTTCTTGTGGAGCGAGAGAGGGCGAGGCTAGGAAGGAAGAATTCGCCTTGCGGGAGAAGTCCAGGAGAGGGTGGGATTTCGCTGAGACCCATGGGCTGAACGGTGTGTCCGTGTGCCACCGGCCTACAAGTCTGCGGGCACAAGAGGCTCCTGAATTCGGGGTCCCTTCCCAGCCCATGACTCACCGAGGACGGGAGGCCTGGAGGAACCTTCCGGACCTTCTTGGGCTGCACATCTGTCAGGAACGGGAGCAGTGAACACCTCACAGGCCCCACCCAGCAGGGAGGCACAAGGGGGGGCCGAGCGGCCTGGGACACGCCAGACACTGGGGAGGGGTCGGGAGAGCCCCAGGTCTGCACCTCAGAGAACGATCCTGAGCTTCCTTTTTCATAAAATGGCAAAGCCTCAGCTCACGCGCACGTGGCAAGGCCAGCGAGACCATGGGCGGGCGGCGGTGGGCTGGGAGACGGGCCTCCACTCTGCCAGCACGCGCCCAGGCCATTCTCCTCTCTCACGGAGCCGGAGCCCGCCTGCAGGCTCCCCACCCCCCAGGGCACCGTGGGGCGCCCGCGGCCACGTGCACAGCCCTGACTGAGGTGCTCACGCCGCCGAGGTGGAGTCACCCAGCCTGGAGCTCGCGAGGGTCCTGCCTGGGGCCGACTGGGCATGCCACCAGCCCGTTGCTGTGCTCCTGCCAGGGCTTGCGCAGTGCCCCCGGGAGTCCTGGGCACAGGGCTTCCTGCAGCACGCAGTCAGCAATGCCCACGGCCGCAGGTGGAGTCCGGGCAGGCTGACGAGAATGTGATGCCCAGAGGCTGGCGGGCGCCCGGGCCCGCGGCCCCCATCCTGTGCACTAACGGGGTGTTCCGGGAGCCTGCAGACCTCGGCCTCGACCGCGCTCGTCCCTTTCTTGGTTCACTGCCACCCCTCCCAGTGCCCACCCCTCCCTGCCGTCCTCCCAGCCCCTGGGTCACCACTCACCCAGGTTGCCATCTGCAGCTCTCCGCCGAGGGTGCCCGGGGTAGGAGGAATAATACTGGGAACCACCCTTGACACCTGAGGGGGACAGCGGCCCGGGGCTGCCGAGGGTCAGCTCGCTGGGGAGGAAGCCAGCCTGGGGGAGGACGTGAGGAGACCTGAGTAGAGCTCGGGTGGTGCTTGGCCCCAGCTCAAGATCGGTCAAGAAAGAGGACAGCTGAGGCGGCGAATGCCACTTGGACCGTGAGGGGTGACCCCAACACCCGTGTCACGGGGAGTCGTGTTTCCGCGACCTGCGCTGTGGGACCAAAAGCTGCACCATTTCTTTCATAACAGGCTCTGGAGAGTAAACAATGGGAACAAATGAGGTCCCCTAGCGCGGGGGTGAGGGCCCAGGGGGTCGGGAGCCACACTGGGGACTCTGTGGCCGGTCGCGGCCGAGAGAGGGCTCTGTGGAGCTCTGTGGCCCGGATGGCGGGTTCTGCATGGAGAGGCCAGAGTGCAGGCGCCGAGGCTGCACCACGCGGTCAGCCAGGGAGGAGCCAGGGCAGGCAGCAGTGTCCTGTCTGGCACCGGGGGGCGTCTCCCCTAGCCCTCCGGCTGTGCACAGTGGTACCCAGGAAGGGAGGGCCACGGGTTGGGGGCCAAGACCTCCCTGGTTCCCCTCTGCTCATTTCACACCTGGCCTGACCCAGGGCAAGGTCCTATCTCAGCTGCTTGAGTGACCAGAACTTGATGAGCCACAGACCAACCCCCACATCAAAGGGGCAAATGGATGAATTGCTTTGTTAAGACCCATGGGAGAGGGGCACCCCAACGGGGTCCCACCTCGATGTGCATCCCCTCCAGTCTGGAAAGTGAGGTGCTGCCCACCCTGCCCTCTGGGTGCCCAGGGGCTGTGTCCTCACCTGAGTCAAGCCACCAACGCCCGAGTCTCTCCCAAAGGTGGTGTAGGCGCTCCGCTCACTGCTCTTGCCTGGTGGGAGGAGACAGCTCAGGCCCCGCGGCGCCTGGGCAGGCCTCTCGCGGGCAGCAGGCGCCCGAGTGCGCGAGCGCAGCGCGACGGGGACCCGGACAAGCGGAGGTCACGGCGCTGACACCCCTGACCCTAGGCGAGGCGGTGCTGAGCTCAGGGCCACCCACTGCCCCCAAGCCTTGGACTCGAGGTCCCCAGGGTATTAGATGCCCAGGGTATTACAAGCCAGGTCTGGTGTCCCAGAGCTTCAGCGCCCGGCCGCGGGCTCCAGCCCCTGCAGAGCCCGGCACCCAGGTCTCCGAGGAGAGGGGCTTCTGGGGAGCACTCGGCCCCTCAGCCAGTCTGTCTCCGGCTTGGGCTGGTGCCAGCCCAGGGAGACAGGGAGGCGCCACCACCTGCTGTGAGGGTACTCAGCAGCAGCCTAGGACTGTCCTCAGAGCAGGGGGAGTCTCCAGGTTCATTTCAAAAGTAGGACAATTTCGTTGAGACGTCTGGAAAAAAGCTGGGGGCTGTGCTCGGTGTCAGGGCCAGGTGGGGTGCCCCACGGGCCGTACCCGCCAGGCCACTTCCCTCCACGACCTCCTGGGCAGATGACGCGCTTAGGGCGGCCAGAGGGGAGTCACCCGACTCCGGCTCAGCCGGGGTGGCGCGCTCCCGTCAGCCGTGGGCCAGGCCCAAGCGCGGCTACCCCGCGCGGGCGCCACTCCCCCGGCCACAGGAAGCTGCGGTTCTGGGAGGACGCGTGCCTGAGAACCCAGCCGGGAGCCCAGCAGGGGCTGGGCTGGCAGGTGCCCAGTCTTGACCCTGCCCTGGGCTGCTGGGCCCTGCTGCCCCGCTGGTCTCCTTCAGGGGTGAAGAAACCGGCCCTGCCGGCTCCCAGCCGATGCCTGAACACCACACTGCCCTCCTGTCTCCGAGACCTCCAGAGTGCGGGGTCCGGACACTGCGGTGCTCGGGGCCCTGCTGAGCAGGCTCGGAATGGGAGCTGCCCGTAGGGGAGAGTGGAAGAAGGGAGGGTCAGGGAACCCTGCAGGTATGGAGGCCGCCCTGGGCAATGGCCAAGTCGGGGGGTTGGGCCTTGCCCGTCTTGTCTGGGAAATGGGCACAAACGCGCTGTGGTGAGGGACACTGCCTCCTCTCGGGGCCAAAGGCTGGCCCCCACCTGGGGACTCAGTTTCCCCATCATTTCCATAATGCACACATCCAGCTCTGCAGCAGCCAACGAGGTGCCATCAGTCACCACGGAGGGGACGGTCACCGGAATGGCCTCGTCTCGGGTCACCAGGGCTGGGGTTTAAGGACGCAAGGCCCCGGAGCTGCGCGAAGGGGCTGAGCCACAGCAGCAGGCCTGACGCCTCCAGGAGTCACATCTGTGTGGTGGTTCCCAAGACTCCCCCAAACAGAGAAGGGCCAGCTCAGCAGGGGCCCTGGCACGGCCACCCTCGAGAGACCCGCTCTGATGCCCGCGTCAGCAGGACTCCTGTCTACCTGCTGGGGAGCAGGGAGCCCAATGGGGAGCAGGCCCCAAATTGCTTTCGGCTGCTAACACCCGGTGAGGGAGAGTCTCAGCACCATGGGGGCAGTGCAGACCCTGCATGCCTCCCTGATGAGCGCCGGGCCCGTGGCCACAGCCCCAGACCCACCGCGGGACACTCACCTCCGAGCACGGGACCCAGGAATGTGGACGAAGAAAGGCTGGGGTGGGACTCACCAAAGTGGGCACCTTCACTGTAAGTCTGCAGAGAAGTAAGGTGGGGTCAGGAGAGCTGGGGACACCCCCATTCATAGCTGGGGAACAGGCTCAGGAAGCAGGCATGCTTGTGAGTGCCCAAGTCAAGTCAGAACCAGAACCAGAGCCACAGCCCTGGAGCCCTTGCTGGGGGCTGTCTCCCACCACAGCCTTGGAGGCCTCCTACACCCTCCCCCAGAGACCCAAGCGCCTCTGCGTCACCACGGCTCCTCACCCGGCTGGCATCAAAGGAGGAGCTGTTCTGGTCGCCAGCACCCCAGGAGCCCGAGCTGGGCCGGTCATCCAGACCTGCAGAGTGGGAAGACAGATGGTGACCCCTGCCCTGCTCAGGGCACGCTGCTGCGGAGGGAGGCACACGCCTCGCCACGCCGCCCTCACCCGGCCCAGCCCTCAGTCCACACCGACGCCAGCAGGACAGCCCGCCCCAGGCATCGGCACCCTGACAGGTGTGCTAGAGTATCTGTGTACACTCAAAAAATGTCAACCAGCTGGGGCCTCCCTGGTGGCGAGGGGTAGAGTCCCAGCGCTGTGAAGCTGTCCGCAGCCCCTGCAGCATGAGTTCGATCCACAGCCAGGGAGTGACCCACAGGGTGCAGCAGACCTCTCCTGTCTCCCCGCTGCTCCCCTCGGCAGTGGATTTCAGTGGATCTACCTGTTCTGCTCCCCACCGTGTCAGGTGAGTCCTCTCATACAGACATCCAACCGCGCTTCTAGCCTATACCCTAGTTCTTGTGTGCATAAATGAATACATCTTTTAAAAAACAAAACCTCTACCAGCTAACCCGCTGACCAACTCCTGCCCATCAAAGTCTAGCCACCAAGCCTGCCTTGGGCAGAACTGCGACTCCTCACACTGAGCCTCCTCCCCACAGCCCCAGGGCTGGCCATGCCAGGCTGGACAGCAGCTTCTCCTGCCCGTGAGTGAACAGCTCACAAGGGCAACACGCAGAGGGCGAGGGGCTCATTGCCAGCGTGGGAGGCAGGGCCAGCGCCGCTGAAATCACAGCAGGAGCTACCTTTGACTGCAGAGCCGCTGGCCCTGGTGGCATCACTCCAAACGCTTCAGACAGAAGCGTAAACAAACAGGGGCCTCTATTCACCCGCCAGGCACGAGGCCCAAAGTGCGGTGTGGCAGGGGTTAACATCGCAGGGGAACAGAACCTTGGTCTGCAGAGGCAGGGCGGGGTCCTTATCTCTCTGAACACTTTCAAAGGCAGGCAGCCGCCCAGGGCTCCAGAATCTTCCTCACTGTGCAAGCAGTGGGCACTAGGAGCCTTTCTGGGGCAGGAGGCCCTGCCCCATCTCTGAGGTCACAGAGCACACAACCTGGAAAAGCAGAGGGGAGGCATTCCCGAACCCCCCGTGTGCCTCAGTTTGCCTCTTCTGTAAGCGGTGTTCTGAACAGCCCCTACTTTATAGGGCAGGAAGGGTCCACAGCCAACTCTGAACCTGAAGTCTCCAAAGTCAGGCTAGGCTGGGGGAACGGGATGGAGGAGGGTGCTGGGCGGAAGTGCTCCTCCACAGCTGGACAGGGCACCCAAGCCCTCTACCCTCACCTCCCACCCTTCTTGCCCATCTGTACCAGAAACTTCTTTCAAACTCCTTTCATTTTGTGCCTTTGTGTTAATCACCCCCCCATTGGTGTTTAATTGCTGTGTAATTTACATAATTATGCATACCAAGCTCCTACTCTAATGAATATTCATATACCTCATTTATACTTTGTTTTCTAATCAAAAATTTCCATTGTGATTACAATGCAGACGGGGAAGGGGGCCCCAAGGTCTCTGGGAATCCAGCCAGCATGTGCCACCTTGGGGTGTCTGCACCCAAAGGTCCTGGACCCAATTTCAGCTCCAAGTTAGTGACCTGGGAGGTGGCCAAGTGCCAGCTTGTGCTGAGCCTGCTTCTGAGGTCCCCTTGTCTGCTGTCTCCTGCCCCGCTGCAAGCAGCCACTGACACCCAGAACAGCAGTGAAGCCACCTTCCAAGCCCAGGGTCAACCTGTATTCTGAGGGACACCTGACTCAGGCCACCCCTGCCCTGGTCCAGCGGTGATGAAGGGACCCAATGAGCCTCCACAAGAGCACAAGCAAGCACCTGGCAGAGCGCGCGGGGTCTTGCCCCACCCGTTCTGGAACCCCCTCACCCAGCCCTGGCCTCCTTCCAGTGGAAATTACAAAAATAGGGATGCCCCTCCCCCAACACACCACTAATACAGTTATTAAAATCCCTACACCAATTAATTATGCATTTTAATAGCCCTCCATGAATATTTATGACGCATTCCTTGTTCACATTAAGTTGTACTAATAGGATAAGACGTTGCTGCTGCAGGGTAATGTTTTCCAGTGCTGGGGAGAGGTGCCGGCAGGGTGCTGGGCCAGACTGCTCAGCTTCATCCTGGCTGAAGAGGCCGGAGTACGGGCAGCCCCGCCTGCATCAGCCGGGGCGCGGGACCGCTGCAGGACCGGGCGCGTCGGCACCCGCCTGAGGCCGCTGCTGCCTGTGCGGTCCTGCGGGAGAGCCCGCCCGCCCGCTGCCTACTGACGCGGGAGAGCGGGCTCTGTCAGGTAGTCTCGCTGGCGAGACCGGATAGCCCGTGTCCTGCTGGGTTCCCAGGGTCGGCCAACTGGGGACTGAGTCCAGCCCCCACCTGCTTTTGTCAACAGTCGTACGGGCACCAACCTCACTGCAAAGGCAGATCCACGGGACGCTCGCTGGCTGGCCCTCTGGCAAGCAGCTCGGCCCCCTGGCATGAAGAGCCCAGGGCGGCTCCTCAGCACCCAGAGGCCCACCCACAGATTTCAGTATGGGGTGTGCAGGAGGACAGCGAACGCCGACAGCGGTCAGGGGCCTCCGCCGCCTCCCTCACCCAGGAGGCATCGGGCTGCGGGGGCCCCGCCTTGGGTCCCGCTCCGTACGCGCCCCTTCCCGCACTCATCGCTCACGCCAGTCTGTCCCACATGGCCCCGGGTCAACCTGACATGACCCTCTGTTCCCACGGCGACAGCCTGGGTGGAGGCCCGGGAGCCACTTCCGGGTTTCCTTGGCCGAACCCCCACCTCAGCCGTAGTGGGGCTCGCAGCAGCAAACCTGCTCTCCAGAACACCCCTGCAGCGCACCCCCGCCCCTCCCAGCTGGGCCCCTCTCCGTCCCCAGTGCTGTCTGGCACGGGGCTGTGCCCACAAGTGTGTTCTTATCTCTCTGCTGCACCACAAACCACCGAGGCTGCTTCCAAAGGCCCTTGCGCCTGACCTTCCAGGTCTCCCCAACTCTAATGGCTGAAGCGCAGACAGCAGTCTGTGGCAGTAGCTGCTGTGCTGGGAGGGGCCCCCGAAAGGGAAAGACTAAGAAGAAGTGACAGCAAAATAGCCACCACGAACCCCATCACACCTGAGTACAGCTGCCTCTGCCTCCGGGCAGTCCTGCCCAGGGTCTCGTGGGGGGTGGGGGTGCCGGCCACTGGCTCGAGTTTAGGGGTGGCCCTTCCTCAGGCTTAGCACCACCAGCGGGGGCAGCTTCCTCTGCTTGTGATTTCTACGGACTTTTTAATTGCGCATCACCTCAAGTGCAGACCGCAGCTGCAGGGAGGCCCCGCTACTCTGCTCCGCCCGCCCGCCCGCCCGCCGCCTACGAGCCCGTGTGCCCTTTCTGCCCGTAGGACGGTCCGTTTTATCAAATTTCCATGGCGACTATGGCCAATGTGGCCTGCCTCCCCACCTCGCTCTGAAGAGAACCAGGCACAGTCACTGACCTGACAGGGCAGCTATGGGCACGCCGGGACCCCGGGCGCGAGTCTCCCAGTGTGAGCAGCAGGGGCCAAGCGGCCCCGGGCCCCTGTATCTGCCCCCAACCCGGCCGGGAAAGCAAGGGTGGCTGGGCTACCCTGATGAGCAGCTCTGAGGCTGAAGGGGGTGGAGGCCACAGCCCGCAAAGTGCAGTGGGACCACCAGCCCCCAGAGCAGCAGGACACGCCAGGGCGGAGAGTGAGCAGGCTGAGGGCAGCGTCACTCCGGGGTCACTCCGGGAGGAGGCCGAGCAGCTCGTCAGCCCTCGGGCAGCATTCCCTGGCGGCCAGAGCCTGTCCTCAGAAGGGGGAGCCTCAGGAGTAATTCAGAGAAATGGGGGCCCCCAGTGCAGAAGCTGCTCCCCTCACTTCTGAGTGTGAAGTCTGTGACACGACTTTAAAAGACAGACCCCAATGTTGCAACAGAAAGCTCCCTCTGGTTGCTCCTTCTGCCCTAAAAAATGAGTTTAGAAGCCATGTTAGCACGCGCGAGAAACAGTCATGAGGGAAACAGGCACAAAGGTCACAGTCTGCACAGGGCCTGCCCCAGGACACGACCTGCACAGCCCTCGAGCAAGTCACAGCACATGTGGGGTCTCTGGGGTGGAAGGTGAGGCTTCAGATGAAGGCAGAAAAGGTAGGGGGACGCATCGCCACAGGACTTTTAAGGCAGCCTCAGAGGCCACCGTGGTGGAACGGAGGATGCAGAAGGGTGAGTTCTAGAAATGCCCAGACTGGGAGGAAGGAGACAGAATCTGAGCAACTGGACACGAGGAAGTACCACGGTCCCCAGGCTGGACAGCTGGACTCCAGGCGTGAGGAAGACGCCTCAGGCCAGACTTGGAGACAGAGGCAGTGCGGCGTCTGAGTCACAGCGCTTGCCCACAGCCCAGAGCGGCCACGAGAAGGCGGAGCAGGTAGGCGAAGTGTATGAAGTCGGCTGGATGTCAAGGCTGGATGGGGCATACCGGGACAGTGGGAGCACGGCGGGAGGTGACTCAGAACTCCGTCCCCAGCTGTCACGCACACGGACAGGAACGTGCGGGCCTCACAGAGCTGCTGTGCGCTGACTGGAAAGACAATCCCGGGAGGAAACACTCGGGCTGGGAAGGGAATCAGGACAAGCAGTGCCTGCGTGCGCGCAGGGAGGTTTCACTCGGCCTGGGGGCGGCTGCCTATGGCTGGCGCCGGAGATACCACAGCCACCAGAGCCCAGGTGTCCTACAGCCCACCAAATCCTGGACAGAGCTGCGAGTGCCCCCATTTTACAGATGGGAAAAGTGAGGTACGAAGAAACCAAGTTGCCTGCCCCATGTTTCCTAACAAGCACCAGAGCCCAATCCAATGACACGTGTGTCACGTAGGACGCAGCCAGCAAATTCAGTTACATTCGTAACCATTAAAGAGCGGCAATTTATTGAAGCCCCGTACCAGAGTCCGGGGAAGAGACAAACAGGAGCTCAGGTCCCTCCTTCCCTGAAGGGCGGGGATGGGCCCCTGGGGGGAGCCGGAAACGGGAGGTGAAGTTTCTTTTTCAGACCCTGAGGCGCTCCTGGAGGCGGGGCAGACAGGCAGGCACCACGCAGGTGTGGCCTGCATTTCTTCAACTCCAAACACATGGCGCAGACAGAAGACCTCTCTGGAACAAGTGTCCCGGGAAGACTAGCCCACTGAGCCAAGGTTCCAGGGCCTGGCACCCCAGCAGATAAGCAGAAGCCCGAGGTCACTGGTGACCAGCAAATGTGACAGCGGGAAGGAGCCGGGCGTGGCCCTCACCCTGAAACAGCTCCACAACCTGCGGACCAGCGGCGGGGTGCTGACTCCACAGTCCCGTGGATGGTCCCTCAGGCGCTTGTGAAGAGTGAAGAGGGGAGACGAGGGCTTCGTTTAGGAGACAGCTCAGCAGACGCGGACAAATGTTCCTCTCCCAACCTGGCAATCAGCAGTCTGTGCGAGACCCTGACCGGCTGCCTGCACAACGCGATGCTCGTACAGAAATGCAGCATGCTGCGCTGCGTCGTAAAAGTGAGGAAAATGTGTCACCGAGATCAACAGAGCATGCCGGTGGTCCTCGGAGGGAAACTTATAATCCTCCACGCTAACTCCAGGGAGAACAGAAATGAACAAAACTTTGGTTCAATGTTTAAAAAAAAAAAAAAACTTGAAAAGGGAGGAATTAAGAAGTAGAAAAAAGCAGCCAACTGGTATCAATTCAACAATGAACCAAATTCTCAGAAGCAAAACCAGTAACGTAGATAAAAGACTGAGACAGCAGAACCAAAGTCAGAGGAGCAAAATGAGAAACTCGGTAATTTCAGAATGAGAAGTGATCTCTCCCTCCCGACAGACGAGACGAGCAGGGCACGAGCGGGCAACTTCCACCACGGACTACAGCAGGAATTTACACGTCCTGAAGTGAAGGCCTCTTCCTGCGACCACACTAGAGCTGACCAGAGAAGTGGGCACAATCTCAGCAGGCCAATAGCTGAGGAGGAAGGACGCTCCAGGGCAGCAGGGACGCAGACCCAACTGGCGCCCACGCACCAGGGAAGCAGGGCCCAGCCTCGCTCAAGATTACTTCAGAGAAACAAATTCAGAAATGCAGAGGGAGGGAAACATCAGCTCTACAAGACAGGTTCACACACAAACACTGGTCCCTGGGGGAGGCAGACTCATACCCAAAACTCAAGAAGCCCGGAGTGAGGGCGGCAACGTGGTGAGGCGAGCCCCGGGGGGCCACCCACAGACCAGAAGGGCACCTTTAGCACGATGCCACACAGAAAGCTGTAGCTGGCATGACAGCCAGTGTCAGTCCTACTGACAAGAAGCCAAAGAGCAGCTGGGTGGTTCTGGAAACACTGCTGATGTGAGGGCGGAGGCATGGCGCCACGGACAGCTGGCTCGCCACAGAGTCAAGTGAAGAAAAAGGTGAGGACAGTGAAGGGTCATGAGGAGCGAGGTAGGAAACCTGATGAAAAGGTCCAGAATTACACATGGAAAACCCTGAGACACCTAAAAGTTAGCCTCCCTGGAAAGCCAGGACTTAAAACTAGAAAAACAAAACAACCGACTAAAGAACTTAGTGTCTTAAAATACTTCGATTTCAGTTTGCCTCGAAACTGACAGGGCCAAAAAAGAAAACTGGAGGGAACTAGGTTCCTACAGGAAGAAAACTCAGCATTAGAAGGCAAATGCTCTCCCCAGACTTAGCTGAACTGAAGAGGGTATCAGAATCCCAATAGGGTCTTGGGGTTATTTTGGGGAGGAGGGAGCAGCCCAAACCGAGAATGTCATTATTCCAAAGTTCAGGTTTTCTTGAATTCATTCTCCTAACTTTAATGCTTCACCCATTTTTTATTGTTTTAATGAAGAGATTATCAAAAGGTACAATCCTTCCCCATCTGCAGATATGGCTGCTTGTTTTAATTCTCTCTTCAATACAAGACGGTAGCTAAAAAGAAAGTCAGATATTTCCAAGTGGATAGGGGGATTTTTTTGCCTCTACTTTTTTGTATTTTATTTCTAGTTTATTTCACTGTTTGCAGAGAATATATTTATAGTTTGTTTTCATGTCAGAAGTTTTCTTTCTTTAAAAGCTTATTTATTTATGCATACAAGAGCTGAGGTACAGGGGGTGAGAGGCTTCACCAGAGACAAGTGGGGAAAGCAGGCGGATCTACTGAAACCCACTGCTGAGGGGGCAGCGGGGAGCCAGGAGAGGGCTGCTGCGCCCTGGGGTCGCCCCGGCTGGGGACTGAACTCGCTGCGGCGGCTTCACAGTGCTGCGCTCTAACCCGCATTGTACCACCAAGGAGGGCCCGCTAGAAATTTTCTTTGTAACAAGTGATTAATTTTTATGAAAGCATTATGTTCAATATTTACAAGGTATGGGGTTTAAAATTTTGTAATGTTAAGAGAAAGAGCAAATTTTTGCTTTTCTAGAAGTAAAAAAGTTCTTCCCTGTGGCCCTAGGCAAGTTTTCTAATCTGTCTTTCAAGGCCTTTAAAGGACACATTTGATGCTTCCGACTGGAGGTCACCTCAGCACGGCCTAGAGGCTCTCTCAGGCCCGCGGCCCTTGCATCTGTGCTTCTGGAGCCAGGGCCCCAGCTTTGTTCTGAGCAGCCCCACAAGGGGCCCTCTGCCTGGGAACTGCCTCGCTGGCTGCACCTCAGTCCCTTTTCCGTGTGGCTCCGACCTCCCCCTCACTGCTCATTCTTTGCTTTGCCAAGGGCAGGAAAGCGCCCTGTCTCCCTGCCGGCATTCCTGTGTCTCAGGGGCGGCCACTGTCACAACTGTCACATCCCTCTACCTGACATAACCAGAGGCAGACACCCTCACAACTGTCACATCTCTACTGCAAAATGAGCTATCATCTAATGCTTAGGTATTTTCCACAAATGACACCAATACTACCTCACAATAAAACATAAAAGTTAAACCTGGAAACCACTGAGACAACTATAAATCTCTTTCAGTAACAGGATTTATAAGTGAAAAATGTGGGAAAAACCTGCTACAGATGACTAAAGACTAGCTTCCTACATGAAGAGTTCTTGTTACTCAGTACGACCAATGAGGGGGCCTCCCTGGCGATGCAGCAGGTTAGAGCGCAGCATCATGAAGCTGTCCGCAGCCCCTGCAGCACGAGTTCGGTCCCCGGCCAGGGAGGGACCCCAGGGCGCAGACGACCTCACCTGCCCCCACTGCTCCCCTCAGCAGTGTGTTTCAGTCAATCTGCCTGTTGCCTGTTCTGCTCCCTGCTCTCTCTGGTGAATAGTCTCCCCCCCACATCTGGCCTGTACCCCAGTTCTTGTAAGCCTAAATAAGTAAATCTTCAATAAAATGTAAACACAAAGGCCGAGCTAGGGCAGCGGCACAGGTGGTTAGCGGTGGTGACTACTGACGCCAAGCGGAGCGGGGCAGGCGCCGCCTGCGCCATTAACTCACCATTAACTTACCGACACGACAAGCTCACTAAGTTACCCGAGTCTGGTGCCTGGTGCTTAAGTGCTCAAGAAATGGCAATGTAAGTTGTGGCTAGTGAGTCTTCTTGTTGTTGCTGTGAAAAACTACCAGGTAGCAACGGTAACAACCACTGTCACAGTCCAGGAATTATACTGAGGAAAAAACCCCAACCTCAGGTTACACACTGCCGATGCTGTGTGTGGAACAACGCCGCGGAGGGAAGACCAGCAGCGAGGGCTGGGCGGCCCATGAGCGGCCGCGCGGACGCAGGCTGTGCCGGCCTGGACGCTCCGGCTCCCGGCGGGGGGCGTCGGGCCGTGACACACAGGCGAAGTGGCACAGAACACGGGCCTCAGGCGGGCCACGCCCGTCAGGTTCGCCAGCGGCAGCGGGGATGCAGGGGTGGGGGGCCCTCGCCACCCCTCTGTGGCTTCCCATGAACCGACAGCGACCTCCAACTGGAGTCCACGCCAGTTAAAGGTGCTCCAACGGCGGGGAAACGGGCAGCCATGGGAACGCATCAACGCAACCCCTGCCCCGCGCTGGGACAACGCAGCCAGCGCCCGCAGCGGCAGAGTCCTCCCCCCACCGGCTGTGCCCGCTGAGCGCAGGGATACCTCGGGGCCTGGCCCCGGTGCCGCCCACAACGGGCAGGGCAGGTCCCCTTCCAGAAACCCACCTGAGCCCCCGCGCCTGCCCTGCCGGGGGTTGGGGTTTCACTGCAGGCAGCACTTGAAATGCCTCAGCCAGGGCAGCGAGAAATCAAACTCGGAGCACAGCTTCCCTCAGAGTCAGGTCGATGCCCCGCAGAGCCGCATGGGCTCACTCTGAGGTGTGCCTGAGCTTCCCAGCAGGGAGGCGGGGAGGGAGGGCCAAAGCGTTCTTTCAAATATCTTCCAATTTAGATAACCCCCAGGAAACTGTCCGACTCATCTACAAAAACCAAAACCCAGACGGCCCAGGTAAGCCACAGACCAGGTAAGAGGACCTGCCTCTGCTTGCTTCACTTACCTCAGAAACACCTGCTCTGAGCTTGCTCTCTCTGAAGCGCATCTGAGAGAAGCGCACAGACCGCCCTCGTCGTGCCAAGCACCTACTGCGCGCCCAGGCCCTCTGCGTGTCGCGCTGTCCTGGGTCCCCCGTGGCTGCCGGCTCACATTACAGCAACAACACACTTAAAGCTGAGGCATCACGCCGTACCGCCTTGACAGACGTGGCCACTGGTGGCAGCCCAAGGCTGCCCCCGAGGGAGCAGGTGGGCGCAGCACCGATGCAAGGCTCAAGGCTCCCGAAGAGAATGGCTTGAGCTCCCCTTGCGTTCCCCGGTCTCCAGCTAGTCTGGAGAGGAGGTGGGGAAGTAAGCGCGGAGCTGGGAAGACGGTCCCCTCCCCTCTGGACTCTGGGCTGGGACCCTGCTGCTTCCCCAGAACCCAAGGCAGGGACTGCAGCACGCCCTACACCTCAGTCTAGACCCTCCCTACTCCTCCACCAACGGGCTGACCAACCACATGGCAGGAGACTGAGGTGCAGTCTGCTGGTGCCTGCAGTGGGTGGGTGGAAGCAGGAAGTCTCTGAGCTCAGGTTTTAGGGTTACCAGTCTCATCCCCCACCTATGCCCAAGGCTCAGACTGGCAAAAACCGCTTGAACTCAAATAGGAGGGTAGTGCCCAGCTGTGACTTCAGAACGGGGTTCTCACCACACCAACTACATCATGGCCCTCATGGGCAAGAAAACAGCCTGATGTGGGGGTAGGGGGGGGCTAGACCCTCTCCCCTACCCAAAGAGGGCAGCACCAGAGAGCCAGAAGGCGCTACAGGAACCACCCAACCAAACCAAACCTGTCTGTGAATGTTTACAGAGGCCTCTTCAGGCTGCATAGGCAAGAGGGGGTGAGGTGCTGAGGTTCATGGCTCTGGCCTTCGGAACTGCCAGCCTTGTAAGTGGACACTGGGAAGGAGAGGCTGAAGCAGCGTTCCAGGTGAAGATGTCTATGCCTCCCCGTCCAGGAAGTCCCTGGACATTGACCCTCCACCCAGGGCAGGGAAGTGGCAGCAGCCCAGGCTCCAGGGGGTTGTTTCTAGTGGGTGGGGGGTAGCCCGCGGGGATTTCCTCAGTCCAGGGAGGACTCTGACCAGCCCTGCAGCCACTTCCTCAGGCAAGGGGAAGACAGTGCAGGTCAGCAGGGGCAGCAATCCGGTGTCCCTCTCTTTGGGGGGACATTAACCACCCCTCAAAATTCTCTCCTACTCCAGCCAGAACTCCTGGATACCTTAATGAATTTGGAGACCATTCCAGGACAGAACTGGGATTCTCTGTCCAGATTCCCAGAGATACTGAAGGGCTGCGTTCTGAGCTTGAGACCCCAGGAAAGACACTAAAGCCCAGAGGGTATCAGGATTCTTCTATTCCAGTTTCCCTGAGGGGAGACCCCCAAACCTCCTGGCCCAACTAGACTCTACAAAGAGCACGTCTCTGCCCACAGCCTGCCTGTGAAACAAAGATCGCAGGTGGTGGCAGTCTGCAGGCCCAGCAGGAACTGGCCTAGCCCTGCCTGGCTGCGCCCCTCCCTCCCTCGCGCTCACTCTGCGCCTCCTCACTGCTCCTGCTAGAGGCCAGGCTGCTCCCGCCCAGGCCTCTCTACACAGGCTCTGCCACTGCCGGAAAGGCTCTCTCCACCCCTCACCTCTCTGCCCAAACACAACCGCCTCAGAGACCCCCGCCCTGGCTTCGCCGAAGCTCCCTTCACACGCTCTGCAGCTGACCCCACCGAGCGACCCTCAAGCCACGCCGTCTGCTGTCCCCTGCCTAGTCATCGTACCCAGGACTGGACAGCTTCCTTGACCACTGGTTTGTGTGAGACGTCCTGGTTTGAACACTCAGAGACCTAGACGCCAGGAGCCCCCACTGTTCCCAGCAGACGTGAGCACCACCCTCCAGTTACTGCGCCCTCCGTGGGATCCTGCATCAAGACACGCCACGGCTCTTGGTTCTTGGTTCTGGGCTGCCCCATCCGGGATGGTCCCAGGTCACGCTCCACCGCCAACGCACAGCCCAACACTGGCTCCTACCTGAGCTTCCAAACTGGGCGCTGGCCAAAGAGGCAGGTCGGCCCTTCCCATTGGCCACAGGCAGCGGGAACATCTGCAGGAAAGGAAACAGGGTGAGGGGCAGTATGGGCGCAGTTCTGCGGTGGGTCCTGCCCCTGGGCAGACTCCAGGCATCAGAGTCCCATGGCCCGGTGGAAGCAGCAGACGAAGGTCCCCCAGAAAGGTACCCCTGGGGGAACCAGCCCAAGGAGTGTATTTCCAACAGCACCCAAACCATTTTCACACTGTTTCTTTTGTTGGGGTTGGGTAAGCCCAGTCACCAGATACAATCTATCTGTCCTCCTGAGAGACACAAAGTCTTCCTTAAATTTCAACTTCAAGAATATAAAACCATTTTCGTTCAGGAGGGCTCGGGGTACAGGGCACACTGAGTCCGGGCAGACACTCAAACTCTGCTGGCCACAGATGACCAAGTGTCGTGACCCTTCCTGGGAACCGCAGCCCACACTGGCCGTCGGGGGCGGGCACCATCACAGGTGGGACAGGTGACCTGGCCAAGTGTCCCCATGGGCCAGCCTCTGCTCAGAAGCCGCCCAGCACTCTGTGGCGGTTTGATGCCCACCCAGAGGGAAAGCAAGACAGAATGGGAGGACGCTGCAGGGACGAGGAAAAGGCTAAGCCTCGCGCCCAACACAACTGGGTGGTTCTTCTGGGCTCAAGAGTGTGTGACCGACACCCTGTCCCTCTCTCCCAGCTCACCCATACCCAGGGTGTTAAATCCCTCAAGATTAACAGCTTAGCAGCATTAACTGGAAAAACCCAACAACAAACCCTTCTGCCAAGGAAAAAACAAAACATGTCCCTGCCCTGCCCCAAGGCCTGGGTTTTACAGGTTCTGATGCGGCCCAAGCGATTCAATGTAGCAGGTTGTGGCACAGCGGATGGACACCCAAGCCCTCTGGGCGGCAAGAGGGACCGTCCGGGAAGTGAGCCCTGGGGTGCCCCTGCTTTCCTGGCCACGCACGCCTGGACCTGCGGAGCTCTCGTGCGGCGTGGGGTTAGGCCAGAGGCAGCGGTGCTGCAGACTGCCCGCTCGGGGCCCAGCTCCTGGAGCACTGTCGCCAAGATGGGCAGCTGCCCCACTAGGGAAACTGAGGCCTGTGCTGGGGGAGGGGCCAGCCTGAGCCAGGACCAGAAACAAACTAACCCTGGGCCTAAAGGTCAACATCCCAATTCATAGGGGACGGGGGCTCCATTCCCCTTCTCGTCTGCTTCCAGTGTCAGCCTGACGTGGCACTCACCACAGGGGGACTGAGCGGTCAGCCCAGAACCGCTGTCCCTCAGAAGCTCAGCTCTCCGCAGTATGAGATGCTGTGAAAACCCAAGGTGGCAGGCAACCTGGGCACAGCGCGGCCTGTGGGCACTGCGCGTGGCTGAGAGGGCATGGCATCCCACTGTGGTTGTCTGGCTGGTCACAGGTCACGCTGTCCCTGCCCCTGAGCCCCTTAGCCTCCCCTGCAGGCCCAGGACCACCTCGGGCTAACACGGGATCTGCCTCAGGGCACCTTCGGCCGGGTCTCACGGGCACCAGTGACCAGGCCGCAAGGCTCTCAGGCGAGTGCCACAGCCGTGGTCCGCTCGCACTTGAAGCCCGAAGCACTTCCCTTTAAGGAGCTTTTGTCTCAGTCTGAAAACAAGTTGTTTGAGAAGAAACAAATGAACACAATTTCTCTGGGGGCAGTGGGAGGGCCGGAAGGAGGGGTGTGACCTGTAATGGAGAGGGGCCCTAGCGGGCCCTAACAGCCCGTGACTGGTTCTGATGCGCTCCTCGTTCTAATGAGGGGGCTGAAAACACAGCACTGCTTCCTCGGAGGGGAGAACTTGCGTGTCCCGCCCCTTTCAGTCTCAAGTCCCCCATCTGTGAAACAGGTCACTAGTTCTAGGTGGGAAACATTCTTGGATTAAAGAGAAGGTGGGCAGGTGGCTCAGGGCGCGCAGGGCGGCAGAGCAGGAGGTACGGGCGAGGCCACGTGCCCCCCTCCCCAACTCCAAGCCGCTTGGTTCCAGCCTAATGGTCTGTGACTTGTCAGTTTAACAAAAAACAAGCTTGGGCTACGGCCCTGCTTACTCATCCGGGGAGGCAAAAATAAAATGGGGCTTAAAAATACCAGCATGGCCCTTCCGGAACCGAGGCCCCTCTGTCCCGTGGGCTTTTTTCACACAAGCTGAGGCCATGTTGGTTTGGGGACTGTCATTAGCAGAACTCCGCCGCCTGGCCCCGGTACCAGCTGAGGGTCACATTCAGACCAAACGCGTCCTGCATTTGGGGATCACCCACTTAGGTTCCTCGGCGTGCTGGAAATGCCCACAGCCCGCACGCGGCACGGTGACAGGTGGTCCCTGGCAGACAGGGAAACGGAGGCCAGTTCTCCGTGCACCCTCCTGTTCCAGGCACCCTTCCTGTGGGGGTGTCACCCTGTCCGCTGAGCAAGCTGGAGTCCAGACCAGTGGAGGCGAGACCGGCAGATACTTCTCGCCCCAGAATCCTGGGCGTGGAGGGGACACGGAGGCAAGGCAGTGGGGTGGGGACATGGAGGAGAGGCAGCCGGGCTCACCATACTGAAGTCCAGGAGGTCGCTCAGCTCCTTGTCCGTGCCCACGGGCGCCATCCTCTGTGGCTGGTTCATTCTCCCACAGCACCAGTGGGAACCAGGGTGGGCGGGCGGGCCTCAGGCTAGAGGAGACCTGCAGCAGCCCAGTGGCGGCAGAGAGCAGGAACACAGACAGGGCAGAGAAAAGAGAGGTCTGAGTGACGGAGGGGAGCCCTCTGAAATGCCCCACCGCAGCGAGTGGGAAAGGGGTTAGGGCAGCCAGGATTCCTGGGGTTCTGAGCCCAGAGACCCCTCCCCAGAGCCCCTGGGAGTCTGAACACTGGGGGTGGGGCGGGGGCTGCATAACAAATACCCTGAACTCCCTCTGGATGATCCGGGATTCTAGTTGCAAAATACAAATTGGATAAAGAGTGGGAGCAGCCCCCACTGTCTCGCAGTCAGATCTCCCATTTCCAAGCACCCAGGTTTCCTCACCCCCCCCAGGCCCCACTCCTAGGAAAAATTGGTCAAGCCACCCCCAGCAGTTGTCAGTCTGTTGAAAGCCTAGTCACCTTCAAATTTAAAAACGAAGGAACTTCAGAGAGCGAAACCCCTCCCCCACTTCATCACTGAATGGGGGGCTGGCACATTACCCACCAATACCCACAAAGCTCCCTTCCACTTTAACTCCACCCCCCCACCCCCAATATACAACCCGAGGTGGTGGTCCTACTCTAAGTATCCGGCAATTATTCTGAACCAACTTTGAAAACACCCATTGTCTCCCACCCCTGGGGAAGGGGGTCCCAAGACCAGTGCCCCCCCCACGCATCGTCCCAGGGGGCTGCATCCTGAATGGGGGTAAGGGATCCACCTGCCAGGTCTCATCCCGCCCCAAGAAAAGGGAGCGGAGCGGTCCCAACGCCGACAGCAAAGACCCTCCAGCTTCTCCCAGGCTCCGCGGCGGGGGCGGGGGCAACCCAGGAGAAACCGCAGGGGGGGGATTCCGAGGTCGAGGAAGACCCGACTTCAGAAGCGGAGAAACCCCCCCTTTGTTTGCCAACTAGAGCCGAGGTGTGAAATGGATGCCCCCGCGCTCTGCCACCCCACCCCCGCTAAGTTTTTTCTTTTTTGAAGAGCGTGTGAAACTGACTTTTTTGAGGAGTACGAAACCGCTCCTTTTTTGTGGGCAGCAGAAACCGATTTTAAGACAGGCTGTGGAGGGGGGTGGCAGAAGCAGGTTTTACAGAGGGCTCAAGGGCTTCAGGGATGTCACTAGGACTTTGGGGGGACCCGAAACGCACTCGAGCACGAACCGTCCCTCTTTCAGGGGGGAGGGGAGGGAGGAGGCCGGGAAACCAGCCCCCCAGCCCACAGCCGGTGCAGGCGGCGCGGCCCCGGGAGCCTTTGAAGCCCGTGGCGCCCCGGGCCGCCACCACTGTTCTCGCCCCGAAGCCGCGCCGCCGCCTCTCCCCGCATTAACGCGGAGCAGATGTTCCCCTCGCCCGCTCCCCAGCCCCCGGCCCTTCGACCTGAGCCTGCAGTTCGCGCGGCGGCACCTTTCCGACAGACAAAAGGACTCTCCCTCCCTCCCGCGCTCCCCTCCAAACTCCAGCGCCCGG
>NW_004567126.1:30257434-30280596 GCF_000260355.1 Condylura cristata | reverse complement strand
CCCCGCGCTCGGTACCGCCCCCTCGAGGGCCCGCCTCTGCTCCGCCCCTCTCCGCGCCCCGCCCGGCTCCAGCGCGGATCCCTCCGCCGCCGTCCGTGTGGCCCACGCCTCGGCTTCGCGAGCGCCGGAAGGAGGCGGGCGCTGCCCCGCGGGGTCTGGAATATGGAGGCGGCGGGGCTCGCAGAGTTTGCGGACAAACGATGAGGGGACTATATCCCAGCGCGGAGGCGCACTCTCGATGTACTCAGTCCCCATGACGCAAGCGGCACAGGCCGTGAGATGAAAAGATAAGGCCGACAGCTCACGGCCAATCGCATAACGTGAAAACCTAACTGGCGGGACCGCCGACCATTCGCGATAAGGCCCCGCCTCCTCCCCGCCCCCCGTGCGCGACCAGCGAAGAAAGAGGCGGGACTCTGCGAGCTAGACCGCGAGAAGCGGAGGGGTGGGCCTTGGAGTTTGATTCTCAGGTTTGCATGACCGCCCGAGTGGTCAGATTGTACCTGTGTTCTCAGGACAGGGTCCCGGCGCAGGGTGCTGCGAGCGGGCTTGCCAGCCCGCTGGGATCAGACCTGTATAACTGGCGGGAACAACCGGGGCCAGCTGCGTGCCAGGGTCAGAGGGCACGGGGAACCGGCCGCGCTGACTTGCCAGTTGCCTTGGCCTGCCCGAGTCCGGGCTTCCTCATCTGTGAAATTGAATTTGGACGGGACTAGGGTCAAACCAGGAAATTCTCGGTGGTCTGTGTGCTCCCTTGGGTCTGACCCGCAAGCCCCCAGCCCCGCCGACACGCAGGGGCTTCTCAGCTGCAGAAGATCACGGGCGCTGCAGAACAGGCACAGCCATACCAGTGGAAACAGCACCAGCCTTTGTGGTCCTGTGTCCCCTAGGGGCTGCTACGCCCCGTTCCAGACCTGGAAGGAGGCCACCGTTCCTCCCGCCCACCAGCCTCTGGCCACCCGAGCGTCCTCACTGTTTTGGACCTTTCCAGGCTCATCCCCGTCCCTGGGCTGTTGTCCGTGCTGTGCGCTCAGTCCATATTCTTCCGTCTGGAACCCCCAGTCACCTCTCTTCAGTGCTGCACCCTGGAGCAGGGTTGAAGGAAGGAGGAGGAGTCGGGGTCCTGGGGGGAGACGTGAGCAGAAGGACCCTGCGGAGGCAGAGGGGTTCCGCAGGCTCCTCCCCAAAACCCGGGAGTCTCCCCTCTACACCCTCTTTGCAGAGCTCAGCTGATCCCTCCGACCCAGGGGCCCCCACAGACCTGAGGAGGGGTGTGGGTTCCATTCCCTCACCCCTCCAGGCCACACCAACCCTGGACAGATTCTTGGCACTCTCTGGGCCTCCGTTTACCCATCAGGAGAAAGAAAACACAGAGATGGGCACAGGACAGATACCCACAGCTCACGCCCTCATCCCTACCCTGACGGGCCTGGGCTCCAGTGAGGGCCCCTGACCTTTTCTGGTGGCCCAACCCCGAAACTACAGGTCTGCGGGCAGCTCTGCCTTTCCCCCAGTCTGGAGGTTTCTCCAGAATCAGTCCAGAGCCCAGGCCTCTCAGGGGTCCTAGCCCCACTCAGTGTGGCCCAACTTAGCCAACGCTCAGGGTCCAGACTGTAGAGTGGGCCCATATCCCTCCTGGAGTGGGCCTCAGTGCCTCCCAGGTGGGGTAGTGATCCGTGCACAGCAGTTACTGACTTCGCCCGGCTCAGTGCTAGGCATTGGGACACAGCGGCGGTATGACCTGTCCCGTCCCTGGCCTCTGTGGGACCTCAGAGCCTCCATTTAGGAGGGAAATGAGCCTTGTTCCAGCCATCTGTGTGGCTGTAAAATCCTCCTACCTGAGTGAGCCCAGAATGCAGACAAGGAAACCGAGGCTCAGAGAGCTCCTCTCTGGGGCCCAGTCCACCCTGGGGCTCGCACCTGCTGGAGGCTTTTCTGACACCCACAAGCCTCCATTGTCTTCCCTGGGGAGGTCTGCTGTGGGGCTGAGTCACCGGGAGGAGCAGGCCGTGGGGCCCCCACTCTGCAACCACCTCTGCCCGCCCTGGGGCCCAGGCACACCCTGTGGGGCCCTGGCACAGGGACAGGCAGCCAGCCAGGGAGCAGGGGCCCCCAAGGGCGGCCCACAGCCTGCCCACCCCGGCCTGCCTGACCCCAGCCTTTGTTCTCTGGGTGCCTGGGGCCCTGCAGGCAGGAGCCAAGGGCCTGTCTCCCACTGGCTTCCTCCCACCACCCAGGCCACACCCTCTGAGCAGGCTCCAGCCGGGGGACCCCATGGTGAGAAAGATAACCCCACTTCTGGTTGGAAAAGAAATGCCAGGCGCAGGGCTAAACCAGTGAATGGAGAAAAGTAAGGGACAGAATATGGGGGTGACGGTGGAAATGTCGGGAAAATGGACATTTTTGTTTGCAAAGGAAATGTGGCTGGACTTGGGCCTTTGGGGCCAGCGCCTTTCTTTACCGTTCTTATTTGTCCCCAAAGTGGGTGCTTCTCCTGGAGCGGGAACAGCTCCCCGCTCGCCACCCCACCCAGCTCCTTCCTTTCCATAAGCACACGCAGGAGGGAACGGCACGGATCACTCACACCAGCACCTTGCACAAGCCCCATTCTGCAGGGGTGAATGCTGACTCTGGAGCTGGGGGCTTCTTGATCCACGCAGACCCCTGTGAAGGGCCTTTGACCCCAACAGGGCCAGGATCTCCAAAACCACCACCTCTCCAGCCTGTGGTCGGGGTCATTCATTCTTCCCACAGAGAAGTTTTCCACTGGGCCTGCTGCAGGTGGTCTGGGGCTGACGTCTCCCGGGATAAGAATGGCGGTTTCCTGTCCGCCCCCCACCCACAAGTGACAGGTGATACTGGCCGCGGCGCAAGAAGGGTTTCAGGGGAGGGCCCAGGGACCTGTGGGTGCCCCAGGTCAGTGGCACTTGGACTGTGTCCAAGAGGGTGAGTGACTCGGGCAAAGAGTGGGGAACACTCTAGGCTGGGGGGACCTGCAGCGTCAAAGGTAGGCAGGTGGGACAGTGTGGGACGTGAATTTAAGGAACTCAGTCATGAGGCAGACTGAGGAACATGGGAGAGGAGCTGAGGCCAGCGGGAGGAGTCTGCCTTTAAGGGTGAGCTAGTGCCCAGCTGAAGGTCAGCTCAGGCCCAGGGTGTGACCTGCTGAGGGGGAGGGGTTGGGCGTGGTCTCTAGGGGGAGAGGGGCACTCAGACAGTGCTGGCCCTGGAGACTGTCCACAATCCGCAGGGTCTGCGGGATTTGGGGTGGATTTGAGGGCTAACCCTGTGGTGTGGGGATAAGGAGACAGCCACCCATGGGTGGTGGGTGTGGGGCTGGTACCCAGGTGCCTTGGTGGTAGGGCAGGGTCACCTCTGGGCCAGTGACAGGACAAATGGGTCCCAGGAAGGCCATGGCCCAGCTATGCTCAAACCCGGTTGGACAGAGCCAGAGACTGACCAGGAGGGCTGAGAGCCAGGGTCTGTGAGGGAGCGGGTGACTGTGTGAATAAATGAATCAAGAAGGAGTCTTGACTCAGGCTGAGCACCAGCCTGGACGGAACCAGAAAAACAGGCTGAAACCCCGACCTGGTCCAAATCCGGAGCCCAGATAGTCCCCTCATGCAGGCTGAACCCTGACTCTAACCTGAGTCCCCAGCTTGGTCTGAGCCACTGCCCAAGCTGAGCCCCAATTCTAGTTGAGCCCCTGAGTTTGAACTGAACCTCGCACAGGCCGCCTTCCCTGCCAGCCGAGCCGGCCCGCTCTCCCCCTGGGCCCACCGACCCTTTCCGCGGCCCTGTGCCACCTCTTCCCCGGCTGATGCCACCTGCTAAGGCGGCCCTTCCCCTCCTGGCATGTTGCCCACAGCTCCTGACTCCTGGGGCCTGTCCCACTGCATTCCGAGGTGGCCTATGCAAACACAGGGCACCTCCCCATGGTCCCCACAGGCACCCTGGCAGTTTCCCTGGGGTGCAGGGCAGGAGTCAGGGAGCCTGGCTGATTCCTGGATTCCAGCTACCCACGCACCCACCCACAGGGCAGCCCTGCTGGACCTCTGCCCACTGGGGGAGGGCACCCCATCACTCTGGGGCACTCCCCCTCTTTCCAGAGGTCTCCCATCCCCTGAGTTTCCCATCAGCCTATGTGCCCAAGGCCAGGGGGCTCCCAACCCTCGCTCCTCCCCCTGCTCCCTGGTGCCCCCAGAAGTGGGAAAGTGGCAGCTGGCAGCGCTCTGCCTCGATGAGCAGTGTGGGTCTCACTCAGGGCATTGGGGCCAGCCAGGGCAGGCATGGGGGCCAGGCCAGGCTCTGAGCCTGAAGCCCAGACATCTTGGCCGACGAGGTCGCAGCCGGGCTCGGGTCAGGGGCGGTCCCCGGGGACTGTGGGTACACACCGAGGGGCATGAGAGCCTTTGGCCGTTGGCCCCGATTCTGGCCATCCTGTCTGCAGCCGGGGCTCTGCCCAGCACCCTCCTGGACCCCAGCTCTGTCCACTCCCCACCTTACGGTGCTGCCCTGGGTTCCTCCTACGCCTGGGGGTGCCCAGCTGGCCCTCCTCTGGGGTCGCCCTTCCTCTCTCTTCCTAGCTATCTGCACCTCATCCTTCAGCCCTCAGTTGGGGTGCTGCCTCCTTCAGGGACCCTCCCGGCCCCCAGACCAGGCCGGGCTCCCCTCTACCAACCCTCTTGTAATTCTTCTCGCTGTTTGGTGCTCCCCTCACTCATACCAGCCCCAGGAACCCCGACAGCGGGAGCCGAGACTCGGGCACGGCAGAACCCTGGTTCTTGGGGACAGGTCGAGAGCAGAGAGGTGGGTGTCAGGGGCGAGGCTTGTCCCAGCCCCTTTCCACGACGTTTTTGTGATATGACCCTGGGCAGACACAGCCCCTCTGGGGTGTCAGTTTTCCTCCTGAAAATCAGGGGCAGCTACCTCGTGCTGTCCCTGCGTGAGGCACCTCACTGACGCTCACTCTGGTCCCGTGAGGCAGTGACCTCGGCACCCTTTTGGCAGATGGGGAAGCTGAGGCCCAGAGAGACTGAATCAGCTACACTTGTAACGCCTTTGCTGGAGCTTAATGTGGCCTGCTAGAGTGTTTGCAGAGAAAGTAAATATGTTGCACAAATAGGTCGTTCAAGCAGCGAGGGAAGGAGCAGCCCCACGCCTCCTTGGAGGTGAGCAGGACCCAGCTCTGGGTCCCGGGCATCTGGGCTTAGGTTTAGCCCTGTGTGTTCCATGGTGGTTGGGGGTTTTCTTTTAAAGATTTACTTACGCATACAGAATGGGGTGCAGGCCAGAGGTGCTGGGTGGTGAGAGGAGTCACCAGAGACAGAGCGGGGAGCAGAACAGGCCGATCAACAAGGTGCACTGCTGAGGGGAGCAGTGGGAGGGCCAGGAGAGGTCTGCTGCACCCTGGGGGTCACTCCCTGGCCGGGGATCGAAGTCGCACTGAAGAGGCTGCGGCTGGCTTACAGTGCTGCGCTTTAAGCTGCTGCACCACCAGGAAGGGCCCAGGCTGGGAGTTTTCCAGCGGCCAGCGGGGAGTGTGTGTGAGGCAGGATGGTGGTCAGAGCTCCCTGTGCGCTGGGAATTGGAGGAGTCTCCATGACGGCTCCTTTCACCTCTTCCCCCCTTCCCTGTCCTCTTTGGGACTGGAAAAGCTACAAAGCACAATGCTCTATAAGAAGAAAAATCAACAAACTTGACTACATACAAAAAGAAGTACTTCTGAGTTGAAATGGACCCAGAAATGAGGTGTGACTGTGGGCGTGGGGTGGCCAGGGGACATTGGCAGCAAGAAGGATCCGTGTCCTTCACATGCAGAGTTCCTACAAACCAACAGAAAACAACCAAATAGAAGACGTGGCAAAGACGTAAGTTATTAGTTCATAGAAAAAGATATGCAAGGGGCAGGGCCCTCCCTGCTGCGCAGCCGCTTAAAGCACAGCACCGTGATGCCAGCTGCAGCCACTGCAGCGCGAGTTCGATCCCCGGCCCCGGAGGTGACCCACAGGGAGCAGCAGACCTCTCCTGACCTGCCCGCTGCTCCCCTCAGCGGTGTACTTCGTCATTCGGCCTGTTCTGCTCCCCACTCTGTCTCTGGGGAATCCTCTCACCCCCTGCACCTCTGGCCTGCACCCCAGTTCTGTATGTGTAAATAAATAAATATTTTTAAAAAAGAAATACAGCAGGCAATTGGAAAGGGAAAAAAAAGCAAAGCTTAGTGTCTTTCATTATAAAAAAAAAAAAGCAAACAAATATGCAAATGAGGAGCCACTTTTTGTCCTTACAGTTGGCGAAACAGTAAAAGAAATGTCACATCCTGATGGTGAAGGGAGATTTGGGGGCCACTGGGAAGGGTTTATGGCAACGAAGAGGAGCCTCCCTTGAGCTCCCCTCCAAGTCTAGTCCCAACACTCCAGTAAGTCTGATGGAAACAGCAGCCAGGCAGGCGTGTTCGTCGCATCGCCAGAGGCCTGGAGACAAACGCGCCTGTGAAAGGGAGCGTAGAACACGCCAACAGGACGATGTGGGGCCACATGGTCTCTGCCTTCCGGGCAAGAAACGCCTGGGGTCACCGTGCAGCTAAGGCAAGCTTGAGAATCATGGCTCCATTTGGGGAGCAAAGGTTTGAAAAAGAAAAAAAAATCGTGTATCGAAAAAGTGCAGGAGGAAATGCCCCACAGGGTCCGCGGTCGCTCTGGGCGCAGAGGGGACTTTCAGTTCTTGCTTTGTATTTATATCTGAGAGGTGGGATTAGCTGAGATGTGGGGTTTGTTTTCTGTGTGGTGAGCTTTGGCATGTCTTTAAATGGAAAGAAACTCCTGGCTAGAGGTATGTGATCCCGCAGGGCCACAGGACTGGGCTGAGTTCCCACTGGAGGAGACCTCTGGGGGAACCCACCCCCCAAGGTCTGGCCCCCTCCAGGGCCACCGTGAGAATAAGGAGCACTGTAGAGAGCGCCCGTGAGGCCACCTCCCCAGTTCTCATCAGTCAGAGGGACTCAGCGGCAGTCACCCCTGAGGGGGAGGCTGGGCCTCCTGGAGTCGGTTGGAGAGAGCGAGGGGGGACAGGGAGGGGCAGCCCCTTCCCGGGGGCCGGGACAGTCCCACACACTGGAGAGAAACTGGTCAGTGACCCCATGGCTTCTCCTCCCCACTTCTCCTTCCCCACTTTCCCCATCTGTATCCTGGCCGCTGAGGCATCCAGGCCCTGCCCCGGCCCCCACAAGTTTCTGGGGGCTGGCTCCCCATCACCCGGCCGTCCGGATCCCTCACTGCTTCTCAGTTTCCTCTCACCCCCAGCTGGCGGAGGGTAGGGCAGAGCTCTGAGTTGCGGCGATGTCTCTGTACCTCACTTAAAACACCCTCAGACCAGCAGGAGGCTCACCCACTGGCTGTCCTTCCTCCCCTGCCCCTGCCCGGCCACTCGGGGGCCAGCGAGGACAGACCGGCCGCCCAGCCCCGCGGGCCGCACAAAGCACCCACTGAGCGCTCCCTGGCTGGCTCTCCCTCCACCGCCCTGGCTCCTCGCCGCCCATTCCAACAGCCGGACCTTGGGAGGCTGCTGGCCCCTGGCTCGTGGTGCCCCTAGGACGCCGGTTGTCCCCCACCGCAGCTGTCCTGCTGTTTGTAACCCTCCATCTGGTTTGCCGTTCAGGGCCCCGCCCGGTACTGTGAGGGCTGCCCCAGGCTGACCTGGCCCACGCTGCAGCCCTGAGCCCAGCCTGGCCCCACACAGTGGAGGAGGCGGGGGGCGCACAGGGAGACCTGCACCCGGAAGCCCTGGAACCAGGCATTTTCCTCCAGGCCCCGGGCTGTAGGGTCCTGGGGCAGCTGGTGGGGCTGCTGAAGGGGTGTCAGGCATGTGTGGCAGTGGCAGCTGGGGCTCCCCTGTGGGAGGGAGTGGAGGGAGGGAGGCAGCAGCTGGCGGCTGGCCCAGGGCCAGCCAGGAGCCCTGCAGAGGACGTGTTGGGGTGCCCTCGCTGTCTTGCTGTCTCTGTGTGTCTCTGTCTCTCTGTCTCTGTCTCCATGTCTCTATGTCTCTGTCTGTCTGTGCCTCTTCCCTCTCTGCCCCGGTCTTCCTCTTCTGTCTGGAGGGGGGGTGCTTGTCACATGCAGGCCCTTGCCCACCCCAACCCCACTCTCCCCCAGGCAAGTGAACGAAGGGCACTGATTGCCTCCATGCCCCCACTCAGCCTCTGCCTCCCTGGACGGCGGCCACCTCAGGCTGGGTGGCCCTGACCAGACCCCTGCTGTGAGCCTGTTGGCAGCCACCTGTGGGGCCACAGACTGGGGGTCCTTGCCCCTTGGGGCTGGCAGCCAGCCAAGGCAGAAACTGCCCTGAATAAGCACCTGAGGCTGTAGGGGTTGTACCTGGGGCAGTGGGGGCAGAATGCGTCCTCCAGAGGGCTCTGGAGCCTGGGCACAGTGCACAGCTCAGAGGCCTAGGCCCAGGGGCAGCCATGTCCCGGCCCCCAGCCCCAGGCCACAGCACCCCGACAGTTGACCCTACCCATTGCTTCTCCATTAACACCCCTGCAGCCAGGCCTTGGAGAATACAGGCTGGAAGGAACATCAGAAGATGGGGCCCTCCCTCAGTCTCCCCCACCTTCAGATCCACACCCCTTACCCCTGCCAGCACTTCAACCCCACCAAGCAGCCTGGCAACATTAGAATCCAACCTGGCAGAACTGTCATCCAGGGATTTCAGCTTAATCACCTGATTTGCATTTTTGCATATTAATGGCAGCAGCGCTGTCCTTCAGCCATCTTATGTTAAAGACACAGAAACCTTGGGCCTGTGGAGCAGCGAGGACCATTCTCTGGTCCCTGAAACCTGCCCCTCCGTGTCTCACCCTGGCTTTTTGGTCCTGGGGATCCTGCCCCTCCAGAGGTCAATTCCTGAAACTGGGGTGTCAGCCTTGGTATCAGTCAGGGGAACCAAGACTCTGGAATCTTCTGAGCATCCCGGATGGGAAAGTCGAGAAACTAGGGCCAGACTCCTAAGCACCTCTCAGCAGCCACTCTCCACCTGCGGGCCTTTGCTGCTCCGCTCCCTGCCCAATCCCTGCCGTCCGGTTTCCTCCCATGTTTCTTCTCCAAAGCGCAGCTGGTCACTCTGGCACCCTGCTTTTGTCTAGTCCTATTACATTCTTATCACGAAATTAGGGAAAGTGAAACTCAAAGCAGGGGCACCTCGTGCTCCGGGTCCTCCCCAGCCCTCTGTCGAGGTCCAGGCCCGCCCCCCTCCCCCGGGGCCCGCTGGGTGTGTGCTGCCACCTGGCGGCGCCCCGGGGCGAGGCCGCCGGTCGTCGGGGTGGGAGCCCCCGCCCCACGGAGCCCGGCGCGCGCTCGGGCTTAGTCACACGCGCAGGATTTCAGGTGTGAGCTGGCGTGTTCGCCATCGCACGTCCTAGTGAACACGGGAAGCCCCAGGGTGGGAGACGCAAGCCGGACCGGGCTCCTGGGAGCCGGGGCGCGGGAGCCGACGGGAGGGACAGGGAGCCAGAACGGTGCAGAGGGAACGGCTCCCCTACACCGCCCCCTCGCCCGGGCCGAACCCCGGGCCAACGCCACCCGGCCTACCCTTGATCCCCTCCGGGCCTTCCAGTCCGTGGTCGTCCTCATCTGACCACTGGGCGCCTAACTGACTTTCCGGGCAGCCCCGGGCCCTTCCCAGCGCAGCGGCCCGCGCCGCCCCCGGCGTCCACCAGAGGGCGCCAGGCTCCCAGAAACCCGGAGGCCGCTGCGCACCGGGCGGAATTCTGCCGTGTGGCTGGCACCGCGAGTCCGGGCGGGCTGCGTGGTGCCCCCAGGGCGTTCTTGTCTGCCAGCACGTGCTGGGCGTGTTCGTGCAGTCTGCAAGCTCCCGTGTATTCCAGCAGGCTCATGCTCCCGTGTTCTGTGGGTGCTGCCGCCATGCCCAGGCCGGCCCGCACATGCACGCAGGTTTGTGTTTGTGTTTGCGTTGCGAGGCAAGTTTATGCCCACACGGTTGTCTTTCTTTTGTGCTTTGCCCTGTTCACCTGCCCCTGGGCTTACTACATGTGTGATTTCATGCATGACTTGGATACCCGCCAACCTGCCTCCCAGCACAGGCCCATTTCCAAGTGTCTGACATGCCCACCCATGTCCGTGGCTGTGCCCTGGCCCAGCGCCCCGGGCCCCAGCACTCTCTCGCCCTGTTTCTCTGCTTGGTTGCTCTGACCATTGTCTGGGTTGCTGCTGCCTGCCCCTCCAAAGTGAGCTGTGCTCTGCGAAGACTCCCCAGTGGTTAGCACCCTGTGAGCACCCAACCCACACTCCAGAGGGACGGCAGCCCTGCTGGCTGGACGTCAAGGGCAGCGGCCCCCATGACTGCGGGAAGTCCATGCCTGGCTCCCACACTCAGCCGAGGGCAGAAGAGCCACGGTATGGAGCCCAGCCTCCCTGGCTCCACCCACCTGACCCTCCTGTCAGCCCTGGCCAGCTGAGGGGCTGCCTCTCTCCTCAGCACTCCCTCTTCCTCTCTGCACTACTATTCATCCTTGGGGTCCTGTGTCCTTGGCCCCTCTTCCTGGAGGCCTTCCTTGGTTTCCTGGCAGGAATGGACAAGGGCTAACAGCTCCCAGCCCCGTGGGTGATCTTAGGGGGTTCACGCCCACCATGCCTTCAGACAAGAGCCGGTCAGTGGTTCTTAGAGGTGAGTGGAGAGCAGAGACTGCCCAGCGGTAGCTGACAAGCTGTCTAGGGCGCTCTGATATGATTTGACCCCTTTGCCGTGATCTTCCTCCCTCCCTCTCTCTCTGTTCCTATCACCCCCTGGCCTTGCCCCCCCCCCCCAGGCCTCCATGGGCCATCTCCTTGGCAACGGTGGCCACAAGGTCAGCTGTTCAATCAATCTCCTCTCACCCCTGCAGCCCTGACCCTGGAAGGTGATGGGGAAGCAGTGCTCGGCCTGGTGTCTGGGGCAGGAGACACCTGGGGGGCGTAGGACATGGGACCCTCAGTTGGGGTGTGGGTGGTAAGACTCAGGGCAGGTAAGCAGCCTCTCCGGAAGTAGGGTCAGCAGGGTCAGAGGTCAAGCAGGCCCCCTATACATACTGACAGTGTGGCCCTCTGTGGGCTTCTCTTCTCCCCAAGGCACGAGCTCCTGGGAGGCCCATTCTCCAGGGCACTTGCTGGGGGTGGGGTGGGGAGACCCTAACAAGGCCACCTGCCAGGCGCTTGTGGGACCGGCACTGGAAACCTGCTTGCCAGACACTGAACCACCCTCCAGCCGCTGAGCAGCTGTAGACGTGGCTTCTGGAAGATGCCATCACGCAGCTTCTGGACGGCTCCACCACGCTGCTTCTGGAAAATTCCCCCATTGCAATTTCTGAGCAGTCCACCATGGCTACGTCTGGAAGCTTCCACCATTCCAGCTCTGAGCAGTCCACCATAACTGCTTCTAGAATATTCCACCATTACTGCTGGTGGAAGAGTCCACCAGTCCAGGGTTCAGGGAGGACAGGAAGCAGAGTTGGGGGCCTTTGTGTGTTTGCCTATCAGGACGGTTAAAAAGCCGGGAGGGGATGTCCCCAGGAGCGAGGGACTTTTCTGCCTAGTTCTCAGTCACTGTGGGGACAGCTCAGCAGGGCCGTGCTGCTGGGGGACCACAGCACCCTCCCCCTGCAGGTCGATGAGTGGGACCTGCTAGTCCATCGATCACTAAATGCGTTTGTATAGATCCTGGGACAGGTAGCCTGGGCCTCGGGAGGGAGGTGGGGTGGCAGGCGCCTGGGGGTCCTGTGAGGCTGAGGCTGAGTGGGGGTGCTGAGGGTGTGGGGGGGCAGCGGAGTACAGAAAGCTAGCTCAGGCCACTCTCTTCTCTTCCTGGGCCCCAGTTCCCCAACCCAGGCAATGGGGAGAGGCAGGAGCCCAGGGAGTTTGCTGGGCCTCGTTTTCCAGACCCAGCACCCAGGGCTCAGAGAAGTCAGGTTGCTGGCCAGGACCACACAGCCTGGAGGTGGAGAGCCGAGGGCCTGGAAGCCGACTTTGGCCAGTGTCTGCTGCACCCCTCTCGCCCTGCCCCTCCCGGCTGTGGCTGCCGGCCGGGGGAGCAGGGGAGCCTGCAACCGGCTTTCGGCCTCCTCCGGCCTCCTGCGGGTCCTGGGCGGGGCTCTGGCCCTTTAAGAGCCTCGTTTTGGCTCCGCCTGGGGCTTATTGATCGCAGCCCTGGAAACGCGATTAAATTATCCGGGCTGGGAACCGCAGCCTGGTGGGGGCCGCGGGGAAGAGCGCCGCTTCTTGTAAACGACTCCCCAAAGGGCGCTGGAGGCCTGGGGGACTCCTTCCTGGGAGCCTCCCCCGGTGCGGGCCGCCTGCTCTCAGAACTAGGGGTGGATATCTGGCGCCCCCCGTTTGTGGGCTTGGGAACTGTGGCGCGGGGCGCGGGTGTCAGGCTAGTTACCCGCTGCCTCTGGAGCGCCTGTACCTCCTCTGAGGTTAACCCAGCGGTTGCTCTGTAGGATGGTGTAAGGGAGGGGTCCCGCCCTGCTCTGAGTCTTACCAATGGTGACTGCTCGGGAGTGCCCTGCTGGCCTCGAAGCCGGGAGTGGGCTGGGCCAGGCTGTGACCCCCTATACAGGTGGGGAGACCACAGACCCCCACACCAGCAAGAGCATGTGGGCTTCCCATTTCATTCCGGGGGATCCCCCCTAGTGGGGTCACTGAAGAGAGAAGGGAAGGACCGGTCTGGGGGGGCTCAGCAACCTCTCCCCTGTATCCAGTAGCCTGGGCTGCACTTGTCCTTGGGGGGTCAGGGGCGGATGAGCTTCTGAGGAGTAGCTGGGGAGGTGTCCAGTGGGCTGGGGTGGGGTGGGGGTGGGGGCTCTTCCTGACTGAAGCTGCGCACCCAGAGCCTGGGTGGGCACGCGGGCACCCAGCAGGAACAGCTCTACTTCCACCCTACGCAGATGCACTGCCCGCCGGGTGGGGAGGGGCTTGCCAGAGGGCACCTCATTGAGTACCCACTGGGTGCTCAGCTCCCAGCGCACCCATCCGGGTGGTCAGTGGCAGCTGATTCCCACAACCAACCACCCTCACCCCTGAGGTGGCCTCGGAGGTCTAATTCCAAGTGCTCCTTCCGCAAATGTTTGATGATTGACTTAGCGACCGTAGTCATAGTATTAAACTAAACCCAAACTGCTCAGACTGGGCTTCAGCTCTTGCTTCTCCTCCTGGTCAATGTCATTCAGCCATTCCGACAGTGACTCAGGGCCAGCTGCCTCACCGCTCGCTGGCCCATGAGCCCTCTGAGGCAAGGCACACGACTGGTCCGCCTCACAGAGGTGTCAGCTGAGGTGCAGGGAGGCAGAGGGGTTTGTCAGAGCCCAGGAGATGAGATTTAAGCCCACACCCATCTGGGTCCGGCAGGGAGGCTTGGGAGTGGATTTCTGAGCTCTGGGCGTGGGGAAACTGAGCCACAGAGCTGTGTTCCCTTCTCTCCTGCAGTCAGGAGTCAGGTGGTGGCTCCAGGCAAAGGCAGTGAGCGGTTCCGGCCACAACTGGCCAGTGGGGTCTTGAGTTGCTTCCCCAGGGCTCCCTCTGCCTCCTCCAGGGTCTCCCCTGCACCCCCAAGGCCCCACGGGGCTCCTGCCTCTCCCTGTGTCTTGTCTCAGCATCCGCCTCGTCACTCCTGTTTCCGTCTGTCCGCTGCCATCCTCCCTTCTCCCGTTTCTGCCTGTCTCTTTTCTTCATCTCTGTCTCTGCCTCCACCTTGGCATCTCTCTCCCTCTCCCCACCCGTCTTCGCCTCTGTCCGCCTCTGTCGGCCTCTGTCCACCTCTCCCTCTCCACATCCTTTTTTTCTCCAGTGTCCTTTGCCCCCGGGGCTCCTCTGCAGCTTCACCGCCTCCCCCTCAGCTCCGTGTGCCCTACCCCGGGGCCCTCGCCAGCAGCCTCCCGTCCTCCACCGGGGACAGGAGACCCAAGGGACCAGCACAGGCTGTCCGGGCAGTGGCGGCGCCTGCTGGGGAGAGAACACGACCTCACCCAGGCCGCCCCACACTGTCCACCAAGGTTGCCGGGCTCCAGGGAGCACAGCTGCCTGCCTCGGCCCTCTGGGCAGGAGACTGGGCTTACAGCACTCGCGCCCCACGTCACCCCAGGCTACGGCATCTGCGCCCCATGTCACCCCAGGCTAGGGCACCCGCACCCCCTTGTCACCCCAGGCTACGGCACCTGCGCCCCATGTCATCCCAGGCTATAGCACCTCACTCTATGTCACCCCAGGGTACAGCACCTGCACCCCATGTCACCCCAGGCTAGGGCACCCGCACCCCTTGTCACCCCAGGCTACAACACTCACGCCCCACGTCACCCCAGGCTACGGCATCTGCGCCCCATGTCACCCCAGGCTAGGGCACCCGCACCCCTTGTCACCCCAGGCTAGGGCACCCGCACCCCTTGTCACCCCAGGCTACAACACTCACGCCCCACGTCACCCCAGGGTACAGCACCCGCACCCCGTGTCGCCCCAGGGTACAGCACCCGCACCCTGTGTCACCCCAGGCTCCCGAAGGTTCTTCTCAAGCTTTTTCAAGAGATGGGTTCTTGTCCCTCAGGCCCCTCAGATTATCCCCCAGGCCCCTCCCAGTTTCGCCCCTCCAGGCCCAGCTGCACTCACTCTGCAGAGGGCTGGGCACCCAGGAACCAGAGCCGAAGGGCGGGCTCAGGCCGTGTGGCCAGCCAGTGTGTGGTCATGAGCGTTTGGGCCCAGCTTTCATTTCCAGTCCCCCTCCACCCTGGGGTGCAGAGGATGAGAGGGCCATGTCCCTCGATGGCCGCTCCCCACCTGGATAGGCAGGGAATGTGCCCCAGAGCCAGGCGCGCCTTCCAGACCACTGCTGGGGCCAGGAGGGGCTGCCAGCCTGCCTTGGCTCTGGCTGGAAGAGAACAGAAACAAGACAATGGACATCACTACCCGAGAGGACGAGACAGGCGGAGTCAGGGCGGGCTTGGAGTCAGGGAGGGCTTCCTGGAGATGGGGACATCGCAGCAGGAGAGGTGGGCAGGATTTTCCTGGCTCCAGAGGGGAGAGGGGGTCATGGCACAGCAGGTGCCGAAGGCCTGTGGTGGGGAGTGGACGTGGAGGAGGGGGAGAGTGGCCAGGCCACTGCCCGGACAGCCTGTGCTGGTCCCGTGGGTCTTGTGCCCCCGGTGAGGACTTGGGTCATTGCCGAGTCTCGGAGGAGCCACTAGAGGTTTTAGAGTAGGGGAGAGTGTGGGAGGAACCACGTGCTCAGCCAGGCTCTGCGTGCTGGGGGCTGGGGTGACTGGGGGCGGAGGAGGCTGGGAGCTGGGGAGTTGGAGAGGAGCCACGCGGGGAGCTGGTGAAGCTGGGCCCGGGCGGAGGAGAGACGGGAGAGGCCGGACCAGCCTGGCCTTTCTGCCCAGCCCTGCGAGCCAGGGGGTTCTGGGTCTGCGGAGGGGTTCAGGGCCACGGCTGTGGCCCCATCGGCCCCTCCGAAGCAGTAATTAAGGGCTCCCGGCATCCCCGCGGCATGATGTATGTGTGCCTTAACTAATCATTTATTAGCTCGCTGATGGTTCGTCAATATTAATTCATTTATTTAAACAACTCGGCTCTGTAATGAAGATGTTGCCTGAGAGGGAAGGCTGGTGGGTGGCGTGGGTGGGCATGCGGGAGAGGGCTCAGACTTGGGGGTCTCCCTGGCCCTGGCAGCCAATGTCTGGGTGAAATGTCCTGGCAGGTCAGGGGCACGTCAGCACCCACCTGGGCAGGTGGGAGACCGAGGCCACAGCCAGAGGCCATGCCCACTCCCTGGGCGGGGGACCCATGCCTCGGGGTGCCAGGACTCCCTGGGCCCTGCTGCCGTGTCTGCCTGGTGGGTTTACTCAAGAGCTACCCAAGGCTCCCCAGCCCTGGGGGGCTATTTGCAGGCTCTGGCCTGCTGGGCCTCCCTGCTGGCCTTCCCGATCCAAGCGGCCTGCTCGCAGCTCCTCTGCCAGGGACCCGCTTCCTCTCTCGAAGACTTGCCTGTCCTGAGCAGGCCGCTGTGTCCCCTGGGATGGGGAGGAGGCCATGTCCCCGAGCGTGGGTGACACTCAGCAGACGCTCTGGGCTCTGAGTCTGTGATTTCGGCTCAGCTGTAGCTGACCGCTCCCGAGGCCATAGAGCCACGTCCAGGCTCTGCTACTGGGGTCCCCAGGATCTGGCCCTCGAAAGCATGTCCTTGCCCCTTGGCAGCGATGGCCCGGGGGGCTGAACCTCGGGCTCATGCCCCTGCCCCTGAGGGCTTTTCCCATCTCACCCCCAGCTCCTGCCCCTTCCGGCCTTGGTCTTGCTCTGCGCTTGGGGACCTGAGACGGAGACACCAAGCTCCGACTGGCCGGTCTCCAGGGGCTGGAAACTCGCATCTCGAGGGGCCCCACCGCTTCCCTCTGATCTGCTGTTGAAGGGGCTTGTTGAGCCGGGGCCAGGTTGGCAGACACAGACGGGCAGGGCACACAGGCGTGGTGGTGCCGAGGGCTCCAGGCTCCCGGAGCCCCGATGCAGGCTTGGGGGCTGTGGGCCTCAGGAGTCCAGCTTAGGGGCTCTGTGTCGAGGCTTCTTTGCTGTCCTGCAGAGATCAGAGGGACAGAGGGGTTCAGCTGCCCTGGTGCAGGGCACAGTCCTGCCCCGTGCACCTGCAGCCAGGAGCATGGCTCAAGTAGCCATGGCCACGGCGGGCCCCTCCCAAGGCACCTGCGCACGGTGACCCCACGCTGAGGGGTTCGAGCAGTTGCTGGGGGGTGACTGGCAAGCACATGTCAAAGCCAGGATTTGGGGGCCAGTCTGGAATTGGGGCTCCTGGTTGCTACCTCACCACCAGATCGCTGCTAACTAATTTATCACTTCTTTCTTTTTTTTTAAGATTTATCTATGCATACAGAACTGGGGTACAGGCCGGAGGTGCAGGAGGTGAGAGTGGGGAGTGGGGAGCAGAACAGGCAGACCTACTGAAATACACTGCTGAGGGGAGACAGGAGAGGTCTGCTAGCAGACTGGCCCGGTGGCGCTAACAGCGACGGTTGCAGCAAAATCTCACGAGGGTCTTTGTGAGAATTATGTCGGCTGGGCGTTTGTGGATGCACTCCACGGCCTGGGGCCACACTGGGATCTGGAGCCCCCGCTGGGTCTGGGGGGTGAGCTGGACGCAGGTAGCAGCCTCCTGCGTCAGAGGGAGGATCCCAGGGAAGCAGAGGGGGACTGGTTAAGTCTGGGGGCTGCATGGAGGAAGGACTCAAGGGTGCGGAAGCAGGTGCCAGCTACCGGGAGAGGGAAGGGACTGGGCAGCAGACGCCGGTGTGCAAAGCCTCGGAGGTGTGGAGTCACCCTGGGAAGTTCTGGCCGGCTCAGCAGGTGAGCTGGGCCTCAGACAGCCTGACACCGCAGGGTGTCAGGACTCCACAGGAACACGGGGAGCAGGCGAGTCTCCAGCGGAAGAGGGGCCAGCCCCGAGTTGTCTAGTGTTGCAACTGCCCTCTGGAGCAAGACGCTGTTGCGACAGGACCCCTGTGATGGCTGCCAGCACTGAGCACTGCTGTAGGCCAGGCGCTGGCCTCACACCGGGCCGGACTGGGACACACCGCGTGGCCGCCTCCACCTCCCACTCCCGGCCCAGGCCGCTGGGGTGGGCGTGGGGACGGCCCAGGGGAGGGTCTCCAGGGACCCCTGCATGGCTGGCGACTACTGAGGTGCAACGCTCCCCAGATCCAGGGCTGGCGGGCCCAAGTGGACACCAGCCCGTCCGTGGGGAAATGCCCTCACTTCGGTCCCCCTGGTACCGGGGAGCCTCCCCGCTGCTCTGGCGGTCTGGGAGGCAGAGACTAGGGCATTAAAGTTAACTTCCTCTTAAACAGACTTAATTAGTGTTCTCCAGTCCCACATAAATTAATCGTGGCCGGCCACGGAGGCTGGAATGCCCGATCGATGGGCAGTTGGAAGACAGCGAAGAATTCTCCCTCTCATCAGTCATGTCTCACCGGCTGAGAGCGGCTCACGGCTTTATCTTCGCCAGCAGGCCCAGTGGATGCAGGGTGTGGGCTGGTGGCGGGCGCGTGGGGGACCTCAGTGGCCACATCTGTGGAATGGGGCACCTGCCGTGAGGTGGGCGCTCAGCCTGGCGGAAGCTGTGATGATAGCCACCGCCACCACCCAAACCAGCGCTCAGGGCCAGAACAGGCCGCTAAGCTGGCCTCCCCCTGTCCTCCCCACGCTTCTCACGGCCCTGTGTCCTCGCGTTTCTGGGCTGCCAAGTCCTGGTACCTGCCCTCTCTGAGGGAAGAGGCCACCCAGCCTCCAAGAGTCTGTGAGCCTGAACAGGGCTGAGGGTGTCCCAGGAAGCCAAAGGTGATGGGCTGCTCCCAGGTCACTTCCCTGCACAAGCCCAGTCTGGCAGATTTGGGGGTCAGACGGCCTCCAGCAGGCTTCCCAGCAGAAGCTGAGACCCTCACACCCCACGCAAAGGTCTTGGGAGTGCCCCCGGGCCCCGAGCTGGGGTGGGCGCTGGGGTGAGGCTGTGACCACCAGGAGAGACACACAAGTGAGATCTAGTTAGGTGAACACGAGGGGACAGGGAGGCTTCCGGAAGTGGGGTACAGGCTGCACCCGGAGGAGCTCGGATGGGCAGGGAGAGGTGGGCTGAGGGTGAAGTGACACCTCGTGGAGGGTGGAGAGGGAGGGAGGCCCGAGGGGTCTAGAAAGGCCCCAAGCCCCAACCACCCTAGAACTGGGCAGGAAGGGGAGCGGGACAGGGCGTAGCCCCCTCTGGGCACCTGATCCTCGCTGGGGGTGAACTTGGAGGTGCGTGACCTACACTGAACTCGGGGCCTCCCTGGGTCTCAGCGCTGTGAAGCTGTCCGCAGCCCCTGCAGCAGGAGCTCCATCCCAGGCAGGGAGGGACCCCAGGGGGCAGCAGACCCCTCCTGTCTCCCCGCTGCTCCCCTCAGCAGTGGATTTCAGTCCATCTGCCTGTTCTGCTCCCCGCTCTGTCTCTGGGGAGTCCTCTCACCTCCACCTCCACCTTCCACCTTTGGATTGAACCCCAGTTCTTGCATAAATAAATAAGATCCTCGCGGGTTTGCCATCACCAAGTCACCCGTGTGCCATCGCCATAATCCCGTGCACTTCCCTCCCTACCCCCCAAAATAAATCTTTTAAAAAGGAATTTGTGCGGGGGGCCAGGCTTCCCCTGAGGAGGGTGTACTGGGTAAGAGCTTCAGGGGTGTTGAGGTTTTGCTGGGCGGCAGAGAGGGCTCCCCAAAGACAGGTCTTGAAGAAGGACAAGGAGCTAGCCAGGTGAGCAGAAGAGAGCAGAGGCCTGGGCAGAGCCCTGAGGCAGAAAGAGCTTCTGTGGTGGCTGTGGAGGGAAGGAGGAGGGAGGTCTCCAGTGCCAGGTGGAAAGTGGGGGGTGGGGGCGGGGTTCTCAGGAGTCTTGGGGCTTCCAGTGAGCCTTGTGGGGAACAGTGCGGTGTGCTTCAGGAAACCTTCCTTGGTGAGGAGCCTGGGGTCACAGGCAGACTCCCCAGCCCAAGGGGTCACCTGGGGCGGGGAGACCCAGAAGCTGCTGGGGAGGGGTGGGGGTGTCATCCTGTCTGGCCCTCAGTCCTGCAAAGTGGGTTGATTTGTGAAATGAGGCAGCTGTGAAGCCATAGACCATCTGGCGGTGCCAGGATGAGCAGGGGGTGAGCAGGTGAGCGTGGGGTACCTCCTGCCGCCCAGCCCCTCCTTGGGGCCTCCCCTTGGGGTGGGCTGCTGGGTCCTGGTTCCGGAGTGTCCAAGGCCCAGCTAGGACAGGGGGCGGGAGAAGGGGCGTCGGGGGTGCACCTGCCCCGGTGGAGCCAGCCCCACCCTACGAGTTTTCCCCAGCCTGGATCCCCGCTGTCACCAGGCTCCTTTGGGGCCTGGCAAGACCCTCCAAGGGAGCTGTCTCCCCACTTACTCTGCGCACCCTCCCAAGTATGGGGAGCGCACCACCCCCAGAGCCTGGATTTGACGCTGCTGTGGACTGGGGCCCCGGGCTGGGTCTGGGGGAAGCAGTTCTGAGAAGGGGTGGAGACAGTTCCCAGAAACCCTGAGACCCTGAGGGACTCCTTTCCCGGCTCAGAAACTCTCCCCACCCGCTGGCAGCAGCCTGAGCAGAAGCTGCGCAGCTGCAGCTGCGGCCTTCCCCAGCGCCCTCCAGGCCAGGGTCTCCAGCTTCCTGCCTCCCCTCGTGCCCACACTCTCCTCCATGCCCAGGGCCCCTTCCCCTGCTCCCCAGTGTCCCAGTGAGCTCATCCTACACCGGAGCTAATGGCTCCCCCACGCTCTGGGCCTCTGACCTCCCCACCCGGGCACCCAGATCCACGCCACTCAGTGCCAGTTGAGCTCTGCGGCCCAAGGCTGGGTGGGCCCAGGGCTGGACACTAGTACGGTTCCGGGCTCCCTCTCTCAGCACGGGCCCCTGCCCAGAGTGTGTTGGCTGGCGGTTGCAGGGTGCACCCCCTTGGGGAGGGGCTGCTGGGAACCCTCTCTGCTGCTCCTAGGCAGCCCTCGCCCTGCCTGAAAACCCAGCCGCCCTTCCAGAGGAGCTGGAGTCTGAGGGGAGCGTGGGGGTGACCTGCTGGGGGTGACCCCTATTCACGAGGCCCTGCACCCACCCGCCCCCTGACGCCCCTCAAGATGGCGTGCCGCTGATTTCTGGCATGCCAGCCCTCCTTGGGGTCACCATGGCTTGCAAGCTTGCCAGCCTCAGATGTCTGCCATAAACATCAGGCTCACACCTATTAGAACAGTTTCTCTCTCTTTTTTAAAACAAAAACGACAATCAAAGACCTGGGAAATGACAAGTTTGGGCCAGGAAGTACAGAAACCAGAGCCCACAGGCACAGCCTGTAAGATGGAGCCGCCCCGGAAAAACAATTTCCAGAGAGTGAAGCAGGGTGCAGGCCCCAACCCCCCCGGTGGCTCCCCCGGTGCCCCCTCTTCCAATGGAGATAAAAGGGGCATCACCTACTTTAAAGTGAACAATTCAGTAGCATTTGGGGGGTTCGCAAAGCTGTGCAATCACCACTTTAACTAGTTCCAGAACATTCCATCACCCCACAAAGAAGCACCATCCTCATCAGCAGTCACCCGGCCCCTGGCAACCAGCAACCTGTCTCCTGCCCCCGGCTGCGCCCGCCCTGGACATTCTCGCCAGTGGGCTCACCCGCGTGGCCTCGTGGTCTGGCGTTCCCGAGCGTCCTGGTGGCAGGAGTCGGGGCCGCCCCCTTGTCGTGGCCAGTGATGGTCCCGTGCGGGGGCTGAGTGTGTGCTCGTCCGCCCGAGGACACCCGTTGGCCCCGTCCGGCTGGTGCGAGTCGGCCGCCTGCACACGTGTCCCCTGGGCTCTTTCCACGCCGGGCCACGTGGCCGCTTGAGGTCCGCCGTTCCGAAGCCCGGCAGGCTGTTCCCGCAGCGCCCCCTCCCCGCGTGTGACACCGGAGGCTCCGGGCTGGGGAGGCCTGGCAAGGAGAGAACATCACCCTGACCTCCTGACCTCCGTCCACCAGGCCCCGTGTCCACGTCTGCCTCACTTTCCCCACCTGAAAATGGGCGGGTAGGGTCACCCCACAGAGGCCTCACAAGTAGGGCAGGGGGCCCCTGGACACAGGCTGGGGCCCATTTCCAGGAGTGGCAGAGCCCTTTAGTCGGAGGATGGACTTGCAGGCTGGCGGGGCCTTCTCTCCAGAAGGGGGTGCAGGGGTGGGTGGGGGTGGGGGAAGGCGTACGAGCTGTTGCTGGAACAGCGACGCAAACTCAGGGCTTCCAGCAACACGCATTTGTTACCCCTGCAGGTCAGGACCGGACACCCTGCAGGTCAGGACCGGACACCCCTGCGGTTCGGGCCGGGCCCCCCTGCAGGTCAGGACCGGACACCCTGCAGGTCAGGACCGGACACAACCTCCTGTGTGTGGGGGTGCGGGTCGCTCCTCCCAGACTCCGAGCCTGCCTCCTGCCCGGCCGCCTTCCAGAGGCCCTGCATCCGGGCGTCTCTGCCTCGGACCCGCCTCCTTCCTCGTGGGGACACTGGCCCCGGGAACCCAGCATCTTCCCCCATCTCAGGGCTTCGACTCAGCCCTCTGCTGAGTCCTCTCTACGGCATGGGGTCACGTCCCCAGGTCCTGGGGATCAGGGCAGGGGCATCTTCGGGCCCTGTCTTAATTCAGCCAAGTCTCCCCCTCCACCCCAGCCCCCCTCATTCAGATTTACCTCGGCACACCATTCACAGCCACTGAGTCTTGGGGAACAGTCGAAGCCCCGGGGTTAGATGCTTCTCAGTGCCCTGCACTCAAACTCGTCGGCCTCCTCAAGCACCTGCTCTGTGCAGCCGCTCAGGGCTCGCGCGTGGGCTTAGGCTCTGCCGTCGCCACCCTGAGATCCCTGCTAAACTGGCCGTGGACCTTGCGTCTCCTCCGTGAATCCAGGGGCGCTCACGGGGTACGCGCCCCGCGGTCCCATCCATGGCCTCAGCTTCCTTAGTGTCCGCAGACTCCGTGCAGGTGGAGCGTGAGTGAAAACAGGGCAGCTTTGTACCGTTCTTGGGCGTCTGTCAGAGCCAAGCACGCGTTATGCCACCCACGAAGTGTGGCCGCTGGGCCCTCCAGGTGGCGCAGCGGGTCAAGCCACAGCCCAGCGAGCCAGCCATGGTCGCTCCGTGCAAGTTCGATCCCCGCCCCGGAGCTGACCCACGGGGCGCGGCAGACCCCTCCTGTCTCCCCGCTGGTCCCCTCAGCAGTGGACTTCGTCCGTTCTGCTCCCCGCTCTGTGGTGCATCCTCTCCAGCCCCTGCACCTCTGGCCTGGGCCCCTGTTCTGAGTGCAAACACAAGCAAATCTTTAAAAAGGAACAGTGTGGCAGCGCCTTGGGTCACTCACACACGCCAGTGATGGTGGTTCTGCTGCCTCGGTAGCAGGCCCCGCACAGCGTAAAATGGCACCGTTCACGAGCGTCACTCTCACACAGTCGGTCACTCACAGTGACCGTTCCCATTTCTCTTTGTTCAGAAAACTTGGGGAAAATAGAATAACGCGGGTTAGCATTGGAGAAAATGACGTGGAGGAAGGGAACGTCTACACGTCGGCTCCTTGAGCAGCCCCGCCCAAGCATCTTCCC
>NW_004567126.1:30247094-30257309 GCF_000260355.1 Condylura cristata | reverse complement strand
GCAGAGATGTCTGAGTCCGGGGCCTGCCAGTCCGGAGGGGAGGCGGGCGGGAGACGCACTCATATTTCAAATATGAGCTATGCCAGGGGAGACGACCTGTGCAGAGGTGGGGCAGGATGCGTGCTTATTGGCTTATCGCAGCGGCACCTGCTGAGGACACTGTGCCTGCCTACTGGCGTCACCCCAGGAGCACCCGGGGTCTCTGCAAGTGGCCCGTGTCGCGTGTGTGGGCCTTGGGGGGCAAGGCTGGCGTGAGACTGGACTCACCTTGGGAGAATTTCAGGGGATCTTAGAGGTGAGGACCTTCACTCCCTGGGGCCCTCATCCTGCCCGAGATGCCCCATCCAGCCCCCGCTCTGCAGGGCCGGCCTCCTGGACTAGGTCCAGTGACGCTGGCCAGCACCCGAGAACAGAGCCTGGGCCCCTCGGGCCTCCCGCCATGCACCTGGGCCCTCCCCAGCGCAGACCCGGTGATCCAGGGATGCCGGAAGGGTGGGCGGCGGCACAAGAGCCCAATCGATAGCTCCTCCGTCAACTGCCCGGCGGGCGGAAGCCAGGCCCGGGCGGGCCGCCTGCTGGCCCCCACCCCACCCTGGTGGAAGGTGGATAAGACGGGGGGACCCTCTTGAGGGGAGCCAGGCACCGGGCCGCCACGCGGCCCCGCTATCTGCCGAGGAAGGGCCCAGTTCCTGAATTGCTCGGATAGGCAGCACCGCGGGCCTCCACCAAAGCCTTTAATAGCCTGGGTCTAATGTTTTATTGTTGGTTTTAAAAGTGTAATTAGTTCAAGTGTAAACAGAAAAAACCTGCTTAATTAAGAATTTTTAAACAGGGGCATAAAGCGGCAGCGGAAGCATTGGCGAGCCTCTAGCCGCTTCCATAAAATCGACTGGGGAAGAGGCTCGGCGTGGAGGGCCCGGTGGGGCGGGGGCGCTGGGGGCTGCCGGGGAGCCTCCCTGTGGATGTCATTCCCCAGCCTGGGCTCAGGCCTCAGGGGCTCCGGGTTTATGATCCAGGTCTCGGGCCCAGTGCCTAATGATTTTTACGCATTAAAGGGGATGACAGTTGGCCGAGACAGGCGGTTTAAGGAGCCTTCATGGGTGGCTGGTAGCCGAGTCCCATGACCTGGGGTGAGACTGGGTGGGGAGACCCCTCCCCCCCGCCAGGGAGGCCCGGCCGTGCTCCGCACCTTGTCTGGTTGGTTGGCGGTCCCCGTCCCCATGCGGAGCGGAGCGCGCACACCACTCACTCGCGCTTGACCCAGGCTGGCGGCCTGGCCCCTCCTGGCCGACCCGGCCTGTCTCCCGCCTTTGCTGGTGCCATCCTCAGCCGCTGGGATGCGTCTGTTGCGGCTGGAAGGGCTAGTAGGAGCCAGGACCCCGGCTGATTCCCCTGGACTGGGCCGCTGGGCAGGGCCAGGCGGGACTATCGCCAGAGCCACGAGGTCCGATAGGCCCCGGGGGGCCCGATCACCCCTCAGCCTGCGAGCTGGGCCACTCCGAGGGTCACAGGCTGAGCAGCACAGACAGCCCAGAGAACCTAGCGGTGGGTCCCCCTGAACCCGTGCAGCCTGGAACCTGGGGCTGAGGGTCTCAGGGTAGAGGACTCAGGGTGCGGACGCAACCCCAGTGGCTCGTGCGTGGGTCCCGGCTGCTCATCCTCACCGCCCTGCCCCCCGCCGGGATGCAGAGGATGGCGCCACGCAAGTTTTGAAAGCAGTTGGCAGGTTGGGGCCGGTGGCGGGGGCCCGCCCCAGACCATAGGCCGCACGTGCCAGAGGGGTGACGATCTCCTTCCCCTCAGCCCCAGCCCCTCCTCAGCCGCCCGCCCCTGGACAGGAGCCGGCCGGGGCCCAGTGCCTTCCAGGCGCTGGCCGTTCTGGGGTGGCCATGCACCAGGGAGCTGCCCAGCACAGGCGTGGACAAGCAGCCCGCGCAGGACCCCGGTGACCCAGCACTGGGATCCGACGGTGCTGGGCTCCAGGGTCTAGTGTGGAACTGCTGAGCCAGGTGGGGGGCTGGGGCCCACAGGACATGACCTTCCATTTCCAGAAAGGGAGGCCCCCTGGGGGGGACTTAGCTCCCCAGTCCCTGGAAGCCGACAGGAGGGGCTCAATGGACGCCTTTCGGGCTGACATGACCTAAGGGGACCCCAGATCTAGGCCTGCCATGGCACCCACCCCCTTTCTAAGGGATAGAGGACAGGGGCCCCATTGGTGCATCATGGCTGGTCCAAGTGAATGACCAGGCCAGGGGAGGTGCGCGGCCCCAGCCCGCTGCTCCCGGCCCACCACACCGGAGGTCACTAGCTGGCCGGGCAGCCCGGCAGGGTTTCTCTCCTCTAACTGGGAACAAACACGGGTGGGAGAGGCTGGGTCTGGCCAGATGAGCTGACAAAGTCACTGCAGGGGTCTGACCGCGCCCTGCTGCCTCCTGTTGGGGGGCTCCCCCAGGTTTCTTTTGTGTCTTCACATCTCTGGCTCTCCAGACTCGCTGCTTCTCTGGGCACATCTCTGCCGCTGTTCCCATCTCTGTCTCAGAATCTAAACAAGGACCTGAGATCTCCCCCAGAATGCATCGCCAGGAGCCCCGTGCCCAGCCCTGACGGGGCACACAAGCCCAGGAGGTGGACAGGTCCCTCTGGGACTCAGGTCCCCACCCTGGCCCTTGGGGTTCCCTTTATGAGTGTTTGCTCAAGCCAGAGGGGTCCGTGCCTGCCAAGCCCAGAAGATTTCTGTGGGCCGCCACAGCCTCCCTCGTCTACATTTCTGATGGGGTGACAGGCCGGGTTCCCTGTGCACCGTCTGCTTGTCCTCCCCGGCCATCTGAAAGGCGGGTCCTCTGCGGCCCCTCCCTTTCCCCACCTTGGGGTTCAGTCTTCCCTGAGTGGGGCCTGCTCAGCTCTCTACCCGTCAGGGCCTCAGGGCTCACACTGCAAAGCAGGGGTGAATTTTAGGAAAAGACTGCAGTTCCCTGAGCTGAGTGGGGCTCCCTCAGCAGACAAGATGCTCGTGGGTGTGGGACACAAAATAATTGGCCCCAAAATGGAAGCACGAAGTGGACACTGCTAGAGAGCCCAAAGTCACGGTGACGCAGCCTAGGCGGACGCCGGGGACCGCAGGGAGGTGGCTGCCTCCTCGCCCAGCCTCCTCGATCCCCTCAAGGCCTAGCAGGAGCAGGCGAAGAGCCTGAGACAGAGAAGAGGGAGGAGACCTATCCATGCCTCCAAGCCGCTGAAGGCCCGAGGTTCACTCTGCCGGCACAGCTAAGGTCACGCAGTGTTCTTCCCTAACATCTGCATCCTGGGGTGAGGAGCTCTGACTGGCTCGTCAGGGCCATGTGACTTCCGGGCTGGGACCAGGGAGTTCAGGATGTCAGTCCTGTGGTCCCTTCCTCCCGGAGGAGTCCTGGGGAGCCTGGGAAAGGGCAGCAAAGCTGTGCAGCTGGGTTGGTCAGGCCCACAGACCCACCCATGCCTGGTCAGCCCTAACGTCTCTGCAAAGATGCCCCCTCCTCCAGGCAGCCTTCTTGATTACTACTCTCTGAGGCTCACCAGATGGAAACGCTCCCTGTGGCCCTGGCCACACGTGGCTGGACAGGTTCAGCCCTCTCTCTAAGTTGGGGTTCTCTAGGCCCTCCCGTGTTGTCCATATGCTATTCAAATCCATTGTTTCTCTTTGCCGTTGGTTGTGACCTGGGGGAGGCAATCCCTGGCCTCAGTTTCCCTACATGTAAGAGTATCTCGAGGACCTTGCTGCCCAGGAAGAGCATCTGGAGAGTGGAACAGGGTGCTCTGAGGCCCTGCTGTGGCCGGAGAGAGAAGAAACACAGCGGGTGGGTGAAATGTGCATTTCAGGGGAGCAGCAAGGGGGGGCTGGTGCTCGTGCCTCCAGCCTCCAGTCTCGCTTAAGCGCGGCTGTGCCCTCTGCCCAGAGGGGCGACTAGCAAGGCCTGGTTCCCCTTGCCCCCCACCCTGCCAGGCGGGGCCATCTCAGGATGGGAAGCTGGACCCTGACCTACTGTCGCCAGGGAGGGGCGCCCCAGACGTGGGGCCTGTTCATTTGAAATACTGGTTAGCTGAATTTGCAGGTAACTTAGCCTGATTTGATCTGGCAACAGGAGGGAGCAGCAGCACCCCCCCTCCCGCCTGCTGCCTGTGGGGACCCCTCTCACTGCGCGGGTTGTGGCCGACACCCCAGCCATCCTCCCTCCTCCACGGAAGCACACTAAGTACCTACTGTGGGACTAAAAGGCCTCCCCCTGCAAGGAAGCTGATGGCTGAGGGGTGCCTGGGTGGGCGTCTGCCGGCGTTGCGGGGGGTGGGGCCAGGGGTCTGCTGGGGTCAGACAGCAGGTCAGCTCCCGAGCGACAGAGTCCTGGCGGCCATCCGGCCACAGGATCCCGCCCCCAGTCTCGGGAGCAAGTGGGTCGACGGCAGTGCTGTATTTGCCGGAGCCGCGCAGCCAATGGAGGAGGCTGGGGGATGCGGTGCGGTGGGCGGCTGCGTGGGTGTGGGTGTCCCTGGCGCGAGACCGTCGCCCTGGGCCCGCACAGTCCGCCCGCACCTGTGTTTGTGTCCCGTGGCGACTTCCGGTCAGCATGTGCCCACGTGGACACCTGTGTGGCCTGTGCTGGAGTGTGAGGACACACAGGCGTGTCAGGTGTCTGCCTACCTGCAGATGTGTCCTTGCGGCTGACCCTGGGGGTCCCAGGGCCCCCTCTTCTGTAGCCCATGGCTGACCGTCGCCCAACTGGGCATCACTGGCAGGTCAGAGGGCGGGAGGTGCGGGAGGTCCGGCAGGTGCAGAGCAGAGGGCCCAGGTGCCGCGCATCTGGGTCGTCCCAACTGTGCCGCCCACATGTGGATGCCAGCCTGGTGGTCTGTGGTGCCAGCTCCGCTTTCCACCGGACAGGAAAGGGGAAAGCCCATCGGGGACTAAGGGTGACCTGACCACCCTCCCTCCAAAGTCACTCAGCAAACGCCCAGAGATAGGGAAGGCGGGCAGGTTAGAGGCCCAGAGACAGGGAAGGCGGGCAGGTTAGAGGCAGAGACGTGGAGAGAGACGAAGACGAGACAGACAGCCAGAGAGAGCAGGCAGAGAAGAGCAGGGTTAGGGGACAGAAGGGAGACACACTGGTCCTCCCCGGGATGCCACCAGTTAGAGCGCAGCTCCATGAAGCTGTCTGCAGCCGCTTCAGCGCAGAACAGTCCCTAGCCAGGGAGTGACCCCCAGGGCGCAACAGACCCCCCCCCATCACCCCGCTGCTCCCCTCAGCAGTGTACTTTGTCGATCTGCCTGTTCTGCTCCCCACTCTGTCTCTGGTGAAACCTCTCACTCCCCGCGCCTCTGGCCTGTACCCCAGTTCTGTATGCACAAATAAATAAAAATCTAAAAAAAAAAAAAAGAAAGAAAGGAGACACAGTAGCAACTCTGGTTTATGGAGACACAGGCGGGTGGGTGGATGATGGATGGGTGGGTGGGTGGATGAACGGATGGATGGTGGACAGATGGGGCCAGGTGGCTAGCTGGCCAGGTGGATGGATCACGAAAGGCTGGATAACGGACGCGTGGAAGAGGAAAGCATGTGTGGGGGAAGGCAGGACAGGTGGAGGCCACACGTGGACCACCAATGGACAGGCAGGTGCTGGTCCCTGCGATCCCACATCCAGCAAGTGGCCCCGCCCAAGGCCGGCTGTCCCGAAGGCCCTGCGCCTCCAGGACTGGGCACAGCCCAGTGTCAAGGTCTGGTGGCGGTGTGGCGGTGTCCCCCAGAGGCTCACCCTGCCGGGAGGACGTGTGCAGGCCCAGGGCCACCCAGCTCCCACCCACACAACCCAGGAAGGGCGGTCCAGGAGGAAGATGCAAAAAAGGTAATTAATCCACGGAGGGGGAGAAGTGTTAATGCCTGGAAGACACAGGAGACACACTGTCAGCTCCTACCAATTAGTGGCCTAGGCCTGTGTGGGTGCTTTCGTGGTGCGGCGAGCTGATTACTCTAATTAATTTTGTATTGACCCACATGGATCCGCTGGGAGCCCACGACTGGCCTGGGAGACGGCGTTGCCAGCCTCCCCGCCTGCGGCCCCGGGGCCCCCGCCTCCCTGTGCACCCCACTCAGCCCCTCCCTCTGCAAGGTTAACCGCCTCTCACCCGGCCTCAAGGACCTGCTTGGGGGGCCTCCTGCCGCTCCTGAGCCTGCCTGGCCCCATCTTTGCAAAGCAGGGAGACCCCCTCCCCCAGGGTCCCTGCGACAATGGCGGGGGCGGAACACGGGGCAAACATCTTCCAGGGCTCGCGGAGGCCCCAGCTGGCCTCAAGGGTCGTGGCTGCGCTGTGGAGGACACGGGAGGCGGAGTGCGGGGCCCACACGGCCCTGCTCACACCTGCCTCCACAGTCAGGCTGGTGCTGGCCAACGCCGGGGCGAGGGGAGGTGGCCCCCCAAATGGGAGGAGGGACTGTTCCAGTTCCTGTTGCAGCAAATCAGCACAAGCCTAGCTGGCACACATCTGTCACCCCACAAGCCGAGAGTCGGGGTCTGACAGCCTCCAGGGCTAACCCTGGAGCAGGCTGCCCCCCCCGGGGGGTTCCAGGGCCCTGCCCCGCAGTGGCCTGTTTCAGCGTGGGTGGGCCCTGCTCACTCGGCTCAGGCCCTTCTCCGTCCTCACGGCCAGCTGCACAGCCTTCCCGACGCTCTGCCTTGGGCCCTCTGTAAGGACCGGCCTGAGAACCCAGGAATCCAGAATCCCTCTCAGCGCAAGTCCTCAGCTCAGCCTTCTGCAAAACCCCTTCACTGCATGAGGTGACGTGTCCCGGCTCCTGGGACCAGGACCAGGACATCTTTGGGGCCATTATTCTGCCGGCCATAGAGGGACACCCCTTTACTGAGATAAGGCATCCCCCAACTCAGTCTCCAGAAGCTAGACCCAGCCGGGCCTGAGTGCATTGTTTAACTCGCCGCAGTGAACAGAGCCCAAAACAGAACCAGATGGACACCCCCCACCCTCTCCCCTGCCCTGAAACACCTCCAATGAGGTCCTCATTCCACCTCCAATGTTCTGTTTCGAACCAACAGATGCACATTTCCACCTGGATACGTTCCCACCCCAACGGGAACCCCACCCTCCTCACCCCGGAGGCTTCCTCGCGGCCCGGCAGGCCGACAGCCCTTGGTGGTGACCACTACCCCCCACTACTAATCACCAGTGATTAGTTTAATCTGTTCATATGCGTGGACGTTACATGTGTTCCTTTGTGTCTGGCTTCTTTTTTTTTTTTAAGATTTATTTATTTATGTATACGAGAACTGGGGTACAGGTCAGAGGTGCAGAGCTGGGGGATGGAGGATGGAGGGGGGTTGAGAGGATTCCCCAGAGAGTGGGGAACAGGACAGGTGAATTGACTGAAATCTACTGCTGAGGGAGCAGCCGGGAGACAGGAGAGGCCCGTGCCCTGTGGTCACTCCCTGGCCAGCCAGCTGTGCTGCAGACACTGTGGACAGCTTCCTGGTGCTGAACCTTAACCCCTGCGCCACCAGGGAGGGCCCTGTGTCTGGCTTCTTTTGCTTGACAATATATCTGAGAGGTGCTGTGCTTTTCTCGTTCACCAGTATCCCACTGTGTGAGTATGCTCACACTCACTCAGTCATTCTACCGCGGATGTCTGGGTCGGATGGACATCGGGTTTCTTCCTAGACAGGAGCTGTCACAAGCAAATATGCTATGAATGGTCTCATGTAAATCTCGTTAAATAAACATTAGCCCTCACTTCTCTGGAGCATTTTCTTAGGAGTGGAATTGCTGGGACTCAGGGTCAGTAAATGTGGCCAGTTTGACAAAACAGTCAGGCCAGTTAAACGCACCCACTATTGATGGCAAGAGATTTTGCTCCCCCACCACAGGGAAGATTGATCAGCAGGCTGGAGTCTCCAGGAGAACCCATTAACACCACTGTCTGGTGTGAAAAGGGGTGTTAGAGGCAGACAACACTGACCCCATCTTGTGCCCAAACCTCCATCTTACTGGGGTTTTAACCGTTAAATACCATTTACTGACTAGCAGGACCTGCTTTCCAGCTTGGCACAGAAAATGTGCAAAAATAAGGGTTTTTTTTTTTATTCTTTTCTCTATAGTAGACTTGACTAAAAGTCAATGAACCCTAAGGAATATAATCTATGACCAATTCTAGTTCTTGGTCACTTCGATCCTTCCCCCACTCCATGTTTGTCCTTTAAAATCCCCCAAATGGCGCTCTCTGATTTGCAAATATTATTTTATCTGAGCCTCATCTTGTTGTTCTCAGTGGACACTAGCAAATCTAGCTCAGATCTGACTTCAAGCAAAATACTTGAATACAAGGGTGAAGAGTAGATAAACCCTTGCCTGAAGGACAGGGGCGTATGTGCAGCAAACAGCGCTGCTCCAGGAGACAGAAGAGAAGTGTCCTGTGCACTCAGGGACAGAAAGAAGATGTGGATTTGGGAGGGGGGGTAAGGTAAAAAGAGGACGCTGAGCTATGAGAAGCGTCAGGGCTAAGGGAAGATGAAAATAAGAGAACAAAACTTCAAATGCCGTTAGACGTGGCATCGTGCAGAGTCGACATTCAAAAACTCTAGTCTGCATAGATTCTAGATGTATAGATTATTCCAGCAGGCGGAGGATGAAAAAAGACAGTGGGTGTTGGCATGTAGAAATGTCCCTCGAGGACTGCGAATCCACAGTCCAGAAAGGGGCTTCTACTTCTGAGGCGTAAATTAGGTAAGTGAAGCCTACAGTTTTCATGGGAAAGTGGGTGCGTTTCAAGACTAAGGAAACACGAACAAGCAGGCAGGTTAGAACAAAGAAAGTCCGAGGAACTGTGGGAGCCAAGAGGAACGGGGAACGTTAGGCCGCATGGCACATGGGGTCCCGGTGGAGAAGAAGACATTAAGGAGAAATGAAGGGAACTCAGATGAAGTGTGGGCTTTAGTTATCAATGAGGCGTCAGTGCTGGCTCAGTCACTGTGACAAAGGTAAGATGCTCACGACAGGGGAGCCAGGTGTGGGGGCCTCAGGATCACTGTGTACTAAGTTGAAACGGTTTCTTTAGTCTAAAGCTGTTCTAAACCAAGGTCATCAAAACAAGCAAATAACCAAGGAGGAGGACTGGGATGGTTTAAAATTTCTCCTCTACGACCTCGTTTTAAAGGGAACACAGCATCCTCGAGGAAACAACAAAAACACGAGCCTACAGCTGAAGACACGATGTGCTCCCGTTTACTCTGGAACTTACAGCCATGTGCCTTCTCCATCCGAATGTTCTTTTTCTCTTACCAATTTGCGCAGGTTAATATGATCACTCAGCCAGTCTAAGGCGCTCCAGAGGGCGGGAAGATTCCTCTGACTCCTACATTGTGGAGGGGAATGACAGAAGAGCGAGACTGGCGGGGCTCAGTGTCAGCTCCAGAATGAGCTGGTGAGGCAGGCAGCTCCGAGTCTGTTTGGGACAGAGGAGGGGACTTCTTTCCAGGACACGCAATACTTCGGACAGCTGGCCACCTCCCAGACCACACAGAAAAGCCTGGCTAGATCCAAAGAGTGGGAAGAATATTGTTCACGGTTGTCAACCACAAAGAATAAAACCAAAGCAAAAGATTAAGAAATACTAATTCTCAGGTCAAAGCATGTCTAGAGTATTTCAGGAATTATAATCATAGACACCCCAAAATATATGGGTTATGTCTCAGCATAAATCCACTGCCCTAAATGGCCTCATTGCTAAAGAAAAAGCAGTGGCTGTAAGTAGTCCGTGAGTGGAGAAGGGAGTGACCCCAAAACAGAACTAATGGAAGCAGAGGAACAAATTAATAAAGATAAAAGCCCAAATTAATGACCTGGAAAAGGGGAAAACAGCAGAATTAAGAAATAAGCCCCATGGCCACTTCTTTGAAAGAAAACAAAAAACAAACACAACACTAAACATAGATAAACCAGCTAGTACAATCAAGGGAAAGAGAAAGAAGGAACACAAATGAAAATTAGGAAGGGAAGAGAGGCCAGGAAATCATAAATAGTGAGGACGGTTAGATGCGTGAAGATAAAATATTGTAGGATTCAATGCTGTTGAACTTGAAAACCAGGAAGAAAATATGATTTTCTAGAAAAACATCAACTACCAAAACAACCTAAAAAGCCTCAGGTAACTCCTGGGAGGACTTTGCCTAAAGATGACCCTACAC
>NW_004567126.1:30225673-30246833 GCF_000260355.1 Condylura cristata | reverse complement strand
CTGGCCAGAAACGTCCAGAAGGGGCAATCATGGGGCAGGCCCTGGGTTATGGTGCTCAGGGCTGGGGAGGGATGGATTGTTGATGGAAGCTGGGTTTTATTTTGGAATTTGATAATGGAGATGGTGGCATGACTCTCTAGATATTCCTTTTTTTTTAAGATTTATTTATTTATGCATAGAAGAGCTGGTGTTCAGGCCAGAGGTGTGGGGAGGGTGAGAGGAATCACCAGAGGCAGAGTGGGGAGCAGAACAGGCAGATCCACTGAGATCCACTGCTGAGGGGAGCAGCGGGGAGACGGGAGAGGGCTGCTGCACCCTGGGGGTCCCTCCCTGGCCGGGGATCGAACTCAGGCTACCACCGTGGCTGTTGGTAGCTTCATAGCGCTGACTCAATCCCTTGCACCACTAGTGAGGCCTGACTGCAGATATTCTAAAACCCATTGAATTGTGTGCTTTAAGTGTTGTAAATTGACATGATATGAATTTCACCTTGCTCCTCAAAAAGGGAAAAGGAAAATAAAAATAAATATCTATCAAAAACCATGAAGCAAGCTGTACAGCTACTGGCCTAACTTGTTCACAGTACTGCACTGATTGAATAAAAGGCTGCATACCAGCATTTCAACTCCCTGTTCGTAAAGTGGTTGTATTAATATTCTCAATTTCATATGCGTGAAGAGTCTGAACTATCATGGATCAAATAAGAGATTTAAATGTAAGGTGGTATCTGCATAGGATTCTAGAACACAAAAAGGACATCATGAAAAATCTGGCAATCTCCAAATCGCATCTGGAAGCTACAACACTGCTGTCTGTCCGGGTGTTTTTCCTCGGCTGTCACAAACACGGAGGCATGTCAGATGGCCACAGGAGGGGAGGCTGAGCGGGGTCTGGGGGCGCCACTGTATTTTTTAAAGATGACTTATTTATGCACACAATAGCCGGGGTGCAGGCCAGAGGTGCCAGGACAGAGCGGAGAGCAGAACAGACAGATTGATTGAAATCCACTGCTGAGAGGAGCAGCGGGGAGGCAGGAGAGGTCTGCTGCGCCCTGGGGGTCACCCCCTGGCGGGGGTCCAACTCCTGCAGTGCCCCACAGCGGCTATGGACAGCCTTCACCCCACTGTCCCCCCACCTGCTGTATTTTTGCAAGTTTTCTGTGCACATAAATTTATTCCAGCGTAGCTTAGAGAGAAAGAGAACTGACGTTTCTGTTCTAAGAAATGAAATTACCGAGCCTTATATTTTCTCCATTATACTTTTCAGTATTCTCCAATCATTTCTGACCCTGACGACATATTACTTTTTAATCAGTAAGAACTGCTAACCTGTTAGAGCAGCTTGCAGACCGCGCATGAAGTCATTTTCGTAAATTTCTTTAATATTTATGAAGTAAATATAAAGTAATACTTACTTTATATGAATATACCCCTTGCAGGAAAGAAACCTCAAACGGTTTCTCTCTAGAATGTAAGATGGACATTTTTTGTTGCAGCCATCGACAATCCTTATTTTACTACAAAATTACGACCCCAGACTGCAGTATTTGTGTCATAAAAATAATAAGGGGGTTTATTTTTCTACCCCTGAAATTTCCCCCACAGCCTCTTGTGAATTTTCCTGATGACCTTTCCCAATACCCGCAATGATTGATCCTTAATCAAATATTCAAATGGGCACTTTGAGGAAAGACACAGGGATTCGGCTACTTTGATGATAAATAATATTCCCGAGCCTCGCTCTCCCCGCTGCTTCCAGTTCCCTCATGTCCCCCCTTTTTGCAGCCCAGTCCTGACATCACCCCCTGGCCCCCACTAGAGTCTTGCAAATATCTTTTGGTTTTAAGAGTTCCCCAGGGAAGCCTTGTTCTAAATGAGGTGTAAAAATCTGAGCGGCACACACACATACAAAAAAAAAAATAGCGCGGGGTTGGAATCAATATTCTCTTCACAGCTCCATCGATTAACAACCATATTCTTCATTTATTAATTATGAAGGGGGATTTCAGTGCTGCCGTCTCCTTCTCTGGCTGTGACACGGAGGCCCCCCCACCCCTGTTTCCTGGGCTACCTCCCCCTCTACTGCCGGCCCAGGCTGGGCCGCGGTGTCCTGGCGGGCGCCCTGCGGCCTGGGCTGCAGGAGGGAGGCGGCCCTGCGCCCACCCTCCAGTCCACAGAAGCACTATGGGAGTCAAGTTATTCCGTTTCTTTCTTCCTCGTTGGTTTTCTCTCCGCCCCCTCACTAGAACGTAAGCGCCATGCGGGTCCTCACCTGCTGCTTCCCCATGCATGCCTCAGGCCCAGCGCATGCCCAGTGAGGATGGGCTGGGCACCAGAGCAAAGGGGAGAGAAGAGGGAGGACAGAAGCCGGGGTGGGGACCCGAGGAGGAGCGAGTCTGAGGGTGAGCTGTAAGCCTGGTAAGCTTCTGTGGGTTGACCAGAGTCTCACTGAGGCCTCCACGGCGAGACAGCTAGAGCTGGTCCGGGGAGGCCCGGGCAGGCCCTCTCTAATCGTGCTCCGTGGGGTTCAGTGTGCTCACTATACCAGGATCGGGGACTCTCCTGCAGATGAGATGATGCCTGGGTCAGGCTTATCTGACTGAGCCTGGTTGTTTACGTGAGGGGCGGTGTCCTCAGCCGGGACCTACGGAGTGGATCCAAGTGAAGCTCACATTTAACCCCCAAGTGCAGCGAAAGATGCAGAAGTGACACAGAAAATGCTTGTGGTGGACAGATGGGTGGGCGGGGGTGAGGGGGAGTGAGCCGGTGGGGAATTGGCTGGACGGGTGAATGGAAGGGTGGTGAGCCAGCAAACAGGTGGGAAAGTGGCTGAAAGCGTGGGTTTATGGAAGACTGAGAGGCGGACAGGTGGGTATGTGGGTGTGGCCGGGAGGAGGAGTGCCTTGCTGAAAAGGTTCATGAGCGGGGCATGAATGGATGGAAGAATTCCTGGCTGCATGGATGGACGGGTGACTGGTTTGGTGAATGGCTGGTGGGTGGTAAGATGGGTGACTGGCCAGGCAGATGAGTGAATAACTATGTGGGAGAGCTGACAGGTCCACTGGTGGAGGGTGAGTGAGTGCACAGGAAATGGTGTGAATGGCTAGGAGGCCGGGTGGGTGGACGGATGGGAGGGTGGACGAATGGATGGTCACCGGGCATGCTGGTGTATATGTGACTTGTCTCTGTGGATGGATGACTGAAAGGACTGAGGAAAGGATGTGTGAGAGGGTAGATGGGCGAACGGCTTGGCGGACGGATGGATGGACGACTAGAAGGACAGATAAATGGACGGATAAATCAGAATAATGGATACTTGTATGGGTCAATCAATGAATGGGTGAGTGGGTGCGTAGAATGGTGAAGATGAATAGATGGGTAAATAAATGGAGACATGATGGGTAGATGGATGGGTGGGGGGGGAGGGGAGGCTGGAGTAAACTTCAGTGGGTGAGTTGGCTTCAGTGAATGAGGGGGATAGGTGGTAAAGTGAATGAATCTTGGTGAAGAGGCAGATGGATGAGTGAGTTGGTAAGTCAGTCAGCACGCAGAGGTGTGGTGAATGCACAGACCAGTATTTTGGAGAACAGGTGGGTGAGTGGGCACAGAGCGGGTGGACCAAGAGGCCTAAGTGGGGCTGTTTTGAACAGGTCACCTGCGCAGCCCTTGAGCTCTCTGGAACTCCCTTTCTACATATTTACTGCACCTGCACAGTGAGCAGCAGCTGCAGAGAAGGATGCAGGGCAGAGCAGGGACCGAGCGGAGAAGCAGAAACAGCCAGTGGACCTGTAGCTGGCACCAGGTCCAGGCCCTGGGGTGGGAGCGGGCAAAGCACGGGGTCCCGGCCAGGAGGGTTGGGGAGACAGAAGACCTGGCCTGGGACCCTCCCAGCCTGACCTTCGGGGGGGTGGAGGGGGCCTCTTCTAGGGATCCCAATAGCCTGGGTCTCTCTCCACCAAGGCCCAGTCAGCCCTACGCCGCCACACTAACCTCCCCCTCCCCTGTCTGTGCCCGGCAGCCAGCCCTTTCTCTCAGACTCCAGCGGGAGAGTGGGTGATTCCCCGCAGGGTGCTGGGGTGCAGAGCTGGCGGTGGGAGCCGTCAGCACCACGGGATGGGGAGGGGCGCCTCACCCAAGGTCGATGGGAGCGGGACCAGGCTGCGGTTTACACTGAATCCACAAAAATCACCGAAGCTTGAAAAGTGCTCAATACGCCATTGATCGCTCTCTGCTGATCGGTGTGGCCGCTGCAGCTAGTTGAGAGGAGGGCTGGGCAAGCAGACCCCGTTCCCCGGCCCCCCCACGTGAATGGCGGCACCAGCCCTGCCCGCTCTGATCCTGCCCGCAGCGTTCTCCGTGTCTGCAGACCAGACCTCACTCCAGGCTTGGGGGGGGGGGCGGGCGGTTCTGAGGTTCCTGCTGGGCTCTGGCTCAGGGAACTGCTGAACCCGGGCCCCTCCTGCTCTGTGGTCCTGGGATTTCACAACGGCTCCCCAGCCGCCTTGGGTAAAGGCAGAAACTGGGCTGGGGAAGCCCATCTGTCTCCGCCTTGAGTGCGTTTCTAACCCACCGGCCTCAGTGGTCCTGTCCGTAAAATGGGGATTGTAACCGCTCCCCCTGCCAGAGATGCTTGGCTTCTGAGTGGGCCCTAGCTCTGCTTTTCCTTTGTTTTTTGGGGGTGTCTGCCTTTCCCTCCCAGATGGGGAGAGACTTTCCAGCAGAGGGAACAGCATGTGGGGGCTGGGAGGCGGGTGCAGCCGTGACCACGCCTGTTTGCACGCACGGTGAGGCCCTGGTTTGGAGCCTGGCCACAAGACGCCCTGAGTGGGCTGGGCTGACACGAGTCGATTCGCCTCTCTCCTGAAAGCCAGGTCCTGTGCCCTGCCTCCCAAGACCTGCCGGTCACTACATTTGTCCTTCTCCCGCAGGAGTCCCTGGTGGGCCCCCACATGGCTTCTTGGGGACCGTTCAAGGCCACATCTAAACCCAGCCTTCCCTCTGGCTCCCTGTCGCTGGTCCAAGCACCTCAGTGGGGTGCCCCTGGAGGCCCCCTCCGGCCGCAGCCAGCTCAGCCGCTGGCCTCAGGGTGCACCCCGCCCCGCGTGGCCTGTGTCCTCTTACCCCTGTCCAGCTCCACACCCACAGGCCTGCTAGGCCCCTCTTCAAGCCCCACCCCAACCCTCCAGGCAGGGTCTCCTCGACACCCACCCTCCACCCTGCCGGTCTCCCGCTGCCTGGCGTCTGCCGGGCTGGGGGCTACCTGGGCGCTGGTGTTGCCTTCCAAGGGGTCAGCACACGGGAGGTCATTTTTGAAGGACAAACGAGGAGGGAGCCCGCAGGAGACGAGATGTTTGCAGCAGACTTGAGCGGCACCTTGGGGAAACCAAAGCCAGGAAACGCCTCCATGGCGGGACAGGGCAGCTGGGGGTCCTGCCTCCCTCAGGTCACTCTTGCCTGTGAGCCCAGCTCCCAGCCCACGTCCAGCATGACCCTTGCCCCCTCCCCAGTTCCCAACAAGAAGCGGGGGGCAGGGGGAGGAGAGGAAAGGAAGGAACAGTGAAGCGGCCACCCCCTCCCATTGCTTTCCCCAGAATCCCAATTCTGGACTCTTCTGGGGGAGTCTTCTTCTGGAGTCTCAGCTCCCCCTGATCCCCAACTGGCCTTTGCTGAGAGGGGGCCACCCCCTCTCCCTACCAAGTCCCTCTCCCCAAAGGTCAGAGAGCTAATTTCATTCCTGTGTATCTCTCACACCTCGATGATTAATAATTGAAGAAAATGTATTTCTTCAGGGGACTAGGATAAATCAGAACTAACTACAGCATTTGTTTGCTGCCAGAGGGCTGGAGAGCCCGGGAGGGAGAGCAGAGGCCCAGGGCCCGGTACCAAAGAAGCTCTTCACACAATTGTCACGGCAAGGGCCTGCCACTCAGGGTTCCTGGCACCCCAGAGGCTCCAAGTGCCTTGCTACTCCCATTTTACAGGTGAGGAACTGAACCCCAAAGTTGGGACGTGACATGTCCAGGCCCCGGAGCTGGGGTTCAAATTCAAGGGGACCCTAGTCCTGGACCTGTCCCCTCCTGGCCGTCTTCCCTCTCACTAGGACCAGGAGGCGCAGTCCCATGGGCTGTGGGACGGGGACCGCTGAGCCCCCTGGCTTTGCCCAGTGTTCCAGGTCAGCTTCTTGGTAACTGAGGAGGCCAAAGTGGACGCCTGTGTGCACAGCAGCAAGACTCACAACAGGCCCTCCCTGGTGGCGCAGGGGTGAAAGAGCAGTGCTGTGAAGCTGGGCAGCCCCTGCAGCACGGTCTGCCCGGCCAGGGAGTGGCCTCCAGGGCCCAGCAGACCTCTCCTGTCTCCCCGCTGCTCCCTCGGCAGTGTGTTTCAGTGGATCTGCCTGTTCGGCTCCCCACTCTGTCCCTGGGGAAGCCTCTCACCCCACCTCTGGCCTGCACCCCAGTTCTGTATGCATAACTACATAAATCTTTCAATAAATAAAAAAGACAACAGCCGAGAGACAGAGGCAACATGAGTGCCCACCAGCAAGGGCCGGACACTGTACACAGCGTGTCCTCCACTCACCGGACGCAGCTCTTCAAGGTGGACAGAGAAGAAAACTCTGAGGCAGTACGATGCAGATGGACCTTGAGGACACAATGCCGAGGAGGAAAGCCCAGGCCACAGGCAGCTCCTCTGGCCACCCCCAGGAGGGCCCTGGAGGAGTCGCAGCGGCAGGAGGTAGCTGGGGGTGTCGGGCTGGGAGCGGAGCTCGTGGGTGCTGGGGACGAAGCTCCAGTTTCGGGAGAGGAGAATGTTCCGGAGCGGAGGGCAGGGCCGGCTGTGCCCCGGTGTGAGTGTACCGATGTCACGGAGTTATGCGCTCGAAATGGTCGAAGTGGAAAACTTGATGTCATGTGCACCTTGCCCCCATTTAAAGAAGTTGTTATAGAAAAAGAAGAGGGAAGCTCCGTCTCCCTACAATGGGGGACCCTGAACGCAGCTCGGGAGAGAAGCCATTCCCGAGGCCTGCACTGGCGCCCTGCGGAGACACGCCCTGGGCAGACACAAAGTGGGCTTGGCGTTGGGGGCTGGGCAGGGGAGGGTGGTGTGTGCTGATGGGGAGCAGGTTTGATTCGGAGGGACCCAAGGTTTTGGAAGTAGGTACTGGTGATGGCTGCATGTACTAGATGCACAAAATGCCACAGGATCGTACACTTGAAAGCAGCAAATGAATTCTATGCTGTGTGAGTCTGACCTCAGTTAAAAAGAAAACGGATTAATGAGGATGAAATAGCCCTTTCCATCACAGTGGGTCACACAGGATCTGTGTTTCCGTGATGCTGGCTGCCCCCGGTGGGGTACAAACTCCCAATGCCTTTGGCCCAGTTAGAAATGTGTGTGCCCGGGTGGGGGGGGGGCTTTAATAGCCACGTTCGCATGCCCAGTTGGTTAAAACATGTCACTAAACCCACACTCCCCGGGAAGAACGGTGGGTATCTATTAAATGTGCGGGAGGAGGAGAACCTTTGAGAACACGGAGAGACGGCCGGGGTAAGCCCGACACAGACTCCGTGACAGGTGAGTCACCGAGCCCATTTTGGTGAAGCCCCAGGCCTCTGTCACCATTTTCCTGGGACCCCTTAAATCACCTCCCTGTATGCCCACCTGTAGTGAATTGGACAGTGCCCCTAAAAGTTGTGTCCCCTGGAACTTCAGTCTGTGGACTTATTTGAAAATCCTGTACAGTCTTTGCGGTAAAATCCACTTAAAATGAAGTTGTGCTGCATCGGGTGACCCTTAAATCCAGTGACACAGAAGAAGGAAAAGCACACAGAGAGGTGGTCATGGATGCTGGAGGCAGGTGATGAGCGTCTACCAGGGAAGCCCAGGATTGCCAGCATCGCCAGAAGCTGGAAGACACAGGACGTTGTCCTGGACCCTGCAGAGGGCGTTCAGTGCGGTGACACCTTGACCTCAGCCCCCAGAGCGGAGGAAGAATGAATCGCTGTAGTTCAAGCTCCTAGTTGGGCCACCCTGTAATGTGACAGCCTTAGGACTCTCCGTCCCACCTCCCACCGGACAACTCCCCCTTTTCACAGAGGGGAATGGAGGCTCAGGTAGGGCAGGGCAGCTACTCAGAGCCACGGCAGGTTGGGGCAGGCTGGAGAATGTGTGTCTGCAGAGGGACTCAGGGCAGTTAAAGTGCAAGACAGTCCCAGCAGATCCAGCATCTCCTTTCTGCTAGATATAGGGGGCCCCCCTGCCTCATCCCCACCCGGCTGGGACTGACAGGGCCTGATCCAGGGGTCCAGGAATGCCTTTTTCATGTAAGTCCCTGGAAAACCTCTTAGCTTTTAACAGAAACAACTCAGAGAAATGAGGAGAAATGAGATGTGGAGGAATGAAGCACAAGTAGCAGGAAGAGTGAGGAAAGAAGAGTGGGAGCGGGGAAGAGGGGGTGGGTGGAGGAGATGAAAAGGAAGAGAGAAGGGGCCTCACTTTCTCCTGTGTCCTCTTCTGTAAAGTGGGGACAAGTTCCCCAGTGCATGGGGGTTGCGCAGAATTGATGCAAGAATACAAACGCTTTCAGTGCTAGCACTGAGTAAGCACAGTGCCAGGCCCCCCGAAGGCTGGAATCTGGGGCAGAGAAAGTGTGGGTCACCCCTTGTCTCTGAGTGCTGACTTCTCCTCCCCAGCCTCCCAGGGTCTGAGCAGCCACTCCACCACTGGGCTGGAGGGTGATGGGGCCAGGACACTGAGGCGGAATCTGGTCCCGGGGTGGCCCTCCAGGATAAAGCTAGAGGATGGCTGAGCTGGCCAGGGAGATTTTAAGTGCAAGGATCAAGCTGGAGTAAAAGGGCGCCTGGCCGGCAGTGAGCTGCCTTTGCTATTGTTGTTATTATTATCAAAAGGACGGGGCTGGGGAGGGTAAAGGGGGGGGAGGAGGAGGCACCCAGACCCCTCCCTTAAGCCCTTCTTGGAGCTTATTAAGCGCCTCGGGCCACAGCGATCGATGGCCCCAGCGCGCCGGCTGCACATCCCTCCCAGCCGCGGGTCGCGCGTGCGCACAAGCTCCGGATTGATCAGCTGCGATCTGCAATCCATCCCCGCGCCGGCCCCGCCCCTCCTCCCGGCGCGCGTTGCCCGGCAACCGCGGCTCGGTGCGTTCCCATTGGCCGACAGACGGTCCGCTCCCGGGCGGCGCGCGGTCAGTTGGTCAGCGCGGCCGCGGCGTGGCCGGGGGCCTGGCTCCCGGCGCGGGTCGATGCCGCCTCACATCTGACCTTTCCCGGCGTGGAGAGGGGGCTGCGGATGGGTAGGGGGCCGGGGAGTATGGAGCAATCCGGCCCGTCTTGGAAAAAAGTTTATTGACCCGTTTCTTATCTCGGGGACACACGGCTTCCTGCGGTGGGGGCGATGAGTGGCCAGGGACTGGGATCAGGAGGCGGCGAGAACCCCTACCCAGATCGCCCGGGCCCCCAGCATGCATGGGCCGGCCTCTAAGAACCTTACCTGGCCATCTCTGGGAACTGGCTGGCCCCCACTTCCCAACTGGAATAAAGCAAAAGGAGAAGGGACCAGAGACCTGCCCCAGTCGCAGGGATTTATGGGGTGGAGGTGGCCAGTTGTCCAGAAAGTGCGACTCAGGAGCTTCTGGTTCTTGCTGCCACACTAGGCCATTATAGAGATTCCACAAAGAAAGTCAGGACATTTGTCATTGGGTCTCACAGCCATAAAAGGGGGAACAATCATTTAAACTAAAATAATATGTTGAAATTAAGAACTCTGGGTGCTGTGTGACCTCGGTATCACAAATATGGCACAGGGAAAGCCCTGATTTAAGACTACAGAGTTTAGGGGGAAACCTGCTTTTTTTTTTTTTTGAGATTGATTTATTCATGCATTTAGAACTGGGGTATAAGCCAGAGGATTCACCAGAGACAGAGTGGGGAGTAGAACAGGCAGATGTACTGAATTATACTGCTGAAGGGAGCAGCAGGTGGCTCCGGAGAGGTTTTCTGTGCCTTGTGGGTCACTCCCTGGCCAGGGACTGCACTCGAGCTTCAGGTTTTCTGTGCCTTGTGGGTCACTCCCTGGCCAGGGACTGCACTCGAGCTTCCATAGTGCTGTGCTTCAGTCCGCTGCACCACCAGGGTGGGCCCCAGGAAAACTGGTTATTTTAAAATGAATGTTCTAAACCTTTCCACTTAGGTTAAAAAAAAAAAACCTCCAAAGCCCCCAATCACTAGTTGAGTTTATTAAAACGAACAATTGGATTTTGTCAAAAATAGATTCATTATAAAGATAAAGTCGTTCCTTTTAAAATGCTAGCATTCCTGTTGCAGAAACCCAAATATTTCTTTCTTCTTCAGGAGTGGAAACAGACTGAATAATTTGATGCAAATGTGTGATAAAAATATTTTAGGGGTATCCATGGTGGCACAGGGGTTAAAGTCTCAGTACTATCAAGCTATCACCAGCCACTGTAACATGAATTCCATCCCTGGCCAGAGGGGTGACCCCCAGGGCGCAGCAGACCTCTCCTGTCTCCCTGCTTCTCCCCTCAGCAGTGTGTTTCAGTCGATCTGCCGTTCTGCTCCCCACTCTATCTGTGGTGAATCCTTTCACCCCCCTGCACCTCTGGCCTGTACCCCCACTCTTGTGTGCATAAATAAATAAAATGAATCTTTAGAAAACATTTTAGGGTACACTATAGCTTTTCTATCCATGCTATGCCAGTCCAGTGCTAAGAGACTTATTTAGATGATGTCAGTGACACACACACCCTGAAATCAGGGTGGAAATCAAGGAGGAAACTCGCGCAACTCCACAACCACTGGAAGGAACCAAAGCAGGACACCACCAGCTGCAGCTGGCTCTGCCACAGCCGCGGGCCTCTCGCGGGTCTCCCTGTGTTCTCCGCCAGCCCAGACACGGGTTGTGGAGCCGTGGTCTTCTGCGATACCCCCCAAATTTGCGCTGATTCTGCTTTATGGTTGTCGCGTCCTGCGGCACCTGCCGAGTTCCGTGTCCCCCTCCCCGGCCTTTGTATTCCTAATTCTTAACAGCTGAGGAAGGCTGCATTGACCAGGCGATCGTGTGGGGGTTATTTTTGAAAGCAGATGCTGGAATTCAATTTTTATTTTAACCTGGTTATTGAGTGGGGAGGGAGAGGAAGGCAGAGATTTGCCAATTCCTGTGCAAGATGAAAAAGCTGTATTTCATCAAAGGATGAGCTATTTTGAAAATGGCTGCTGGCTTGTAATGTGTGGATGGTTCCAGGCAGCCCTGAGAGAGTGTGAGAGAGCGAGCGAGCGTGACTTTGTGCACTTTCATGTGGGCGTGAGTGAACGTGCAAGTGCGTGAGGCGGCGGGGTGTGTCGAGTGGGCACTCAGGCAGCTGCATGGGCGTCGAGACGCCCGAGTGTGCACCCGCACATATAACTGGGTGTGCGTGCGTGCCTGAGGGCACTGGGAGGGGGCCGGGGGCGAGGCCGGCCAACGTGGGTGACCGTGTTTGTCTAGCGGTGCGTGTGCCTTGTGAGGTGTGGGTGGCATGTGTGTGGTGCGGACACGCGTGTACGAGAGCATGTGGGTGTGGAGGTGCACACGAGCATGTGAGGGATGTCTCTGTGTGTGGGAGCATGTGTGCGTGCAGTCAGCGTTGCTGGAACACGCCTTGGTCACTGGTGTCCGGCTGGCAGGGGCAGGGGCACCCAGTAGAACCCACCATGCCAGGGGGTGCGCATGGCAGATGTACTGTCTCAGCTCATGTCATGCAGTCTGAGGCTGCACAGTGAAGCCGCCCAACGATGCGTTTCTGCAGACCCGTCCTCTCGTGACCCGCTGGTGAGCCTGTGAGCACCGCGCTGGGGTGCAAGCGGTTAAGGGCTGCACGTGAGTGTGGGCGTGTCGTACACATGGCTAAGTGCGTGAGGATCTGTGCAATGCGGGGGACAAATGGGTGTGTGCTTTGCACAGGTGTGGGGGTATTGGGGTACACATGGGTGTGGCCAGTTTGTGCACGCCAGGAGCGTGTCCCCCTCCTTCCTCCCCTCCCCACCCAAGCTCAGCTCCACGCTCTGGTGCTGCTCCTCCCTAGCCTGACCACCTGCTCTCCTGCTGCAGACAGTCCTCCCTGCTTAGCCCAGGAGTCCCTCTGCACCACCTTCTCCGAAGTCCTCCTGGACCGCCTGCCCCAGATTCAGGACACAATACCCACCTGCCCTGCCTCCGTTTCCCCAGGGTGCTCTCGGAGCCAGGGGCGGCCACCCTGGGCATTGCTCAGTCCCAGACAGACTCAGCCCAGGGCGGGACGAGTGGGCTGGAGTGTGACGGTCACTGGCCACCAGTCCAGAGCAGCTGCCACGCACAGCATGGAGCCCGAGCTGAGGCCTGGACAGTAAGTCCCGCCTGGGTGGGTGCCTGCCTGCCCCAGCTCTGCCCCTGCAGGCCAGCTATCCTAGAATGCTATCTCCATTGGTCGTGGGTGGGCACATGGATTTCCAAAGCCATCTCTCCATCAGGCAGCTTTATTAACCCAATTCGATGCATCGAGTGATTGACATGTTTGCTTATCGGCTGCTCCCGCCCCTCCAGGGACCCCACCTCCATCTCCATCAGCCCAGGAGACTAGGAGACACCAGAAGCCTCTAATAGACCCGTGACACACACACTCACAATCACACACGTTTGGTAATTAAACCAATTCAAGTGGGTCTTTTTGGAATACAATGTGCTGGTAGCTAACAAAAATTTAAAAGTGTATTTAAAATACCAACTTGGTGAGGACAAAAACCTTTATGTTACCTTCCCTGAGGGGTCCAGAGCCCCTAAAACCACGCCCAGAACATGCTGGTGTACAATAAATGGTAAGTGAGTTCCCAGGCCCTGCATCCTCACTGTAGGCTTTACCCAGCGCTCGAGGGACGCAAGCAGTTACCTGAGCGCAGCCGGCAGCACTGGCTGTTCCAGCAGAAAGCCGAGACAAACTCAGCAACCAGCGACAAGGTGCTAGTGAGTGAAGTCAGGCCACCTGCACCCCGGTGAGCTACGCAGAGGAGACCCTGGCCCAGCCGTGGCTCCAAAGGCTTCGGACAGCTGCGCGTGCTACTGCAGCTGTGTTCGTGGCAGGCTGCATAACTGGGCGACTGAGATGTTTCTCAGGAGGTGACTGGAGGTATGAACGGTGGTGCATCCACACGGCGGAATATTATTCAGCAGTAAGAAGACATAAGCTAGGAAGGTATGAGCAGGCGCTGCAGCGCGTCACGGAAGGGAGAAGCCAGCCTGAGGCCTCCAGAGCTGGCATCGTGGAGACCACGAAAGCAGGAGGCAGTAGCGGTTGTCGGCGGAGGGAGGGATGCGTAGGCGCAGGGGGTGGGGGACTTCAGGCCTGACACTTTGCGTGGCGCGGCGCGGCGCTCCGTAGTGAAAACCCAGAGGCCGTGCAAGCCAGCAGCTCGGCGCCTCCGCTCAGGCCTTAGCTTCCGGGCCTCCAGCCGAGGACCTGAGTGATGTGAACCGCAGAGATATGTCCTCTTCTAGTTCTACGCAGCTCTGAGAGAGGCCAGCAGGTCTGGTACCTTCTCGGGGTGGAGGGATGGGGGGGCCTCTCGGCTTCTGTGCGCCCCAACCGTCCTGGGTCCTGGGTGTCGCTGGCCACCCCCTCTCTCTTCACCCGCCCTCTCCCCGCCCCCCTGCGAGCTTCCGGCCAGGTCCCGACTCCTCCCCCACAGGTCGCCTTCCGTGGGATTAGGCCTTGCCCTGGCGACCTTGTCTTAACTCCATCTTTGGCCGAGACCCTACTTCTAAATAGGCCCCCATGCGTGGGTACGGGGTGAGGACTTCACCAGCTTTTGGGGTAAAGGGGAAGAAGACATGATTCAATCCATACCAGGTGATAATGCTGTATTAGTATCCACCCAGTCGCCATAACAAATGCACCGCAAGAATGTTAGCAACAGAGGAAACTGGGGGGCGGGGGTGCAGGTGTTTATAGGAATTCTATATACTAACTGCTCCATTTTTCGGTAAATAAAAAAATTATACAGTCCATTGTTAAAAAAGCTAAAAATGCAGAGTAAGTGAGTCCAGGAAACTCACATTTGAGGGCAAAAATGAGGACACGCCTGGATGCTGAGGTCACACCCACAGGACAGCTGGGAGCGGGGGCAGGGGTGGGGAGCAGGCGGCTTTGTACGATTGCTACTGGGTTTTTTTAGGTTTATTTTTATTTATTTATGCATATAAGAACTGGGGTACAGACCAGAGGGGAGGATGGGAGGCTTCACCAGAGACAGATGGGGACAGAACAGGCAGAGCCACTGAAGTCCACTGCTGAGGGGGGCAGCGGGGAGATGAGAGGTCTGTGCGCCCTGGGGGTCACCCTGGCCGGGGATCAAATGCCAGGCACAGTGGCTGGCGACAGCTCGATAGTGCTGACAATCAACCCCTTGAGCCACCTTGAGATCCTAATTATTACTGCTGTTAAGATGTTTCATTTCCTGGGGGCCCTCCCTGGTGGCACAGCGGGTTGAAGCGCAGCCCTGCAAGCCGGCTGCAGCTGCCTTGGAGCAAGTTCGATCCCCATCCCGGAGGTGACCCCCAGGGCGCGGCAGACCTCTCCTGACCCGCCCGCTGCTCCCCTCAGCTGTGTACCTCGTTGATCTTCCTGTTCTGCTCCCCGCTCTGTCTCTGGTGAATCCTCTCACCACCTGCACCTCTGGCCTGTACCCCAGTTCTGTATGCATAAATAAATAAATCTTTTAAAAAAGTTTCATTTCTCATACATACATACTTGCTCAAAAACAGGCTGAAAATGTAACAAAAAGTATAGAACCCCTGTTTTATAACTCAGCTTTTCCGAAGGTAGCCGTGATGGGGACCCTGCCTTTTGTCACATGACTCCGGTCCCACATACTCTGTCCCTGGAACCCAGTTTTGTCCCCTGAGAGCCCGCCTGTGGCAGCCAATCCTTCCTGGCCCCGCGCCCTGCACAGAACCTCGGACTCCGTAACTCCACCCTCCTCCTCCTGAGCCCGTGCTGTTTCATTAAGCGCTAACAACATTCCAGTCTGCGCTCCCCCTGCCATGTCGAACCCCCAGGGAGGAGCCCCCATGCCAGCCCCTGTCCGCCCCAGGCCCTGCCCACGGCCCCCATGTCCAGCAGTGACCTGTCCCTCTGCTGCTCCCCGGTCACCTATTCACACCTACAGTCTTCTTCAGTGAAGGTCCTCCCCAGAGAAGCCTTATGCTGCCCCCTCCAGCTCCCGGGCCCCTGCAGCCCTCCCCCACCTGGGCCATGCCCACCCTGGGACTGGCACGCAGTCGCTACCATAAAGGTCCGTTGCTAATGGTACGGATGAGGCACAGCCCCCAGGATGGAAATAAATGGCCACCCCGGGGCCTCCTTTAGCAGGAAGTCGGCAAATGAGCTCAGCTTTTGAAGGGTTATTAGCGGCTATCTCCAGCCCTCCTCCCTAGCGCCCGAGCTCGGAGGGGGACAGAGACCCCTTTAAGGGCCCAGCACCACCGTCTTTTCCTGGCTGTCGGGGCACCCACCCACCTGAGTGGGGCTCAAGCAGCCCATTAAGCGATTTTTTCCCTCCACTTACAGCTAGTGGCATCGACAGGGAGCTCGATATCTGAGGGGCCGCTGGCCTTGGAAGAGAGATCTCAGCCGCCTCGATAAAATATTCCCTCTTGTCCAGCCTCCGCCCCAGCTGAGCGCCTGTCTGATCCCCTCCCCTAATGAGCTCCGCTCCCCCTCCAGGCAGCTAAGAAACTGACCCCTTGCAGCCTTGCAAGCTCACTTGAGTGAGATGGGCTGGGTGGCTGGAGGCCGGGGTGGCTTTGGAGAGCTGTGACCTCCCCCAGGAAGTCCTCCTGGACAACGCAAGCCAGGCGCTGACTCTGGCCTCATGGTCTCGAGCTTCAGGTCATGGGGGGCTGGGGTGCACAGAGTGAGGGTCTGGGGCCCACGTGGGGTCACACAGCAGCAGCAGCAGCAGCAGCGTCCTGATGGTGAGATTCTCACCTCTCTGCTGCTCCACATTGAAAGGGGAGGTGGAGCTGGGAGGTGGAGGGGGGAGCCCCCAGGGGCCAGAACTAAGCCCAAGCAAGCGAGGGGCTGGGCTAGGGGTGCAGGGCAGTGGAAGCCCCTCAGGGCCGAGACAGACCCAAAGCCTGGATTCGTCCAGCCAGCCTGGAAGGGGGGCCACAGAGTCTGAGCCCCGTGACGGGGAGGAGGCTGGAGGGGCGTGTGGGGAGGACACCCCCTTCCCACACAGAGGGGCCTCTCGTCTTTGCTTCCACACTAACAAACTCCCTGCTCCTGTCTGGAACTCAGGTGGGGGCCCCGTGAGTGGGGCACTTCAGCTGGGACCCCAGAACTGGTGCTCCCAGAGACCCAACTTGCTCCTGGTGGTCTCAAGGGACCCCCTCGGGTCTCTGTGTTTTCAGAGACTGGGAGAGGAGGGGAGCTTGCGGACGACAAGTTCAGCTGCCTGCTGGTGCTTTTTCCAGAATCTGACACACCCCAAAGTCTTCCACAGAAGGGGCTCAGCGAGGGTAGGGGAGAGAACGGTTAAACACTTCATTGCAGAATTTCCAATCGAATCCAAACCCTTGTTGTATAAAAAGGGAAACTGAAGCCTGAGAAGAATGTGGCTTCGCTTCTCTTCTCCATTAAGCTTCCAGAATCTTCTCTCCAGACCTAAGGACAGGGGGGTAGTGGGGGGAGGAAGAAGGCCTCTGCGGAGAGACCCCTGCCCACAAAGGGAAGCTTATTCACTATCCAGAGATTGAGGGGCGCTGCAGGGGTGCCGGGAAGGGGGGCCCAGGGGCCAGGAAGCGGAGAAGCTCAGGCACCCACGAGGGCAGCGCGAGCCCCCCCTCATCTACTTGTCAGACATCAAACCCAGCCTCCCCCTTTCCAAGTTATTAATTTTTCAGAGAAGAAAGTGTTTTTGTATTTTTTCCAGGCAAAATATTGATAATGGGCTTAATGTGCCTTGGCTGCCTTTGTGTGTCAAGAGGCCTTTCTGCCCCGCTCCTGCGCCGCCTCGCACACGCCCACGGCAGCACCCTGCGCTCCGGCTGCGTGCCGGGTCTGGAGCCCGCCGAGGTGCGGGTGCTGTCGGTGTTTTGATCGCCTGAGTGGGTTGGTAAAGCCGGGCCCCTGCCTGGAGGCTCCAGCCTCTGCCTCCCTCCCCCTCCCTGTGCCGGTGGGTCGATGAGCCCTGCCAGGGGAGCTGGTCTTTCCAGCAGCTCCGGGCTGAGATCCATCTTGGAACTGTTTGAAATTTGCCTTCTTTTCTCTCCTGGCGACCAAGAAGCAGGAAGGTAGGGGTGTGTGTCATTCGTCCACTCCCTCATCTGGATATTCATTCACTCGCCGGCCATTCTCTCATTCCTCTGGCCACCCACCCCGGCTCACTCGTTCATTCATCCCACAGTTCGCATGTGCCTACTCTGTGCTGGGCACCAGGGCCACAGCCGTCACCAGGTGGACCGCGGTCCCGCCTCCCCGGAGTCCGTGGTCTGGGGAGGGAAGAATACGGTGCCCGAGTGCAGGAGAACCCATCACTGCAAATCATGACAAGCCTCCTGTGAGGACACGGCAGAGTGGGGCCGCAGAAGAGGGCAGGGGCTGTGGGGCCTGGGGGTGGGTGGCACCGACTGAGCCCTGAGGGCAGGCAAAGAGCAGTGGTGGGAGCCTGGATGTGGCTGCAGAGGCCGGAAGCACCCAGCAGCGAGTCTGCTCCCGCCAGGGTTCTCAAACTCAAGCCAACATCAGCACCCTTGGGAGGCTCCTTGAAGCCCAGACAGCTGGGCCCACACCGGGGGGCACCGCTTCAGCAGGTGGGCCCTCACTGGGAGAACCTTGCCCCCTTGCCCAGGGGGCAGGAGCCAGACTCCAGAGGCCGAGGGCAGCGGGCTACCCCGACCTCTGCTCTGCACGCTCTGGCTGTTCTCAGTTTCCCCGTTCAGGCCGGAACACCGTGCGCACCCCGGCCTCCTGTGACTGGAGAAGGGATGACCGCGGTGACCGTGGGCAAAGGCGCATGCAGAGCCTGGCCCAGCATAGGCACTCAGCAAGCAGGACACGGATGACGCTGTGGGGGGTCGCTGCGGAGCCCGAGGCCTCCCCTGCCCCTGGCAGCGGGGCAGCGTGCAGAAACCAGGGGCGTCACCCACATACGCACAGCTGCTGCGGGTAGCAAATCGGCTTGTTCAAAGCACGTCCACTAGGTATCGCTCAGGCCGGGGGTCTGGGCGCAAGGCTGCAGCCACGGTGGCCACTGGGCCGTTTCTCTCTGGAGGTCAAGGTCCTTTCCCAAGGTCCTGTGCTTGTTGGCAGAATGGGGATCCCTGTGGTTGTAGGACTGGAGCCCTGTTTCCTTCCGTAGGTACAGTGCGCCAGCTACCTCTTGTCCTGTGGTCCCCAGGGGCCCCAGCAGCAGGGAAGCCTGTGCCTCAAGGCCACTCCTCTCTGCTAGGACGGGATCTCAGGTAGCACCCCTTAAACAGGGGAGAGGCAGCCTTTGTGACTTGACTGGCTCTAAGGAAGCCAGGCTCAAGGGGAGGATTGTTATAAAATGTGCCACACCCCTGGCAGAGATCAAGCCAGCCCAGCACACATGCACACAAAACCACAGTCATGCCTGCAGTCACCTCCGTGCGTGGCCAAGGCTATGTCCATCCTTGCAAGAGTTCCTCTTGTTGCTTTGCCTGCTCGGGAGCTCAGAGTCCAAACTGTGAACCACCTGTGGCAAGAGCTCAGCGCTCCCTGATGTGGATTTTGTAGACGAGGTTGTCTTGTAGCTAGTCTTTTCTCTACCTTGTTTATAAGTCATTTGCTCAAGCTGTCTCTCCTCTTTGCAAATGTCTCCCTCCCGCTCTTTCTGGACCCCAAGGAAGTTAATAAGGATGGCCAGCATTTGAGCACTGTTCTAAGGGCTGTACAAGTATTCTTTCATTTCGCCCTTGCACAGTCCCCTGGAATGAGACCACAGCTACACGCACAGAGACACCAGCTGAGAACACCAGCAAGGAAAGGATTATAGAACCCAGACTAGAAGCTGACTCCAACTCTAAGCCACAGATTTCATGAGCCACATACATGCATCGTGCATCTAAGTTAAAACACAAACAGACCGATCAGCTACCTCTGGGCAGGTTGAACCACCCAGCCGAAGATGGCACAGTAGCAAAACCTGCCCTGATCCGGAGCCCGGAGCTGCACGGTGGGATGCCCAGACATAAATCACCATCTGCAAATGGGCCTCGACCCACACATCGATCTGTGGGCAGGACAGAAAATGCTGCTTCAGGGGAACTCAGTCGCTTCAGCAGCTGGAAGTCCATACACCAGGCCTGTCCCTTCGGCCAGCAGACAAGAACTGCTTAGCCCTGCACCCCCACGGCCCCCGGGGAGGAAGGTGAGGGGCCCAGGCCAGGCCCCCTCCGAGGGCTGTGCTCACGCTCGTCACGCACTCGGGGCTCATCCAGTGCTTTAGGTGCGGTGCGCAGACTCTCAGCATGTTGTCCTACTGCTAGGCAACAGGACACTGGGCACCCCAAGCTCTGTGCCTTCCGGGGGTACAGGCAGGGGTCTCACAGGCGGAAGTGGGCCCTCAGCAGACCTGGGACGTGTCCTTGGGTCTGGCCACCTCTTTGCAGCTCTGCTCCTGTGGGCTCCGAGCATAGACCTGTGTTTGCTCAAGGCGCCCCTGTCCGCCTGGACCCAGGTGGTGGCTCAAGGAGGGTGAGCGCCTGGCGCGCAGCAGGACTTGACCCGAGTACTTGGAACCAGCTCACCGTCCTTGAAGGATAACCCGAGTCACGTCTTATAGCCAAACTGAGGCACTGCAAATGGGGGCCACTACCCAGATTCCCCCAGGTCTGTAATTGTCAAGGTGGTCAGGGAATTGGGCTCAGTTTGCTCCTGGTGAAATGGGGGTGACTGCCAGGCTTTACCCGCCTACGGGGGGGGGGGGTGAGGGCTAGGTTCCAGCCGACCCAGGCCTCACCCCACGGGAGGTCCCCAGGGAGCTCAGCTCCTCCTCACCCCCACTCACCCTTCTCTTGTGGCTGCTTCCTTCCGTCCCCCTGAGTGGAGCTGTGCAGATGGCACCGGGGGAAGGTCCAAGGAAAGGAAAGTTGGGGACTTGGTACCCACGCACACTGGGGGCTCTGGAACAGAGCCCTGAGACAAGGCCCCTGCATGACCTTCTGGGTCCTGGCTGGTGCCCCCTGCAGGCAGCACCCCTTCCTCTCCTGCCCCCCAGATTGGTCAGAGTGAAATCATCTCAGGTTCCCGCCTCCCTGCCCGGTCCAGAGTCTCACAGCCATCCTTCCCACCCCAACACTTGTTCCTGGGGGGCTGCGGGCTTGGAGGAGGCTTGGCGCTGCCCCAAGCACTTTCTGGGCACCTGCTGAGTCCCTCGAGTTTGCATCGTGTGTTTCATGCCCATTCCCCAGATGGGCAGGCTGAGGCCCCAAATGGTCGCCAGCGGGGTGCTGGCGTTTGAGTCCAGAACCCACTGTGGCTCTTGCTGGGGGACCTGGGCCACCTAAGGGCTCTGGGGGGGGGGGCTGGTCTCTGAGCCACAGGGGGGAGCTCATGGGAGACTGGCCACAGAGGATGAGCCACGCCACTCCAGGGGGCGCCCAGTGGTGGTGGGAGGGTGCAGCCCCATTGGGGAGATGGGTGAAGGAGGGAAGCTACCTCTTAGAGGACCCGCGCCTGCTCCCCACAATTCTGCTGCTTCCAGGATCTGAAGGTGCAGGATTTCCAGATGACTGAGGGGCACCCTGTGGGGGGTTCCCACCTAGGAAGTCCCAAGGGCTGCCCCCTATTCTCCCTGCCCTGCTCCCTCCCTGCCCCAGGGCTGGCCGCCCACAGAGGACCCTCCAGAGGGCTGTGAGCACCAGACTGAGCCTGGCTCTCATTCCTACGCCCCCTCTCAAAGGGGGTGTGGGACACTGCCCCTGGGCGGGTCTCCTGTCTCTGGGGTGCTGGCTGTGCAGTGCAGTAATAACAGGAATGTTGTGTTTGTTTGCTTTTCAAAACAAGGACGAGGAAGAGAGGGAAAACCCAGAGATTCCTACCAGCCAGAGTGGGCATTTATAACAGAGGCAATTACAGACGGCGTGGG
>NW_004567126.1:30223274-30225485 GCF_000260355.1 Condylura cristata | reverse complement strand
AAGAGGGGAGAGCTGAGAGGGGAAATGGGACCCCAATTCCTGTTTCCTTCCCAAAGGGAGATACTGAACCCCAGGAGGGAGTCACAGCCCCGAGACCCACAGTTGCTTGCACCCCCATTTTGCCGCCCAGATCACCGCCCGGAGTCACTTCTTGCCCTTGACATGGCTCTGTGTCCCCACCTGGGACACCCCTGAGGGTCAGGCCTAGGAAGGGGGGGCCTTTCTCAGGTGGAGGCTGCTGGCCCTTCCCCACCAGTTTGCTTTAACAGTTGTCCCTGCTTGGACCAGGGAACAGCAAGAGGTGCCCAGATGCCACAGCCATTGCGGGGTGGGGGGCACGGTCCTGGGGAACTCCTCCAGGGCAGACTGGACTGTCCCCCAAAAGCCAAGGCCCAGGGGACTCTGGGTCCCTGGGGACTGGGTCGGAGGGGCTCCCTGTGGCTTGGAGTACATGCCCCCAAGTCTGGTGTTGCCGGACCCTACTCCATCATCGTCTGGACGCACCAGCTGCTCAGTCACACGCTGCAGTGGACACTCGAGGGACCCTGCGCCCTGCAGCTCTGGGTGGGCAAACCTGCCGAATGCCTCTGGCTTCCGTTTCCCCACCTTCAAAATGGGGTGATTAGAGTAACCCCTCATAGTGATTGTCCTAAAGCTGGGGGGCACCAGCGTGTGGTCCTGCTGGGTGTAGCCGCCCTCAAGGAATCACTGACCCCACACTCCACCTGGGGGTGATGGAAGGAAGGAGAAACTTCCCTCGTGCCATGTTTCACCTACCAGACTCAGGACCCAACAGCTCTCCCTTCCCCCAGCACTGGGGGAGGTTGAGTCTCCCCGGGACTGAGAGGAAGCCCCTCTGCGCAGGGACTGGAGGATGAGGGGAGAAACCTCCCGACAGCAGAGAAAGCCCAACCCCCTTCCTCGCATTCAAGAGCGGCTGTGACACGCCCCAGCGTCATGTCCAGGCTCATCCAACAAACATTTCCTGACCTGGCCTGCCAGGTGCCCGGACTGGCTGACCCTCTGCGCCCCTTCTTCCCCCAGCGCCTTCACCCTTGGGCGCAGCTCCTAATGCCAGATCCTAGAGCCCAACTCAAGGTCCCTCCTCCTGAAATGCAGCTCCTCCTCACCCCTTGGTCCTCAGGGGCCTGAGTGATTGTGGGGTCTTTGTCCCCCCCACTCTAGGAACAGGGGTGAGGGGTGAGGCCTCTGCCCTGCACGGGCCTCCAGCAGAGAGGATTGGTCATAAGTGAAGTGTAGCCCAGGCCCCCTCCACCTTGGGGAGATTCTGCCTGGTGGCGCACCCCTTGAACCCTCCTTCCCACCCTGTCTCAACTTCTGAGCCCCGCAGAGTGGCCCTTTGGGGCCCCTCACAGGAGAGGCCACCAGCTGGGAGAGCACACCTGGGGTCCAGGGGCTGTGGGGTGGCATTTTGCGGCATGGGGGTAGCCCCTCCCTCTGGTCTCCCCCTCCCTCTTCCAGGCCAGCGGAAAAGGCGCGGTGTGTTCAGATAAATGGCGTGTTAATGGGGCGCCAGACCAGGGCGAGGTTAGCCAGCAGGAAGCCTCGGGTAACCCTACTGGGGGGGGACAGTCGGACTTTCCCCTGGGGGGGAGGCGGGTCCGCACTTCCAGCTGGGCCCGCGCTGGGCTGCGCTCCGGACTCCGGGTCCTCACAGCCTGGCTCTCGGGTTAGGGTAGTCAGCGGCCGGGACCGGCCAGGAGCCCGCGACCGCCTCGCGGGCTCCCAGCCTAGGTCCCCAGCAAGCCGCCCCCTGCCCTTGGGGGCGCACTGACCGCCGGTCTTCGAGAAGGGCATTGCTATATTGACGTTTTTAATTGCCAAAGAAGCCTCCCCTCGGGGAATGACCGGGAGGCCTCTGGGCCTCGAGGCGACCGAGGGCTCGTTGGGCTCCTGAGGCCGGAGCTTCGCGGCCAGGGTGGCATCTGGTGTCTGCGGTGCGCAGCGCCGGACGCGGGTTTCGTTCCGCCGGGGGAGCCCGCGGCCTGCGACGCCACGGCCCGCGTGGGGAGCAGCGCTGAGTGGTGGGGCGTCCGCGAGTTCCGCCGCCCTCCAGGGGGCTGTCAGCGCCCGCTCGGTCCAGCCTCCGTTTTCCCGACTGCAAACCGTGGGGGGACTGGTATTTCCCTCCCGCGCTGGGGGGTGGGGTGCGGGTGCGATCGCCCCTGAGTCGAGCGAGGAGGCGCCCCC
>NW_004567126.1:30219369-30222701 GCF_000260355.1 Condylura cristata | reverse complement strand
GCGGGGATCGATCCCGCGCAGCTGTCGCCGACGCGCCAACGGGAGCAGCCGCCACGCCGGCCCGAGCGGCCGGACGCCCCAGGCGCCGAATGGGCGAAACCCCAGTGTCACAGCTCCCCAGATTCGGTGCCGGGAAGGGCCCGGCGTCCTGTGTTGGCAGTCACAGCACCCCAAGCCGCTCCTGACTGCCAGGCTGGAGAAACTCAGCCGGGGCCCCACTTTTGACCCCTTTCAAAGGAAGGTGCAGGAGGGGGGCAAAATATACACCTGCCAGCCAGGTGCTTATGGGGCAGGGTTTGGGGGATCCACACGTTTGGGGAGTTGGAGCTGAATCCGCATGAATGTCTGGGTGGGAGGGGAAATGGATGGGGCATTCATCACCGCCAATTATTAAAATCACACTCTAATCCAAGTAGGGAGCACAACTCCCCCCCCCCCGTGATTTACATTTCAGTGGGAGAAAAATCCAATCTGAATCAACCGCAATGGTGCAGGGTAGGGCAGATCAGGACTGTAAAAACTGCAGGGTTTCCCCTGGATAATTTCAGCCTCCTCTGTGGTGCAGAAGCCAGAGCAGCAGGAACCCGGCCTGTCTGAGAAGGTGGGGTTCCAGATGGGGAGGGAGACGGGACGGTGGCAAGCTGTGAAGCTCTGGGTGGGGGATGCCAGAGCGCCAGTGGTTCTCAAGTGGCCAGATACTTTGTGAGAGAACCAGAGCTCGCACTTCTCGGTTTCTCCCTGGCAGGGACTGGGCCAGAGAGGGTGAGGAGTGGCCCAGGGGAAGCCCAGCGCTGGGGAAACTGCCCTGCCCAACTGGGGCGCTCCATCTCACCTCCGAGTTCCACCTTCAGTTTTCCTGGGGTGGGGGGGTACTGAGGTTAGAGATCTTCCCCAAAGTGGCTAAAGTCTAGGCACCAGCAAGAATAGGGGTGCCCTGCCCCCATCCAGCCCTCCCCTCCTGGGCTGGCAATTTGCCTAATGACCTGAGATCGATCAGGGCCCCAGCCCCCCTCCCCTTGGCCGGCTCAATTCTATTTTACTAATTACTAAAAGACCGCTGTTGGGGAGAGCTGGTTCTGGGGAGGCCAGGCCAGGTCTCGGAGTGAGTAAGTTTTTGTTCCATCTCCCATGGAGGACGCAGCCTCCCTGGGAGCGAAACCCCTGCCCCTATAGCAAGTCCTGGCCAACTGCATGGCGGAGGCTTTGGAAATTGGAGGAGTCTGGTGGGGTGTCCAGAGGCACAGGAGGAGCCCCCCTTCATCTCAAAGCCACCACCCACCTCTTTTCCTTCCAAATGGACTCTGTTTTCCTATGAGAGCAGGCACCCAGGCTTGCTGTAAAAGAAAACTATCGTGAGCTGTAGGAAGCGTCGAGAAAGAAGCAAAAGCTGCATGGCCCGTGCAGCCCTCCCCCCACCACCTGTGCCCCCGGCCCTGCAGCCCCCCAGCGCCCACCTGACCTGTGCCTCTTGGACCTGGGATGTGGCCATCCCAGGAGGCTGATTGATTTTTAGATCCCACGATTATTTTTAATTATCTGTGATTGTTGGAGGGTGAGGTTGGGGGGCCCAGCTGGGGGACAAGCACAGCTGGAACTCACCCCTCAGACTCTGGGAAGCGGCTGTGGAGAGGGGGCATCCGGTTGCCCCAACATGCCCCTCTCTCCCACCTCTGTTGGCCACCAGGAGAATGGGCGTGATGCTGTGCACCCTGACAGCACACAGAAACGCTGGAATCGGCAAGCTGGTGGCTGGAAGGGGGGCAGTTAGCACTTGAACAGAACACAGCAGCAAGCCCACCCCACCCGGCTCTACCCAGGGCCCCAGGCAGCGGAGTAGGGTGGGGAACAGCTGGCAGTTGCTAAATGCGGGGTCCTAGGCAGGAAGCACCTGCAGGGGTCCCCTGTACCCTATGGACTTGGATCAGACCACTCTACGTTTGCCCCCCCAAAACTACTCTGGTTCATCCAGGGCTCTCCCTGACCGACACTCCTAGCAGGGGCAAGGGAGTTGCCAGCCTCCGCCCTCCCGTGACAAAGTGGGGCACAGACACAGAAAGGACCCCAACACGGGGGCCAAGCCCAGTCCCAGGTCTCAGAAGAAGGTTAGCCAAACTACCGGTCCAGAGTCGTATTGAAGATGGGTAAGGGGCGCCAAATGGGGCTCGAGAAGGGTGACTCCTAGGGGCTCTGGCACGCCCCCCTTGGAGGCCTGGTTCTCCCTGCCAAGACTGGTTTGGGGATTCCCACCCCATCTGACCAGCCTTGAGCTGGGGACACCCTTTGGGGACCAGCTAGCCATTCAGGAACCCCCTCCCTGCCCAGTATGGGGCCCCCCCGCTGGTGGAGTCACTTGGGGGTCTCTGCCTGGGAGAGAGACCAGTGCTTCCCATTTGTCCCAGGGAGCATCCCCCCCCTACCCAAAAGAAGGGGAATGTTGAGGGAAGGAGCAAGGGAGGGCATCTGGCTGCCTGTGTGGAGGGGGACAGAGGCTCTTCAAGGGTGATCTCCAAGGCGCTAATAGCTCCTGGAGGGAGAACGCTGGCCCCCTGAAACCAGGCCCTCCAACTGGAGGGAAGGAGGCCCAGTGCTCCCCGGGGGGCCGGCAGATGCCCACACTGGCAAACAGGCCCTACCCCAGTCTGAGGGCCCCTTCTCCCCTCTCAGACCCCCCAAGGAAATCTGTGAGCTGGACTGCGCCTCCTCCCAGGTGAGGGTGCTGAGCCGCAGAGACGACCTGGGAAAGAGAGGGGGGACACAGGGACGCAGGCCCCCCAGCAACCAGGCTCCGGCCACTCCCGGGGTGCCCAGCAGGAAAGTAACATTGGTGGCCCTCTGGGGAGAAACCTGGAATGAGAGACACAAAGATGAGACCGGGGGCCCCACCTTGATGGAGTCTGTCGTGGGACCCCTGCCCGCGGCCTCCCGTCACCGCCCTCCCGGGGGTGGCGGGCTGGCGCGGAGTCGGGGGCCCCAGAAGGCCCGAGTCTGGCCCAGTCCAGCTCGCCCAGGGCTCGAGGGGGCGGGGGCGGGGGGAGAGCGCGGCGGCTGGAGGCGGTGGTGAGGGGAGCGGGTAAACTCGGTCGCGTACGCGCTCCCGGAGGGTTCCGGCCGAGGCCGCGGCAAGCGGGGGGCACTGCTGGGTGCTGCTTGGCTTCTGCCGCCGACTCCCAGGGCCCCTCTCTTTCCCGAGTCGGGTCGTCGGATTATTAGGGTGCAGTCGGCTCCCATCTGTGCATCTGCCCCCGGGGTTACGGGCTCAGACCCGTGTGCCCGCTCCTGGGCTTCCGGCTCAGATGCAAGACCCTGCCCGCGGGCTCGGCCCCGCCCACCCG
>NW_004567126.1:30204639-30218018 GCF_000260355.1 Condylura cristata | reverse complement strand
GAGCGCGGTCCTCGCCCGCCGGGTCTGCGGTCAGGGACGGGGGTGCGCGCCGCCCCTGCAGACCCGAGCCAGCCCCTCCGGGGAGCGGGGAGCGTCTTGGCCTCTTTCAAAGCAACTTGCAGACAGCTCATTGTGTGTGCGCGCGTGTGTGCGGTGGGAGATGCTGTGTCCGGGGCGCGACTCCCCTCCCGATGCGCCCCCAGCCCTCGCGCGCCGTCGCCCCAGGGCAGAAGGCGCGGGGCCCCGCGCACCCGGCTACCGCCGGCGCGACCAGGGCAGGACCGCGCGGTCCCGGCCCCAGCTCGGCGCTTCTTTGTAGCTCGGCCCTCCGCGATCGATAGCCCCCTCCCCCTCTCTGGCCGCAGGCAAAGGTCACCCGAGAATCGGCGGGGGAGGGGCGGCACGGGAGACCCTCGGCCCGCGTGGCCCAGGCGCGTTGCTGCCGGCCTGCCCGCGCCCCCTCCGAAGCCCCCAGCCGGGCCGCTGCCCGCGGCATCTTTCCTACCTCTGTTTCTCCCTTTGCTGGGACAAAATGCAGGTCTGTGGGGCTTGCTGCCCCTTGTGCCGGTTCCTGCCCCTCTCTGTTCTTGGCAGCTCCCTTTGGTCTCTCCCTGCCGGCGTCTCTGTCTCGCTCACTCACTCTGGCACTGCCCCGCCACCCTGGGGACCTGCCCCTCCTCCTCCCAGCGGAGACAGCTGGGTCCACACCTGCCCTAGCCTAGCCGCCTTTCCCTCCTCTGGAGTGGGAAGAGTCCCCAGTCCCCGCCACTGGCCACTGTCATTGCAGCAGGCCAGGCTGGGGGGGGGGGCAGTCATTCCTGGCTGTGCTGGGAAAGGGGCTCTGGACACCCCAGCCTCCAAGCCAGCAGCTGCCTGGGGCTTCCAACTGATGGCTTGGTTATGGGGTGAGGGGGTTGTGGGGGGGGGTAGGGCTCAAGCTAGCACCCCTAGGAATGAGGGGAGCCAGGTAGGGAGCCAGGAGCAGCGGCTATAGTTAGGGGGAGAGGCTCGGCCCCTTCCTCCCCTCCCCCAAGCATACTGAACACGCCAGGGAGTCTGCACTTGCTTGTGGGCTCTAGGGAGATGCCTGGGGGCCTGGGGGACCCCCCCAAGTGGCAGGCTACCAAGAGCTTGGGGAGGTTGCTGTGAGGGGCTAGAAATGGCGTTAGCAGCCTGGACAGTGTTGTGTAAGGGTAAGACCCGCGCCGGCCTTTGCAATCATTGCAGTGACACTTGCAGTCACACAGGTGTGCTTGGGGTGGACACTGGCCCCTGTCAACACAGCCCCACCTACCGCTCGCTGAGGGGGTGACATCCGGTACTAGGTGCACACCCCATGCCTCCGGCCAAAGGCGTGACTCTCACCTGCGGGGCCAAGGACTCCCCCATGGTGTGTGGCCTCAACATGGCCACGCTGCCCACTCCTGTCGCCACAGCGCGTGTGTTCCAGGGAATGTTGTGTCCACCATGGGTGGACCCAGGAATAGACGCCACTTTCCATCTCCTCGCCTCATGCTAGAATGCGCTTGAGCCGCCTGTTTCGGGGGCCACCCACGACATCCCCAGACAAAGTGCGGCCCGTGGGTGCCGCCTGCAGCGAGGTGAGCAGCCTCGTCTCCTTCGGATGCGGCATAGTGACGGGTGGGGACACTGAGGCTGCAGCGCCGCGCAGCCTGGCCCCTGACATCTGTGAGCCCGCACCCAGTGTCACCTCTGGGCATCGGGTCCCATTTCCCCTGGGGAGCCTGAGGGAGCCGACCTGGCAGGCCCACGCCTCCAGCAGGGGCGCTGGCCCTGGGGCCATGGACTGGACCCCTCTGTCGCCAGCTCTCTGGGCACTTGCCTGTGCCGTGACCTTGCCGATTAGCCCCGCGCCCGCGTGCACACACGCTAGCCCTAGCTGCGCCCCACTGTGCCCGGGGTCCTGTCTACACTGCTGGACTGCGCAAAGGGTGGGAGCGTGGCCTGGCGAGAGCTGAGGGTAATTAGGTGTGGGCTGGCCTAGAGGCCTTTAGTTCCAGTCACTGAACAAATGAAAAGCAGTTAAGTGGCGGCAAATCGCTGTGGTTAAGGGGAGGCAGCGGGCGGCCCCCTCCCCAGTGTCCCCAGCGCACCTCCCTGCACAGCCACAGTCCCCAACTGCTTCCCGTCCCCTGCTCACGCTTAGAAAGAAAACGTCTGTCTCCCCTCTGTGCGGAGCAGACGCGCAGAGGCTCTGGCCTGCGTCCACCCTCCACCCGGCAGCTCCTGCCCAGCGCCCACCAGTCGCCACCAGCCTCGGCCACTCCTGCCCGCCTGCCCGGGCAGCTGGGGGCTCTGTCCAGTGCTGGCTGCTGGGGCCAGGGGAGAGGGGGACACTCGTGCAGAGTGGAGAGGAGGGTGACCAACTGCGAGAAAAGAAACAAAGAGCATGATGGAGGGGCAGACACGGGCTGAAAAGAAGGAAAAACTGAGGTGGGGGAGAGAGCCCGAAATAGAAAGAAGAAAGTGGGGGGGAGAAGAAAGGGGGGGAGGGGCCTGACAAGGAGCAGAACCCGGAACAGGAGAAATGGGGGGGGGGGGCTCTGCCAGTCAGAGTCTGCCCAGCCCTCTCTTTCCAGGACACGGGGTGTGGGGGGCAGAGTCAGGGGGGAAGGGTGGTTTCTTTGTTTCCCCAAGCATCAGAAATATCTGGTCAGTCCTCTCAGGGTCCCCACCCTGCCCCCCCACACCGCCTGCCCCATGGGCCTCCGTCTGTCCCTCTGCAAAATGTGCCTGCATTGGGGAGCAGCTTCTGGGCCTGACATGCTGAGGTTCCCCGACTGATCTGTCCCCAGTAAGCCCCCCCCCCGCAGCGCCCCAATCCCAGGGCTGTGAAGCCTGGGCCTCAGCCCTGCTCCAGCCAGGACCCGACTGGGGCAGCGTCCAGTCCCTCCCCAGTTCTGTCTCAACGGTAACTGTGAGGCCGGTGGGGTGGGGACCGGCAGCCAGGCCGGTGGGGGTGGGGTGGTCGATGAGTTCGAATTACCGATTCCAATTCATCACCACCGCTGGGGGTCGATAGCCTAGGCCTACTTCAAATATTGTCAAATTGCAACTCTGGAGGGAAAGTATTTTTTGTAACTGATCAGAAATATGTGTAAAATAAAATAGCAGAGGAGACTGAAAGGCTCTCTCTTCCTCTCCCCAGGGGTGCGGGGGTGGGGGGGCTGGGGGCAGCCTCTGGGCTGGGAGGCCCAGGGCAGAGACCAGCACAGGGAAAGTGAGGAAGGAAAGGGCCGTTTCTGGACCCACGCAGCTGATGGGGGTGCACCGTGGTGGGGACATCAGGGGACTGAGCTAGCAGCCTGGGGCGGGGCTTGGGTCGGGGACAGCGGGGAAGGAGGAGAGGACGGACCTGCCCCCCACCCCAGCTGGGGCAGACATCCGTCCCACTGTTGCCCCCAATCTGCAAGCACTGTCCAGGGCAGGGGCTGGGTGCTGGCGGTCTGAGGCTGAAGGGGCCCAGCTCACCACGTCCAGTGTTCTCATCTGAGAAACGGGCAGGTTCAGCCCCCACTGTGGGTGTTTGTGGAGAGCCCCCAGACCCTCAGGGCACACTGACACTCCCTGCGCCCTAAGGTGCTGCTTGCTCACCACCCGCAGGCACTCTGTTCATCTGTGGGGGCTCCTGGTCACTCTGGGGAGCTATGACCTCTTGGGAGTCACAGAGTGCCAAAAGGGACCCAGGTCTGGAGGGAACACTAGGCCCCTAGGACGCTGTCTGGGGCTGCGCGTGATGCCTGGGGTGACTCTGGGCCCCCCTAACTAGCCTTTTAGGCTACAAGCCCAGGATGCCACAGGTCAGTGACTCTGGTCCCCCCAGAAGGGGAGGGTGAGGACAGGGGCTGGACACCTCAAGCCCCTCTTCTTGGTTCTCCCCTCAGGGACATGAGCTGCTGGGATCATTGTTCCACTTGGAGACCAGTCTCACCCCAGTGGGAAGCCGAGCAGGGAGAACAGGCTCGCTTCTCCCCCAAGTGCATGGGGGAGGGGATGCAGTTCCCCTGAGCCTTTGAGGCCGGGGCCCCACCTCCAGCAAAGGTGGGGGACGTTCCAGGCAGGTGGCCCAACAAGGAAGAAGACCCAGGGGCAGTAAGGTGGCTCCCAGGTCACCGCCATTCTAGTTTCCAAGCAGCTTGGGTGACCCCTGCCAGATGATCATCTTGTGGGGGCTCCTTCAAAGGACAGGACCATGGGCTCCCCAGGGACACCCAGAGACCTTCAGGGAGGATGTGTGGGGTTCAAGTCTAAGTTTGCTCCTGCCAAATGGGAGCCACCAGGACCCCCCACTTCCTGGAGAGGCACTCCCTGGCATTAGCCCCCAGGGTGACTATAGAAGTCCAGCCCCCCCAAGCCCTAGGCCCTGTAACCTCTTCTTGCCCAAAAGAAGAGGTGGGCACACCTCTTCTGTGATTAAGCACAGTCTGGGGGTGTTGCCAGGGCAAGGGGCTGGAGCTGGCATCTGATGCCTTTGATTCGAAATCCTGGTAGAGCAAAAGGTGACTCCACCATGCGCCTCCTGGCTCCCCATTCCTGAGCCCCTTCCAGAACCCCCACTCTGGGAACAGCCCAGCTCCAGGCCTGTGTGGCCTTCAGGAAACTGAGGGGCTTCTTAGAGCCAGACTTCTTCCTGCCCTAGGGGCCCTTAGGACCAGGGCTCCCCTGACCGAAGCTGTTGCCTGCTGTTTCTGTCCTGTGCACTGCACATTTTAGCTGGTGGGACTGCGGAGGACAAAGTCTGGGTGCTGGAGCAGCCCACGGGGCCCAGAGAAGCGAGGCGGCCCCTGGGGACTGGTCTTTGCACGGAGCCCGAGAACCCAGCTTAACCAGGGAGCGGAGCTGGTTTGAACCAAGTTTTTAATTAAATATGGATCGTGATCAATGAGGACTGTTGAGCTAGGAGGAGGGGAGAGGTGAGGCGGGCGGGAAGCCAGGGAAGCCTCGTGGTCGGCAGTCAGTCTGCGACCTCAGTTTACCCTTTGCTAAATAGGTGGAAAAGTAGGAGATGAAAAGGGGACCCCGCCCTGAGCCCAGAAATACTGAGTCTCGGGCACAAGATAGACTCACGGCAGATGGGACTGAGTGCAGGTAGCCTGGGGTGACCCAGGTGCGGGAGAAGGGGAGAAGAGGGGTCGCAAACAGACGGGCACATTCAGGGGCCACAGGCGAGACCTCCCCCACCCGGACCCCCACGAGCCCCCTCAGGCGTATTTCCCACCCACAGGGCGCGGAGAGTCGGGGGGGGGGGAACCTCTCTCTCCCCAGATAGACTGTTGGGAGTCATGGCTGAGCCCCTGGTGACCCTCGTCCTCCAGTCCGGCCCTCCCCGGCAGCCTGCATCCCCAGAGCCCGGTCTCCGCGGGAGGGAGCTGAGAGAGGGTCGCATCCATCAGCGTCTGAGGCTGGGTGGTGAAGGGGGTTCGCGCCTTGGGGAGTTTGCCTGCATCCAAGCGTCTGTCAGTGTCTCTCCGTGCGTGTGCCCTTGGGGGACTGTCTGCTTGGTTCCCACCACTGCAGGGTGAAAACCTCTGGTGGGGCGGGGCACCCCAAGGAGTCCAGCCCAGGCCCGCCGTGGGGGTCACCGGCCCCCCATCGGGTGGGGCTCCCTGAGTGGGGGGAAGAATCCTGGCGCTCAGCCCTCCGCAGCCTGAGCCTGGCTGGACCAGTGCTCATGGCCTAAGGAGACCGGGACCCAGCACTGCTATCCCCTCGGGCTTGACAGCAGGGCGCACCCGAGGTGGGCACTCGCATGCCACCTGCTCTTCTCTGCTGGACCTTCCAGGGCTGCCGCATCTTGCATCTTGGGGTGCTGGGCTTTGGGCCACAGAGCTTCTGCTCCCCGGGGATGGCCGGCATGTGTGTGGGCGGGGGAGGGGCCTCTGAGGCCCAGGTGGTGACTGGTCGCCATGGCCTTGGCCTGCTTGCCCTGGGGCACCTGTGCTGCCCGAGTGGACACTGGAGGCCCTGGCCCACTGGAGCACCACAGACAAGAAGATGCCCCGTGAAATAGGATCAAGGACAAACCTGGCCTCCCCCTCCTCTCTCCTGTCCCCTTTGAAATGCTGCATTTCTGTTTGACACATTTGCCAGTTTCCACATTTTAAAGGAACTAGAGAGCGACTGACCTTCCTTTCCCTCCTCCTGCAAACTGGCATCTAGTTCCCCTTCTAAAAAGATCTGGCATGTTCTTGTCCTTTAGAAAAACACAACCAAGAGCCTCTGGTTCTTTTGTGCCACCAGCCTGTCTCCCTGCACCACCCTGCTGCCGCCTGACCATTCCACACCTGGGGCTTCCTTTTTGCCGGCTGCCTGCTATTCTTCTGCTGGTCATTGCGTTCTTTCTTCAACCACTTCCTTGCCCAGAGGACACTGAGGCTGTTGGGGAAGGCGGGGTCCACGCTAGCGTAGTCAGCAAGCCCAGAGCGGGGTGACCCTTCTCGGGACAGTCTACCCGTGGCTGAACTTCCTGGACATTAAACACTGGGCCCCCCACACTTTCTGGTTGGGGCCCTCTGCTCTTCTCACTGAATCCTTTCATGTCATCTTTTTCAAATCCATTTCCAACTGCCAGCCACTCTGACTTCTTACCATTTTTTAAAATAAAAGCTGTGTGTGTGTGTGTGTGTGTGAGAGAGAGAGAGAGAGAGAGGGCATGTGTGTGCTGACTCACCTTCCTACTCGGGGTGCCTGAGGGGAGACTGTTCCCCCACCCCAGGGCTGCAGCTTCCAGATGGGCACCTGGGAGGGGCGACCCGCAGTGCCCTGGAAACGCTCCTTTCCCTGATAAGTCTTTGAAAGGCTCAGAACTAATTTGAAAATGCAGCCATTAAAATCCCATCAGGAGCGGGGCTCTTGCCTGGCTGGGTGCTGGCCCAGGTAGCTGAGAGGCCTGGAGGGTGTGGGCAGGCGGGGAGGGGCAGCAAGGACCCTGGGTCAGCGGTGAGCCCTGGGGGGTGCTGAGTCCTCCAGCCTGCCCAGCACCCTAAGCCAGCTGCAGCCCTTTTGTCCACGCTGGGCTTTGCCTAAAATATGGCACAGCTGGAGAGGACCTGGTGACCTCCCACCCATGGGGGCCCTTTAGCTGACTCCCTGAGAAATCAGGGTGTAGCTAGAGGGGGAGGTATGGGCCCCAGGCCCCCAGGGTGACTCCGGCGGGACATTGGCAAGCCACTGGCTGCCTCGGCCCTGCCCAAGCCAGAGGGGTGCTCCGGAGGCTCAGGCTCCTAGGGACGGTGAGCAGGGTGGGGACATCAATGTCGTGTCCCCCCCCAGCCCCCCTCATGTGGGGCTTGGCAGCTGGTGACGGGCGGGAAGTGTCTCCAAGGAAACCAGTCATCATCCCAGCCGGAGACCAGGTCCCTATTGAATCGTGGGCTCTGTGGGCTCTGTGGGGTCTGCGAAGGCTCAGCTGAGTGCAGAGCTGACCTGAGGGCGGGGGTGGGGTCCAGCTCCTGCCTCCAACCTCTGCCCTGTACCCGGGCGGGCGCAGCAGGGTAGGAGAGTGACTGCCAGTCGCTGTTTTAGGCACAGCTCAGGGTGACATAAAGGGACTGACGGATCCCTTGGGTCCCCCAGGCTGAATTCTGGGGCCATCATCCAGCTGTTGTCCTGCCCCATCAAAGCAACTTGGCTGGTGGGGGGAGGGCGCCCCGGCCCCTCTGATTTATGCCTCTTCTCACTGGCTCAGCTTTGAGCTTCACCGTCCCCCAACCCTCGGCCCGCCACCCCACTGTCCGGCTTCTGGCTCCTGTGTCCAGGCCCAGCCTTCACTCGAAGCCTAACTGAGCTGGATCTTCCCCAGAAAGCGGCCATCTGGCCCTGCAGCCCCCCATGTCACCCCGTTTGGGGCAAGGCCACAGCGTCTCGCTCACCCGCGTCATCAGTCACAGGACACACAGTAGGGTGTCGCCAGCCCCCCACGAGGCCGCTGCAGCAACACGTGTGTGTCTTCCGCGCGTGTCCCCACTCTGCCTCGCTTGTCCAGCAGGTGCTTGGTGAGCGTGCGGGGGGCGGGCTGGCGTGCGCCACACTCCCTGCCTGGCGCTTTGCCCCCCCGCAGGGCCTGCGTCACCCACAAAGGCTCAGCCCCCTTACTGGGGTCGCCCGGCCTCTGCAGGTGTCTGGGGCCCCCGCCGCCGGTGGGAGTGTAGGTGGGCCCACAGCCGTCACTCTCAGGTGTGGGCGTCCCCGCAGCCAGTCACGCTGTCGGGCAGCTGCAGACTGTGCCTGGCCGCACCCTCACCCCTCTGTTTCATCTCCATGCCCTGCGCCCCGCTCGCCCCCCCCAGTTACGCATCTGCAGTTCTGGGCTCCGTCTCCGGCCACCGCCGCCGGCCCGCCAGGTGCCTTCACCTGCTGTCGCCAGGGCCTGCCACGTGGACGAGTCTCACTGTCAGCTCATCCTGGTTGCTCACGCACGGGACTCCCTGTTGAGCCAAGTGGGGGCGCCCGTCCTGGCCCCCCACACCTTGCTCGGGCATCCATCTCCACCCAGCCAGGCCAGTGTGGCAGCCACACAGGGGCACCCCCAGGCAGGGCCAAGGGCGGACCCCACAGGTCAGCCCACTCCCACGCAGGGATGCTCCAGCACAGACACGCCAGGGGCCCGCAGCCACCGACGCCCCGGGACTCGGAAGAAAGCCACCCAGGCACCCAAGCTGCATCTCAGTCTCGGGGGACCTGTGGGGGCTCAGAAGGAGGCAGCCAGGAGGAAGGAGGCCAGCCCAGAGAGGGGAGGAGAGGGGCGGTAGAGAGGAAGGCCGGAAGAGGAGGGAGCTGGCGGCCAGTGGGCGGACGTATGAAGGAATGGGGGTGAGCGGGTGCACCCCATCTGCCACCCATGCAGCTCTGGGCCCGCCCATCCACTGAGGGAGGCTGACTGAATCCGGGGCCCACCTGTCCTCAGCGGGCCTTGGCCTGTGAACAGGGGGTGCCCCTGCCTGCCCCCCTGGCCACCTGCCTGCTGAGCTCCTGGGGTTCAGCCACATATCAGCTGGCACCAGAGGGCCCTAGACCCAGGCTGTGCCCCAAGACCAGGGTTGGGAGGTCCCAGAGGGGGAGCTGGCACTCTGCTGGGGTGAGGGGAAGGGTTTTCTGGGGGAAAGGCCATTGCTGCTAGCCTTAAGGGAGCTTGGGGGGGGGCTAGGGGTGCAGCCTAACTTCCCAGTCCTGACCTCAGTTTCTCCCCCTCCCTCCAGGAAAATGCTGGGAGAAATACCAAGGCTTAAGCCTTGCCCTTAAGGAGGAGAAACTTCATGACCAGAGAGCAAGTGGGGCTCCTCCTCAGACCCCCAAATGGGGTGTCAGAGCCTCGTTCCTTCCCCTCCATGGCATCCAAGCCCCCCTTCCCACAGCCCGCAGGGCAGAGTCGACCAGACACTCTGGGGCTCAGGGCCAGCTCGGGCCAGCCCCGCGCAGCTCTGCAGGCCTGAGCCCCGGCTGCAGCCAGTCCTGGAGGGAAGGGGTGATCTGCTGACCCCCCGACTTTCTAGAAGAGAAAGGAGGAGTGCCACGGGGCCAGCCCCAGGGGTCCACAGGAGAGGAAGTGGGGCCTCTGAGTGGACAGAGCCTGGAGGTGGATGGCGGTGGCTCGCGGAGAGGGTCAGGGAGGTAGCGGGAGGGAATGACTGAAAGGTGCAGGGTGGAGCCCTGGGGCAGGGTGGTAGGGGCCAGGGGCAGATGGCGTGAGCAGGCGGGGCGCCCCAGCGGGCTTCCCTGCACCATGGCCCGGCAGACGAGGCCTAGCGGAGGCCTGGGGCCCGGCCGGGCTGGACGTCGGCAGCGGGTGGGCACAGCTGCCAGAGGGGCTCACACAGCGGCCCCCCTTCTGAGGCTCCTGCAGCACGGCACCCCACTGGCTGCCTCTGGGGAGGGGTGGTCCTGGGTGTCCAGACGGGGTCAGGTCTGATGGCCACAGGTCCAGGGGGCCTTTGGGCTCCTCCCCCAACTCAGGGGCAGGGGCCCCAGGCCCACGCCGCCAGGGTGGGGGGGAGGGAAGTGATGACAAAAGCTGCTCATGGTAAACAGCTCTGACTGCAGCCCTGATCGATCTGGCGGTGAGGAGCTGTAATTAGATTGAACGCCAGAAGGGGGGGGGGCAGGCAGAGCCTCTTTTTGCTGTGATCGACAAAATTCAAACTTTTTTCTTGCCTGTCCTTCCTCTGGCTCCTCCCCAGCCTCTGTGGGGTGGGGGGCACCAGGGAGCAGGGGGAGGACTGGGAAGGGAGGACTCTCTCTACCTGCCCTGCCCCAGCGGCTGTGCAACCTCGGGCAAGTGGTTTATCTTCTGCATAAATAAGGACAGAAATCCCCTCCTTGCGGACCGACCGTCCCTGCCCTCCAGACTCTTGAGATGTAAAACTCCTGCAAGATCTCTGGAAGCATCTGTATCTCTGTCTACGACTACTAATGTAGGAACTTGTGAGTGGACTGCTGGGTGGGTGAGCGCGTGCGTGCACGAACTGCAGAGTGCAAGAGAGCAGAGAAGGGCCGCCTTTGTAATTTAAAGGTCAGGGCTGAGGTTTTTACTCCTTGTATTTGATGCCTGGGACCCCGATTTCTCTTTGAAAGAATGGGGAACCCGGTCTCCTTCCAAGATCCTCAAAGACCCATCGAATTCCAAGAGATGGGAGGCCAAGCAGTGCCTTGTACATACTTGCGATGTTTCTTGAGGCCCGTAACATATCAGCCTATATTGACTCTGTGTGTGTGTGCACAAAAAACAGCCTGGTACCCAGTTCATTCACTATTTTGTCTTTGTCTATCAGTATCCATTCCTGCACCCTGACAAACTGAGCTTCTCAACCTATTTACAAATGCGATCTTTGCCTAAATTCAACTGTTTTTCCAGGAATTAATGGTTGCCAAACACAAATTCTCTTCACATTCCTCATCAAAATGCAAATCAAATCAACAGGACTTTCCACACACATCAGGGCATCCCTTTCTGGTTCCCCTGGTGTTTGCTCTGCTCTGGCTGGGACTTCCCTCTCTGTCCCTGATGCCCCACTGTCTTCCAGCCTCCCCATTCCACCATCATTTGGGGGACTCCTTTTCCCTTTCTCCTACGTTGAATTACGTCGGAGCCCCACACCTTCCTTTTATTTATTCACCTTCTCATTTTGATGGAACACACCGTCTAGTAGCTTTCCGAGAAAGGGTGCACGGAGTCACCTTTTGGAGACCTTGAATATCGACCTTGAATATCACCCTTGTGTTGAACTTTGGCTGGGCACAGAATTGCAGCTTCATGTTATTTTCCCTCAGAATTTTGAGGGTATGGCTTCACTCTCTCATAGTTTTTGAGACACTGGAAAGCCCCCTGATTCTAGTCCTTTACATGACATCTGACTTTCCTCTCAGAGTCTGCGATGTTTTTATTTTGGGAACCAGCCTTTTGACAAGGATGCACCCTGGGGAAGGTCTTTTTCATTCACTGAGTTGAACAGCTCATGAGCTGTTAAAAACTGGACCTTGATGTCCTTCAACCCTGCTTTCTTGTCATCACCTATTCTGTTATCTCTAACTCTAGTCTTGGATTGCCTTGTAATCAAATGACAAACATGTTCATCTTCTAACTTTATCATCATCTTTCTCTCCGCTTTCCACTTCTGTAGCTACTTTGTTCTATATCTTGGAATACTTGCTTAATGTTATGTCCCAATTCTTGTACCCATTAATTGTGTAGTCAACTTCTAACAGCATTTCCTGAGTCTTTAATTGTTCTCATTCAAGAACATTCTGTTCTTGTTTCACAGATACCCTCTCAGAGTATTCTAGCTTTGCCTGCTTTCTCTGTTCTGAAATCACTCCCCTACCATTTCCCCTCCCTCGCCCACTCGCATCTCTCTTATTACAAACTTTTCTAAAGTGTCCAGTAACCTCCAGTCACCGCTTTATTTAACCATAAAACCAAACACAGTCAAGAGAGCCAGCTATCCCAGGTCATGGGAGACCAGGACAGAAGTACGTCATTATTGGTTCACATGGGATAATCTGTTGTTCCCAAGAGCCACAGCAGAGACTACCACTTGGAGGGACAAGCGTGGACCTTGCTCTCACATGCTATCCGGCTCGCACAGTTCCAGCACTACAAAGCCAGCGTGATGCTTGGTGCCCGAAGACCTCCAGGCTGGCAGCAGGGGTCTGGGTCTGCCAGTACAGCCCGCCCTGCCGGCCGCTTCTAGGAGTGACAGCAGCTGGGGCCGTGGCATGACGGGGCAGGTTCTCTGCCACCTACTGCCCTGACTAGTACATGGCTCTGATGGAAGGAGCGCCCCGACCCTAGCCACTGAAACTCACCTCTTGGGCCCACCATCCCGACGCAGTGAGGACACAGGGTCCAGTTTTAGGGTGCGGCAGGGAGAAGCCAGACTGAAGGCTCCAGCCTCGCTGCCCCACCCCGAGTGGCTGCCATGTTTTCCCTTTATAAACATCTCAGGCACAGGGCAGAACCACGGCAAGCCTGCAGCTCGCAAGGCAGGGCAGCCCGGCCTCCCAGTCCCCGAATCTTACACTTTCTCTGAGCTCCCGTGGTCTCACCTCGTCTTCTCGTATCCGTTCCTCGCCCTCTCGTATCCATGCACCTGCCGCTGGTGGCGCCGCCCTCATTTCCCTGACCTCTGGGCTCAGACGTGCACACACCCACGCTCGGCCGGCCATCGCCAGGCGCCAGCTTGCACATTAACAAGGTGGAGGCTGCAGGTGAACCACGGAGGCCAGAGGGGTAACCGCCTGAGCACCTCCATTCACCCTAAGGCAGCCTCCCACAACCTCTCTTCCTGCTCTGCCAGGTGACCCCAGGAAAGGGAGGGGTGGCCCCACAGCTGGCCTGGCCTGCAGCTCCTCCTCAGACCCTCCTCCTCAGTCCCTTCAGGCAGGCTCAGCCCGCAGGGCCTGGGAGTCCGGACTGCAGAGTCAGGGCCCCTCACCAGTGCCTGTGGCCGGCCTCAGAGGACAGCTGAGGGGAAGCGGGTCCCTGACCTTGAGAACCCAGTTGTGTCACCGTTCCAGGGGGAGGTTATTGGGGTTTGTGATGCACCCAGCGGCCTGGCCTCCGCGTGAGCCACTTTTTCCACTAGCAACGCGCACGTGCAGCTCCCACGACCTTTCTCTCAGGCCCACAGGTGTGGCTGCGGCGGGAGGGGGGCCGCTGACTTCGGTGTCTGTGGGGGGCTTTGGGAGGTGGGGAGAGGGCTGGGAATAACAGGGGAGGGGGCTAGCTGCGGAAGACAGAGGGGAGCAGGGTGGCGACTTTCCCTGGTGCTCACGGTGTCCCTTTATTTCCTCCCCTGCCCCGTCTCCCCGTCCCTTCCCACCTGCCTGCCCCACTGCCCTCTGCTCCGTCCACCTCTGCGGCT
>NW_004567126.1:30203573-30204423 GCF_000260355.1 Condylura cristata | reverse complement strand
CCTGCCCCCGCCGGCCGCGCGGTGGCGCTGTCGCCCGCTCGCCGCCCCCGCAGCCTGCAAGCGCAAGGAGCAGGAGCAGCAGAAGGAGCGCGCGCTGCAGCCCAAGAAGCAGCGCTTGGTGTTCACGGACCTGCAGCGGCGCACGCTGATCGCCATCTTCAAGGAGAACAAGCGGCCTTCGAAGGAAATGCAGGTTACCATCTCACAGCAGCTCGGCCTGGAGCTCAACACCGTCAGCAATTTCTTCATGAACGCTCGGCGCCGCTGCATGAACCGCTGGGCCGAGGAGCCAGGAGCGGCCCCCGGGGCCCCCGCGGGCACCGCCTCGACCTTCTCCAAGGCCTGAGGCGTCGGGGCCGCGCGCCCTCTCCGCCTCGATGCCCCGGGCACCGCCCTCCCACGTCTCCCCCCACTCCCCTACCCCGCTGGCCCGGAGACCCGCCCCAGGGGCGCCTGGAGGGGTGCAGTCCGGGCCCCCCACACCCAGGGAGGGGACGCAGCACACCCCCCATCCCAAGTGCACAAAAAGGGCCCTGTCTCTCCATCCCACCCCCCTCCAGGCCAAAGGAGGTCCCCTCCTCCCCTCCACCCCCCCCAGGGCAGGGGGTGAGAGAAAGGGGCTCCCAGTTCCTCTCAATTCAGGACGCCCAGGGGGCCTCGAGAAAAACAGGGCTCACCGTGTCGTCCCTTAAAGCGGGTCAAGAAGCACATACTAGATATATAAACCGGGTATTTTAAAGAAAGGAATTTTAAGAATAACTCCTCCTTCGCCAGCCCCGCCCCGCCCCGCCCCCACACAGGGAGGCAGGAGACCCTTCCCCACCGACCGTCCCTCCAGCGCCCCCAAACC
>NW_004567126.1:30179825-30203363 GCF_000260355.1 Condylura cristata | reverse complement strand
GCCCCACATGCGGGTAAATTCCTGTCGCCTCCCTCCCCCGGGACCCTCTGTCCTTCACTTTACATTTAGGCACCTTGAACGACACACAGGGACAGACAGCCCAGGAGACAGAAGGAAAAGCCAGATTCCACAGAGCCGACCCCAGCCGCGCCCCGCACAGGCTCTGCTTGCGGGGTCGCCGGGCTGCTGCTTGCTGTCTGCTTGGAACCTTCTGGAACTCACCGCCCCGCCCCCTGGCCCTCAGGGGGCACCGGATTGTTGGGGCAGCCAGGGTGACTGCGAGGGCTGGGTCTCTCTCCGAGGAGAGAAGAGAGATGCCGAAGGTGGAATCTGCTTGCTCCGGTTTTTTTTGCCAAAAATATTTAGGAGGGAAGGGTCAGAAATGAAGGCGAGCAGTCCCTCCCCCACCCCCCTGCTCGTCTCCTCTGGTCCCCCCAAGACTGGCCGGCAGCTGGATCCCGAGAGACGTCGGCAGTTCAAGATCTGAAGGCTGGAAGGAACCTCTCCCCCCAGACCCTGCCCCAGCCCCAACCGACACCTCGACACCTCGCAGAGAGCTGCCCACGCCCACCCCTTGAGAATGCAAAAGACATTTCTAGAGAAATGCCCCTCCCCCAGGTAAAGGCTACCTCACTCAAACGTTCATGTCTGTGATTGAAAAAAATCACGCCTGATACCAAAGATTTCCCCCAAGGACTTGTGCTGGACGCTTCAATTCCCTCACCTGGGGACCAGGTGTGTGTGAGGTCCCACTCTGGGCCCCGCCCTCCAGGTGCGCCCCGCCCCCACCGGAGAGAGCGAGAGAATGAGAGAGACAGGGAGAGAAAGGATAGTGATGTCGATGAGTGCCTTTTTCTTGAACCAAAGATGTGTGTGAAATGTTCTCTTGTCCTTATCGACTCGCTATTCTCTTGGCTTTTTAAGCAGCCGGATCTGAGAGATGCTTCTGGAACCTGCGGGTGTTGGGGCAGAATCCCGAGCCCCTCCCTCCCAGCCACCAGCTCCCCCCACCACAGGCGCACCCCTGACCACTCGCACTGCTGTCCTCCTGCCATCACCTGGACTGGGTCGAGCTGGACCCCGACCCCTTCCCTCCCTGCTCACCATCACCTGGACCCAGGAATTGATGCAGGCTTGTTCTGACTGTAGAACGTTCTAGCATGGCGAACTGTGGTCATCTAGGGGCAAGGCCCATTGACCCGAATCCCTTTCAGACACACTCCGGTGCCCAAGTGAGCACACCCACCAGCCCCCCGCCCCTCGCCCCCTCCCAACACCCCTTGGTCATCACCTACCAAAGATCTTTCTCCACGTAGGGAATGAACCTCCAGCACAATTCCTTCAAGCCTTTGACAATTTTCTCTGAAATACCTCAGAATATTTAATGTATAGTTTATGTGATAAAAAAAAAATCCTTAGCTAGTTTTTGGAATACGTGACTTGAAGCTTTATACCGTTAAATTATAATTTTGCAGACGATGGTATGTCATTTCTTTGACGAGTTCCATGGGAGACATATTGAATGTCAGGGCAGTGGAAGCTGGGTGACGAGAGCAAAAGGCAGAGAGCGTGAGGGAGAGAGACTGGGCGAGTGAGAGGGAGGAAGGACCAGGCGTTTACAGATTTCTTATTTAAACGAGTCCTTTAGGAAAGAGAGGGAGAGAGCGAGAGGGAGAGAGAGGAGTTACTTTCTGTTCTCTGGTGTGTTCTGTTTCTCGTTTTTCTGGAGTCATGTCTTATAAGAGTATTTATTATTCTGTGTGTTCTGTGTTCAAATTGTAATTTAAGAAAAAAAGGAAGAAAAATGAAAAAAGACACAATGGAATTTGATTTGATGCATGACTAATGTACTTTCTGGAAGCTTCTGTGGGGCGGGTGGGGGTGGGGCGGTGCCGGGAACTGTTGCATGGTGTATTCACGCAGGCTGGTGGGTCCAGCCCTATTGTCAACGCTGTTTCTTTCCCCTTTCTAAGGAGCTGTGTCCTGTGGGCGCCATGTGGTGGGCGGGTGGAGAGGAGAGAGGCAGGCAGGGGCGCCCCTCCCCATGCCCGCAGGCCTCCTGCCCGCCCCCCAGGCAGGGGCCCCAGCTCCTGCTCTTGGTTTTGGGGAGCCCGTGGGTGTCACTGCCAGTCAGATGCTCGCCTCCCACCTGGCTGGTTTAACATGAGCATGGATTCCAAAGTGTCTTGTAAAGAGGAGAGAGACAATCAGCTGACTTGAGTCTTGTTGCCCATGGGTAAGGGGCTGGGGTGCACCCCAACTTCCCCAGCTCCAAAGGGTCCTTGTGAGCCCCTCCTCCCTGGGCAAGCACCACCCAGGCTCTACCCAGACATGCTCAGTCTCCTGGGCCCTGAGGGGCCATGAGTCGACCTGTCCAGCCTGGGAGGTCGGGGGGATGCACACATTATCACCCAAGTTAGGATCCTGGGCATCAGAGGGGGCCCCACATCATTATGGGGGACAGTCTCAATGCCTGTAACATCACCACAAGGCCCTTCACGTTCCTACCGGGGGAAGCCCAATTTCCAGGACAAATTCCAGGAAGGAGGCTGGGAGAGCCACCAGGGTGGGGGCCACTCATCCCCTGAAAGACAGAGCCCCAGTTTGGAGGGCTGGGCCTGGGGGTGGCAAGATATGGCCCAGGGCCTCCCAACGAGCCCAGGCACCAGCTGGAACTTGGGCTACCCAAAGCAGTTTGACCCAAACCAGCCAGCAAATACCTGAACTCCTCATGGCCCCAGCAGAGCACCACAGGACTGGGCTTTGGGGGCGTGGTCTCAGCCAGCAGAGAGGGAGGCTCAGGAAGCCCTGGGGCCCTGGCTGGTTTAATCAAGACTGGACACTAGGGCCACTTTCAGGGGAGACACTGTTTGGATCAAAGTGCCCTCCCCCACGTTGGAGGGAAAAGAAGCCCTCTCAGTTCACCTTCAGGTGACAGGCTTAAACGTTTTTTGGTTTTTTAATTGTCATTATTGTTAACCATTGCAGTGCTGGATGTTTTGTTTTGCTCCAATAAATTATTTTCTAGTCACTCACCTGAGCGTGTGTGTTGACCGACTGGGGAGCAGGGTGCAGGATAGGGAGGAGTGGGGCTCACCACGTGAAGATGGCGAGGGGGAAGGGAGTGACGGAAACAGCAGCCCACCTCTCCCGCTGACCCCGCGCCTCTCCAGTCCTGCCTCTTGCTGGGCGTGGGTCCTCTCCGAGCCTGCCCCCCCCACAACTCATGAGCCAACCTGTCTCCACGTGAGGATTTTGTTCGCCTGCTTTCTGCAGCTTGAAGTGTGAGGCGCTTGAAGACCGTGAGTGGCTTAATTTAGGGAGAGAAACCAGGGCCTGCTGGCTAGGGGTGAGTCTGGGTGGTGGAAGAATTGGGCCTTATAAGCTGCCCTGGGGAGGGTCAGCAGGCTCAAGCTGGGAGCCAGCGCTGCTAGGCAGAATCTTCTCTTTTTCCCGTCCGGAGCCATAAAGCTGTTATCTATACCCCGCCAGGGAAGAAAAAGCTTTCCCTGCAAATCCCCCACTGAACCACTAGAGGTCAGTGTTTTGATTTTTTTTTTTTTTTTTGACTACCACTATTCCCATGTAGTCTCACCAAAAATAAAAGGAAGAGTGAGCTGAAATGAGCCCTGGGGGCAGATGGGCCCTAATTTATTAGAAAAAGAAAAGGGTGGAGAGCCCATGTCTTTGGGAAAAGACCTGGTACTTGCTGGTTGACATTCTCGAAGCCTGGGAAGTCACACCCTCTGGAGACAGGGTGGCTTCACCACCCAACCAGGTGGCACTTGTCTCTCTCTGGGCACAGGTGTCGGGGCCAGCTGCCTGAGTCCGGCTGCGCTTTTGTGGATTCTCCCATCTCTGCAGTTTCCACCAGAGATGGTGGGTCTCAAGGGGAAGGGCCACCAGCCCTGTTTGGGGGGGCTCCTTTTGCCAGACATGTGGCCCTGAAATCACCCAAAGGGACATGCTCTTCTCCAGGGGTGCTGATAGACTCTGAGAGCCGTGACTGAGTCTCGCCACGCGGCGGCTGGCTTTCCTGGGCTCCTCAAGGGAGGACAGTGGGTGTCTGGCTGACAGCTGGCTGGCGGTGGACTCTGAGGAGGTGGACGTGCTCAGTGCTCGTGCAAGTGTGGGGGCTCCGGCGTCATCGCTGTGGACGAGGTCCCCTGCAGAAGCCCAGACTGCCAGCCCTCGGTGGGGAGCAAGTTCTCCGTGACGGGGAACTGGTTTTCCAGGTAAGAAGGGGACTGCGCGGCGGCGGGAGCCAGCCAGGAGGCAGCCCCCGCCGCGGGCTGCACGTCCTCCGAGGGCGCCCTCGCCCTGTGCCTGTGCTTCTTCCCCAGCGTGGGCAACTCCCTGGCGTGCCAGGGCAACTCGTCTGGGCCGGACTGCAGCTCGTCCTCGAAGGGCACCCCGCGGTCAGCCAGCATGCTGACCCCCGTCGGTGTCCGGAGACTGGTGCCCTGCGTGATGAGGTCTGCGTAGCCCTCGCGGTGGGAGAAGGCGTAGCTGGAGCGCCGGACGCGCGATGCCCGCTGCAAATAGTGTGCTGTCTCCACGGTGAGGATCTCCTCGCTCGGGGTCTCCGCCTCCACCTACAGAGCAAGTGAGGGGCAAGAGCCGGCAGCTCCCACCGTGCTGTCTGTCCCGGGGCTGTTCGGCGGCCTTGGCCGTCACTGATGGGCCAGGCTTCCCCCAGTCATGTCGACCCCGCTGGAGTCTCCCCGGGACTTGACTTTCTTAGCCAGAGTCCTTCTCTGGGGCCGGGGGCGGGGGCCGGGGGCGGGTGTCCGGCAGCACAGAGTGAAGCAGCCACCTCTCTGGCCTGTGCTAGAGCCTGCAGGTCTGTGACTCGCTTAGTCAGTCCACCGTGAGACTGAATTCGGGGGTTAACACAGCTGCAAGCCAGCTTTTGGTAAGTGCCTCCACCCCCTTTGCCGTCTTGATTATTTTCAAATGCACAGCTCAGTGGTGTTGAGTATATTCACACTGTTGCACAACACCCTCCTTCAAAACTTTCTAATCTTGGGGCCTCCCTGGTGGCCTGGCCTGGGGGTTAAGTCTCAGCACTGTCACTACTACACCCTGAGTTCGATCCCTGGCCAGGGAGCTGACCACAGGGCACAGCAGACCTCTCCTGTCTCCCCGCTGCTCCCCTCAGCAGTGTACTTCAGTCAATCGGCCTGTTCTGTTCCCCACTGTCTCTGGTGAGTCCTCTGACCCCCCACACCTCTGGCCTACACCCCAGTTCCTCTACACAAATAAATCAATAAATAAATACTTAAAAAAAAGTTCCCAAACTGACGCTCTATCCCCAGTAAATACTAACTGCCCTCCCCCAGCCCCTGACATCACACTTTATTTCCTGTCCCTGTAGATATGACTCCTCTAACACCCTCCTGTGAGTGGATCACACATTGTGTATCCTTTTGTGTCTAGCTTATGTCCCCACTGTAGCTGTGTCAAATTTCCTTCCTCTTCAGGGCTGAGTACTATTCCACTATGTATCTAGGCCGCCTTCTGCTTATTTGTTCGTCTTAGGATGGACACTTGTGTTATTTTTAAGCTCCTCTTTTCCTGTAAACCCTTCCTGGGTAACCTCTGTCATCCTGACCCCCACCTCCCAGATGATTTGGGAGTAGAAGTCTGACAGTATTGGTGCTGGACCTAGGCTGACATTCCTAGCACTCAGTTGCCTGTATTCTAGGGGCCGGTATTTGGCCCACTGAGGATCCTGGGTATGTCTCCAGCCCCACATCTCTCTGGAGTCCTCCCAGTATAGACTCTGGTTGGCGGGGTCCCAGGAATGGGCAGTAGGGACTGGGTGCCCTCACCTTGGGGCGTGGCTTCTTGAGGGCTTGGTAGATGACACGCAGAGCCAGCACTGGCAGGGTGTTTATGGACACGTTCAGCAGGATCACCAGCAGGAAGAAGGGGTGGGCCAGCACGTTGCGGTCAGCATCTGGGGCAGGGCAGGGTCACAGCACAGCCCCAGGCAGAGCCTTCCAGGACCTGCTCTGTGCCCCCCACACCTCTTCCTCACCCCCCCTTCACCCCAAGGGGACCTTTGTGCAAATCCCAAAGGGCAGCCACAGAGTAGAGGCCGGGAGTGGGCCTGAGTGTGGGCCCAGGCATGCGCGTGCCCCTCACCCTGCTCCAGCGCCCACCAGCCCCTCCCTGCTCGGGGGGCTCACACAGAAACGAGAAGGTCTTCGGGGAGATTTTGAAGAGCCAGAAGCTCTGGGTGGCCCAGGTCATGACCACATACGCGCCCAAGCTGAGGAGGATGGTCAGCACTGACAGGACTGTCCAGTACTTGATGATGAGGATGACCTGGCCACGGAGGGACAAGTTACCCGGGAGAGTAGCGAACCCCAGAGGGCGTGGGGAGTCGAGACCCCAAGCTACAAAGGCACCTGGTCCCTAAGGCGGGCCACGAGACCTCCGTGGCCCCTGTGGAGGCCCTGGGCGGTGGTGCCAGCCAGGGCGTCCGCCTACCTCCATGGTGATGGACAGCAGGCCCGACAGCGCCATGACCACTGAGAAAGACTGATAGTCGCTCAAACCGGTTGGCCCGGACACGTCATCGTAGAGCCACAGGGTCACAAAGAAGTTGACCAGGGACGTGAACAGGCCGTGGGCGAGGGCTTGGAAAAAGACCCAGTAGTTGAAGAGTTCGTCCTTCTGGCCCGCGATGTAGAGCTCCGGCAGCTGCAGGCTCTGCTCTGCGCTCACGTCCTGGGGAGGGGTGTGGCGGGCTCACGCAGGCGGGAGGGCCCCGCGGCCCGGCCCCCACCCGGGCTGCCCCGGCCCTCCCCTGGCCACGTGCCATACGTGGCTACTTGGATTTAGTGGGTGACGATCAAATGGATGGCGCACTCTGGCGGCAGGCGAGCGTGGGTGGGATGGGGAACGTTGTGTTGTTTGAATTTTATCACAGAAAAACCAAGTTTCTTAATGAGGTGAAACGCGAAGTCTGCTTCCTCAGGGCAAGCCAGCCAGGCTTAAATGTTCTCCCTAACCACGTGGCCGGCGGCACCCTCTCTACAGCCTGGGTGAGGAATATTTCCATCACCTGGAAAGTTCTACTGGGCCACACTAGTCAGGGTCGCTTCTCCAGGGTCTCTCAGAGCTGCAGGTGGGGTGACCGGGAAGACTGTCTCTCAGAGGACCCCTCTCCTCACGGTTGAGATCGGCCTTGGGGGTTGGGGCTCCAGAGAGGGTGGGGTCAGGGAAGAGGTCCCTCCCCTTCCCCCTCCCCCCTCCCCCGTTACCTGAGACCAGGTCGTGCTCTGGGGGAGGCAGGTAAAGGTACTGCCTGGGGGTGCCTGGACTGAGCCCTGCAGAGAGCTCCCTCCCTAGGTCTAAAAGCCCCCCCCCCCACAGGCCCCTCGCTGGCGAGGTGGGTCAGGAGCAGAGACAGGAGCCTGTGGCCCACGGGGCAGCTCACCTGTTCGAAAAGCCCAATGGAGAGGACGGGCAGCGTGCTGTAGAGCAGGTTGAAGAACGCCAGGAACCAGCCCTCATACAGCGGCTGTGGGGAGGAGGGCGGCGGTCAGCTTCAAAGCCAAAGGCCAGCGACAGACGCCCGGGGATGGCAACAGAGTGAAGACAGCGGGGAACTGTACTCACTACCGAAGTGGCAGAGCAAAGGTACCAACCCCTGAAGGTAAGTAGGTGGCCGCCGCACAACCGGAGCCGCCCCAGCAGGAAGGAGCCGGAGCCCGCGCTGAGGCCGTCATCAGCCAGCGTTGAAGCGCCTGGCTCTTTTTTTTTTTTTTTAAGATTTTATTTATGCACACAGAACTGGGGTACAGGCCAGAGGTGCAGAGGGTGAGCGGCTTCCCCAGAGACAGAGTGGGGAGCAGGACAGGCAGACGGACTGAAACACACTGCTGAGGGGAGCAGCGGGGAGACAGGGGAGGTCTGCTGCGTCCTGGGGGTCGCCTCCGGGGTGGGGACTGAACTTGCACTGAAGCGGCCCTGGCCAGGTTTACAGTGCTGAGCTCCAGCCTGCGCCACCAGGGAGGGCCCTGCAACTGGCTCTTGACCAAAGACTCACGCACCCCAGGGGGAGGCTCCCCTGGCCCAGCACCGCATGGAGTGCTCAGACAGGCTGGAGGTCCAGGCTGGCAAAAGTTTATTCAAGATATCTAGGCGGAGGAGTTGGCTGAGGGGGAGAGCTCTCCAGGGACCCCACCACAGGCTCAGGCCCCCAGCACAGCAGGAAGTCTGAGTCCCTGGTGCTCACTGCTTCCTGGTAGCAGTGACTCCACCAAGCACTTAGATCCTGGTATCTCTCTTGGAAAAAAAAAGAGGGCTTCCCTGGTGGCCTAGGGTTAGTCTCAATGCAATCAAGCTGTCACCAGCCACTGCAGCCTGAGTTCAATCCCTGGCTGCCCAGGGAGGGACCCCAGGGCGCAGCAGGCCTCTCCTGTCTCCCCGCTGCTCCCCTCAGCAGTGGGTTTCAGTGGCTCCGTCCCGTTCTGCTCCCAGCTCTGTCTCTGGTGAATCTTCCCACCACCACCCCTGGGCAGCTTTGGCCTGCATTCCTATGCAAACATAAATCAATACTTAAAAAGGGGAAAGAAAACAGAGGCCCTTACGGGGACAGTTAACCCCAGAGGAGCAGTGAAAGTCCAACCTGCTGTGCCAGGAAAAGAGATTGTGCTCAGAGAAGAGCAGGCAGGCAAGCCGGGACAATTCCAGCAACGGAATGCAAGGACTGTCCGCAGCGACCTGAATAAAGCATGCAGTGAAGAAGTGAGGGGAAAGGAGTGGCTCTTCCCACAGAATTCCAGCTGCCAGTGAGGAAAGGCAGAGCCCGGACAGCCGCCGCCCCCGGAGGCTCAGGCCGAGACCGAGAGGGGCTCTCTGCCCCGCTGTGCAGTGCTGTGCTGGGGGCCTAGGCCGAACCCCACAACACGGAAATAAGAGACCCCAGAGAGTGTGTAAAACAATCTCTGTTTGTAGACGGCACAAGGCTGCTTGCAAACGACCCTCACGATGCAGCAGCAATGGCCACTGCAGACGCTGAAGAAACTTGGCCGCGTTGCAGGGCTCCGGCTGGCACGAAAATCTAGCTGAGCTTCTGTCTACCCACAATGAACAATCCCAACAAGGAATTAGGAAAATAAGTCCCCTTACAGTTGCAACACAAAGGGTAAAATATCTAGAAGGGAAGAAGCAAAGCAAGTAAATATAGTTATGTATTTCTCAAAGCTGCTTCTATGAAGCGCGCTCTCGGATGCCTGCTCCCCTCCGAGCCCTCTATCTCCAGACAATTTCCTGAAACCAAGGGGAAATCACGCCCTAGGAACTCTTCTAGGGCCAACACACAGCTCTTCCCCATGATACTCTCCGGAACCCTAAAATCGACCCCCGCCCCCAAGTCTGAACAGTCGTCTTCCAGTTCTCCTTTCCCCTAGGAGTTACATCAAGAACATGCACCTTGTATTTGCTCCAAAGTTCCAGCATGCCAAGCATCAGAGCTGGGCAGGAACCATCCCCTCCCTTGATCTGGATTCTATACCTCTATAAATAGAGCCACACAAAAGCATACATTGTCCAGAGATCCCAGGCAGGGCCCAACCCATGGCAGCCCCAGAGCCGCTCGGGCCCGCGTACCTGGGCAGTGAAGCCGCTGTAGAAAGCAAACCAGATCTGGACCATCATGCTGGCTATCGTCTTATAGATGAAGTAGCGCAGGAATTTGCAGACGCGCATGTAAGACCAACGTCCGTGTACCAGCAGCAGCCTCTGCAGGAAGCAGAACTGAGCCAGCATGTAGTCGCTGTTCTGCACGGCCTGCATGCCCTCCTGGCCGGCCAGCCCCACGCCGATGTCAGCAGCTGCGAGGACACGCACAGCCTGTGGGTCCCAGCACCCTCCCCGCCGCTGGCCGCCCCCCTCCGGCCCTGCTGCCTGGCACCCACTCTTGATCATGTTGACGTCGTTGGCACCATCCCCGATGGCCAGGGTCACCACGTTCTGGTACTTCTTGACCAGTGCCACGATCAAGGCCTTCTGCTTGGGGGTGACCCGGCAGCAAATGACCGCCTGGCACTTCAAGGCCAGGTTGACGAAAGCCCGCTCCCGCTGCACCTCGAGCTTCTCGTGGGTGTGGAACTCCTGGTCCTGAGGGTCCGACCTCATGCTCCTCCGCTGCAGCCCAAGGAGCTGCCATAACTGGGACACCCGCCGGGCCTGCAGGGAGTCGGCCCTCTGCTTCCCCGGCTCGAGCCAGGACTCGTCCGCGTTGTGGACCAGGACCCGAGGCTCCTTGCGCAGGGACAGGAACAGCCGGTCCTGGCCCACAGGGATGGGAGCACGGGGAGGCGCATCACTCCGCCTGCACCCCTTCCCTCTGTGGACACACCCCCAAACTGACCCTCCCCCGGCCTCCTGGGAGCCCGCTGGACATGAGAGCGCCCCCCCACCCCAGGCCCTCTGAGGACAAACTCTTGACTTGGCCTCCGCTTTCCAACGTCCTGCCCGGGGCCCTTTCGGCGGCAGGGTTCCCCACCCCCGGCTGGATGCTCCTCCCAGCCCCCTCATAAATACCAGGGGCCCTGCCTGGGCCCGGAGCTGACACTGACCAGCAAATCCCCGCTGATGACCATGGCCATCTTGACCTGTGGCAAGATCGTGCCCTCCAGAGGCCCCTTCGTCTTCTGCAGGTTGTTGTTGCTGTCCCAGTAGGTCTCCAGGACCCGACTGTGGGGAGCCCAGCGGGGTCAGGCACGCAGGTCACGGAGAAGGGGGCACAGCCTTCCCCTGCCCTTCGCCCACTGTCCCTTGGTTTCCCCTCCACCTGGAGTAGGAGGGAGGCCTCTGGTGGTCTGGCCGGGAAGAGGTCAGGCACTGTGCTGACCCCTGGGGCAGCGTCTAGGCCCTGGGCCAGTGCCTCTGGCCCTCACCCTCACCTCCCACAATGCCCAGCGGGCCCACCCCACCCCTCAGGCCACCTTACACTATCTCCTTCTCCTCCAGAATGAACATGTTCTCCGAGAGCAGTCGGCAGGCAAAGGCCACGTTCACAGCCGTCTCTGCAAACCAGGCCGGCTCAGTGCCCCCGGCTCAGTGCCCCCGCCGCAGCGCCCCCTGGTGGCCGCGCCCCCTACCACTAGGCCCAGGCCCCACCACAGCCGCCTGCCCTGCGGCCCTCTGGCCATTGCGATGAACCCCAGACTGGCCCATGGGAGCCGGCCCTGAGACTCTGGCTGCTGAGCAAAAGGCCCTTCCGTCTGGGAGGACATATCCCATGTCTCGGGCGTGGGGCCTGCTGGCAAGGGTAGTGACCCACACACATTATTTCTTTCCTTTAAAATCATCAGAAGAAAAGGAAGGCAAAGAGAATCCAGCCTGGTTTCTCTTTATTTGCACACAACTGTAAAATGCACTTTTAAATATGTGTATGTGGGGAGAGAGGTTCTAGGACAGAAGTCCTGATGCAGCCCTGTGAGCACCCAGCTGCAGTGGGGTCCCCCAGAATCTGTACGGGGTGTGGCTTGGGAGAGCCAGGGACCCAGTGTCAGAAGAGGCTCCTGTGTCTCTGGGCCACCTCAGTGAGGGGCCCCGAGCTCCCTGGACCCCGCGGTGCCCACCTCTCACTGAGGGGTAAGGAGGACCCTTGTTCATGCAGCCACGTGCCCAGGAAGCGCTCAGCACAGCAGCCCAAAGGGGGCACAGTCTGGGGGGGCTGGGACCTCCTCATCTGCTCCTGTTCCTCTCTCCCCAGGAAATCCAGGGGGCAGTGCTGCCTCTGGGCATTCTGACACGGGTCGGCCATGTGCTCTCTCCCCACGAGCCCCCTTCTCAGGCTGGGGGGGACCCACCTTGCTTGTCCCCTGTGAGTACCCACACTTTGATGTTCCCTTGCTTGAGACACTGGATGGTCTCAGGGACGCCATCCTGGAGCTTGTCCTCGATGGCTGTGGCTCCCAGCAACTGGGGGGAGGGCAGGGAGAGGCTGAGCGGGGGCCCACGGGCGGGGAGGGCCCCCCAGGGCTGGGCCGGGTGCTGGGGCGGCACCTCCTGTGCAGCGCCGCTCACCTGGAGGCCCTGCTCCATCTCCTCATACACCTGGTGCAGGGCCTGGGCCCGGTTCTGCAGCAGGATGCTGGCCTCCTGGTGCTGCTGGCGCCACTGCTCGTAAGTGTCCTCGTCCACCTCCTTGTATGCCAGGCACAGGGTCCTCAGGGTCTGCTGGGCGAAGGACTGGGGACACGCCAGCCGGTCACTCCGTCTGCCAGCTCCTCCGGCCGCCGCCCTCCCCCTCTGCCTGGGCCCAGGCCTTGCCCGCCTGCCCCCTCCCCCACCAGGACACCCCCCTGCCCTTTGCCTGGCAGCGGCTAATTATTCCTCAAGGGCCCCGGTGCCGCCCTGCCAGACCCCTCCCCCCTCAGGGCTCCCCAGCCCAGGCCCCTCCCGGGACCCTTGGGCTTAAGAACGTCTGGACTCCACGCTCTGCCTCATTTTTCAAGAAAGGGGGGGACGAGGCCTTTGGGGGTGGGCTGGGGAAGGAACAGGAAGGCGTCTGTGGGACTCTGCCTCCAGGTCCCCAGGGAAGACCCCGTGTTCCCTCACCCCAGGAATGTCCTGGGAGCCCCATCATGGCCCCCTCCCCCCATCCTTCCATCCCTAGCTGTGCTGCCTCCACCGGTGACCCCAGGTCTAGTCCTGCTTCTGACCGCAGGTGGCAGCCTGAGGCTTGCACTCGGGCAGCGGAGCGGCAGCTGTCCCTCTGTCCCTCCCGTGTCTCCGTTCACGCGGCTCCGTCCGTCCGGCGGTTGAGCCACGGCGTCCTGCCCAGCATCTGGCTCCACGTCACTGACCGCACTTTGCGTCTGAGAGCAGATGTCATTCCCCGCCCCCATTCCAGGCCCCAAATGGAGGGGCATGGGGTCTCCTTCCATAGCCACTCCCCTCTGGCCCCGGGGCTGGGGGATGCCAGCACCCAGCAAAGCCCAGGAGAAGCCCCAGGAGGTCAGGGCTGGGTCAGAGAGAGGCACCAGCAGAAGATGGCTGATGGCTGGGGAGGGCACGAGATGGAGGGGGACGGAGCCCCGAGAGGACTGAAAGTCACAGGTGGAGGAAGACACTGCAAGCAGAGGGAAGACCGCACGGTCCTGAGCCACCGCTGAGCAGGAGGGGGTCCAGGCCAGATCTCGGGCCCTGGGGGAACCCTCAGAGGGCCAGGAAATAGAAGCTGAGCAGAGGGCAGGGGACAGAGAGCCCGAAGGCTGGTTGAGGGGTTTGGGCTTCCTCCAAGTGGAGCAGAGACTTGGGGCGGGGAGGGCGGAGTGTGTCCTGGGGACCAGGCTTGGGGTTGTGGGCGAGGGGTGTGCGCCATCCAGGGCCAAGACCAGCCACAGGTCCCCGTGAAGAGTGCAGCTCCCGGGCCCTCCTGGTGGCGCAGGGCGGCCCCCAGGGGCTGCAGACCTCTCCGGCCTCCCTGTCGCCCCCTCGGCAGTGTACTTCGTCCATCCGCCTGTTCTGCGCCCGCTCTGCCTCTGAGGAGTCCGCTCACCCCCCACCCCTGCACCTCTGTGCTGTACCCCAGTTCTGTGTGCATAAATAAATAAATCTTTGAGAAAAACAAAAGCACAGCTTCCTCCAGCCCCTTGGGGAGGGGGGTGGTGGAGAGGGGCTTTGCGCAGGTACAGCCTGGCCCGCCCTTTCCTAGCTCCCCTGCCCCCACCCTCCCCTCCTCAGGTCGCTCCTGCCCTCCACCCCCTGGGGACTCACAGCCAAGGCCTCCTCTGTGGTCCACTCCATCTCGCCTTTCCTGCGCAGCCGCTGGAAGATGACGGTGTCCGCGCCCTTGGTGTAGAGGCAGATGGCGCCCTCGGGGTTGCGGACTGCTGTGGAAGGCCCAGCTGCCCACTCTGCTCCGGCCCCACCCCCCACTCTGGGGCTGAGAAATGGGCGCAAGGCAGGGGCAGAGGCCCTCACCCAGCACTGACATCCGCTTCCGCACGCTGTTGAAGTCCATCATGGCCAGGACCTTGTACACCCGCTCCTTGCCCAGCTCCATCACCGTGATGCTGTCCTGGGTGCGCGACAGGAACACGTAGCCGAAATTCCGGGCTGCTGTGACCAGCGCCTCCTCATCCGGGGAAGCTGCCTGGTACAACAGCTGGTCTGTCAAGGGAAAGGCGCAGGCGCTGGGGAGAGCACGCTGGGCGCCAGCACCCACAGACTCAGCCCCGTCTCCAGAGCCCCCAGGAGGAGACGGGCCAGTGGGGCTCATCACGGGGTGACGGTCCATTGCCCCTGGACAACCGCTAAGCCCAGCAAAGGCGGGTGGACACTGGGGTCCAGGCTACGTGACGTCCCCTCTCCACTTGCAATGGTCTAAGGCCCCAGCCCAGGCCCCTCCAGCCCGGGCGGGCTGTGGGGCGCAGGGCTGGGTCCCCTCTCCAGGGGGGCGGCGGAGGGGCAGCCCCCGACTCACTGCCCTTCTCCTGCACCATCACGGTGTGGCAGATGGCCAGCAGGCGCCAGAACTCCTGCACCATCCTGTCCTTCTTGCTTTGCACCGCATGCAGGAGCTCAGCGTTGTGGAAGAGCAACTTCCCGTCAGCAAATTTGTTCCAGAGGTAGGGGTTCACCTGGGGGGACGAGGGGGGTGGCCAGCGCTGTACTGGTCTCTTCTCCCCCGACCTCCCAACCGTCAGTGCCGCAGGGCGACCGGGACTCACCATATACGAGGACTTCTCGTCTGGACCTAGGGAGAGACTCTGCTTCAGGCCTCAGTCCCTGGGCTCCCCACGGGGCCTGCAGCCCCTGCCCTCCATGGTCAGAGTCTGGCCTGTCACCGTAGTCAGACACGCCAGACCCAGGGCCTGGACCTGACACCCAAACTGCAAGGACCTCTGTGCAAAAAAGCAAGCAGCCTGGCCACCTCCCCTCGGCGGGGTCTCGGGAGGGCAGGCGGGGCGGGACCGGCCCTGTGGGACAGTGCGCCCAGCCGCCCGCTTTTTAGAAGCTGAACTTGGCCGCCTGCTTTGAAGTCAGGTGATTTCACCGAGTAACCTGGCTCCACAGCCCTTCCAGAAAAAGCGGAGGACCTCGCCTGGTGCTGCTGCCGTGCCACTCACCCCTCTGTGCCCCATCACACCCACGGCCCTGGCTGGGGCTCAGGCGGGACTGCGCAGGGGGCACTGGCCCGCAGTGGCTTCCGGCACCGACGCTGGCTAACCGCAGACAGGGGACTTGCCGAGTGGACTTTCGTGGGGCCGGTGCCATCGGGGCCGGGGACACACACTTCAGCAGCCAGCCCCCACCCACCTCGGCCACGGGCGGAGGCTGCTGGGACCCCTGTGGCCTGCAGCTGACCAACACACATTGAGCAGCATGTGACTTGGCCAGGGCCAGCCAAGTTCACCAGCCAAGTTCACCTGCCCCACACAGGCCGGCAAACTGAGGGCAGTTCCCACATTTCCAGATGGTGGGGTCGGGGAGTCACAGAAGAACATTATGCTGAGATGGGCAAAAATGGCAAGAAGTTCAAAACGCGTGACCACAGTAAGGGTCTGCGAAGATGGAAAGAAAAATCCAACTTCCTGTGAGATGTGAAGATATCAGGAATTTCAGGCTTCGGCATCCGCAAAGAGGTTTGCAAAAAGGAAAGAGCGTATTTTGTGACACATGAAGATGGCATGATTTGAACTTCAGCCGCCACAAAGAAAGGGGTGCTGGCTGGTGGCTCGCTTGCAGACACAGGGCGGGCTATCTTGACAGAGACCGTGGCCCGGGAGCCCCACAGCTAGCCCCGTGGGACTCGAGTTTGGGCTGGGGGTGCTGGGTCAGGGGTGAGTGAACTCGAGGCCAAGTCAGACTCCCAGTGAGATCTCAGGGCGCAGCGGCCCAAGGCCAGCCGTTGCGGGGGGAGGGCCGGGCAGCGCCAGGGAGGAAGGGCGGGGCAGAGTGGGGCCCCACCGTAGACATAGCCATTGATGCAACACTTCTTGAAGGTCATGATGTTCTGGGTGAGGGTGCCCGTCTTGTCGGAAAAGATGTACTCCACCTGGCCCAGCTGGTCGTTCAGGCTGGTGCTGCGGGCCATGGCGGGCAGGTCCTTGGGCTCATAGTACATCTGCGCGTCCCAGTTAATGAAGATGCTGTTCCCCAGGTAGATGAATTCCGCGCTGCAAACACAAGTCAGTCACAGCCTAGCCCTGCCAGCTCCTCCGTGGGGCGCCGGCCTGGCGGGGGGCTTACCTGATGAACATGGCCATGGGCACCATGGCACTGAGGAGGATGAGGAAGCCCCAGAAGATGAGGAAGGACTCCATGAGCACACCGTAGCCGTGCCCCTGGGGTACGTAGTGGTGATTGTCCTTGAACTCTCGCACCTGGTACCAGAAGCCCAAGGTCAACGCCAAAGAGATCAGCACCAGGGACAGGAAGATCTGCACCATGAACAGGAGGGGCAGACCATGTGGGGGAGGCCCGGGGCGGCTCCGAGGCACCCCGGGGGCCCGCCAAGGGACACACCCAGTGTGGAAAGTCAGTGTGGGGTGGGAAGCCCCTGGCCCCGACCCTGCCGTCGTCGGGACGGGCCTGGGGTTACGGAGCGCCAGCTGCGCTCCTGACGGCTATTTCTGAACCGATAACTATAGTAACCAAAAAAGTAAAGTTGACTGGGCAAAAAGTTAAGGACTGTTAAAGGTCTGTGGAGGACAGGTGAGCGCTTGATTATTTTCTGTGGGCTTGGAAACAGGCAAGATCAAACTGATTTTGTAAGACATTTTTTTAAATTGTTATTCAAGAACAGTCTGGCTCGCCGGCCCGCCTGGGCGCTCATTTTGCAGAGAGATGCTGGGAAGCCTGGAGAGGGAGCCCCGGCTGTGCCCGTGGGCAGGACTTCCCCCTCTGCCATCCCTCGGCGGGGTAGGGATGGGCAGCTCACCAGGACCACCAGCTTATTCACCAGAAGATCGATCTTGGTTCTCTTCAGGTGGAACTTGCCACAGTTCTTCATGATCTTTGTGTCAAAGCCTGCAGGATTGGTATCCTTCCAGCCACCCCCCGCCCACCCACCCAACCACTCACTGATCCACCTGCCTGCCCCCCCATGAGCCCACCTGCACACAAGCACCCCACTTTCCCAGCCACAACAAGGCAGCTGACCCAGTGTGTCCATTTCCGCAGGTTCAGAAACCAGGACCCGAGAAGCCAGGCCAGCAGCCCACCTCCCCGAGCCAGCGCGTACAGCCAGGCCTGGCTCGTGATCTCGCCATGGGCGTCGCCCTGTCCCCCCACCCGGGACAGCCCGCGGCCGGGCGCGGGCAGCGGTACCAGCGTAGATGACCATTCCGTAACAGGTGTCTGTGTTGCGGATCTTGCAGCCACGCAGGAGGATGTTACCGCTGTCCAGAGGGTACTTCTTGCCCTTCCATTCCAAGCAGCCCACAAAATGATGCAGCCGGCTGTTGGGCTCCTCACACACGACCTTGCCTGTGGGCGACGGGGTGCTCGGGGCCAAGGGCACGGCTGGGTTCTGCACCCCTCTTCCATGAAGGGTCGGGATGGGGACTCAGGACACGTTCCTGCCACCCTCCAGCTCTGCCACCTTTGCAGGCCCGACTCTGGCCCAGGCCTGCCCGGCGCACCTCCGCCACACAGCTCCGGGGAGCCCTTCCTGATGCTCCCCACCCTCCAGGCCTTTCCAAGTATCCTGACTCCAAGGGCCAGAGAGGGACAAGATCCACCAGAACAAATGTGAGAACTGACCGTGCCGGTTGCCCGACACCCCGACACCAGTATCCGCCACTTCCCAAGCCCAGTGCGCTGGGCCCTGCACTCACTCACCCTGGAAGGACTCCATCCGCTTCATACTGGTCAGCTCGCGGTGGGTGACCATCGGGGCCTGTCTAAACTTCAAGTTGGTCTCCCTGTTGAGAGGAAGGAGGGCTAGGTCACAGGTGGGCAGACAGCCCTTGGGCAAGGCACCCCCAGTCACTCAAACATTTTCTCTAAGCACCTACTGCGTGCCAGCTGCCAACAAGAGGGCTGAGGTCGAGAAGGCCTTGCCCAGGACACTGGACTTTGGCAAAAGGGCGGAGGCCAGATCCTGGGCCTCTTGCTTTCAGGGGATGCCTGGCACACAAGTAACCTCCAGAAAGGTTGATGCAGAGAAAGTGGCTTCCTCTTGTCACCCCTACTGACTTACAGCTGACCCCATAAAAAGCCCACGGGGTGAATGAGCAAAATATGCAATTCAGCTTGGTGACCTCCCTGTGGCAACTGGGGAAGCCCCCACCTAGGCCCCAAATGATGACTGTCTCACCCGTCGATGTCAGCTGTCTCCACATAGCACAAGCTGCTGGGCTCCGTGCTGGCCAGCAGCAGCAGGTCAGCCTGGGGGTGTCGGGAGGAAACCGCATTGAGGGCCGCAAGGACAGGCCGGCGGCGGGCGGCCCACCCCGGTGAGGGCTGCGCCAGCTCACCGGGACAATGCTGTCTTTGTGGAGACAGACCAGGTCTCCCACGCAGATGTTCTTCCACTTCCTCCACAGGAACCTGCAGGTCAGACAGGCCGCAGGCACTGAGGTCCAGCTCGGACCCTGGCCCCTTGCCCATCCCCAGCCGGAGAAGCAGGGAGAAGGGAGCGGCTTGGAGAAAATGAGTGGCTCTGGAAGGGATTTGGGGGTGCCGTGCCCAAGGGCTGTCTGCGCACCTGAACAGACGGACAGATGCCCCACGGTGCCTTTGCGGCTCAGCCCTCCAGGGGTGTCACAGGCCCCACTCCCACTCTCCCTGGGCCCCTTTGGCGAGCCCCCTGCTCTGCAAGGGTTAACCGTCTGTCTCCATTGCAGGGGGCCCCCCAGGCCTGGGCAACAACAGGCGCCTAAGAAACGCTGGCCAGCTGGCCACACGGAGTGCAGTGCCGCCTGCGGCCTCACCTCTTCCCCATCAGGATCTGGCAGGGCCTGTTGTTGATGGCTCTGTCGTTCCTGTGCCGCCCCTGGGTGGGTCAGAGAGATGGTGCTGGCTCCGCAATGCCCAGGTAACGCAGGTGGTCCTGTCACCTGTCCAGTCCACAGCCCACAGCCAAGTCTGTCCAGGGGCCCCCTGGGGGGCATTGTTGCTGGCTGCCCAGGTGACTGCCCGGTGCGGCCGCCTGGATGACGTGGCTGGGCACGGCTGTCCACAGTGACCCCCTGTGGCCACCCACAGCCCGGGGCCAAGGACACTACAGACAGCCCCCGCCCCCACTTACTATGTCGTCCACCAGGTCCCGGGTTGCTCTGATGAGGAGGAGGCAGACGAACGGAGCAAAGAGTGTGAACCAGGGCAGCGTGGAGATCGCGGGGAAGCTCTGGCACAGAGTCTGGGTCACACCAGCCTGCTGGGCAGCCCCCGTCCTCCACCCGGCACCCTGAGTCCTGTGCCACCTGGCCCTGGGTCTGGAACTTCTCCCCATAAGCCCACGGACTTTGTCCCTCTAGATGTCCCTTAACGCCCAGAACATTCCCTCCCACGATGTCCCCCTCCCCTGCCTCAGCAAGGCCTCCGCCAGCGCCTGGCCTGTCCTTGGGGCCTGGCTCTGTCCGCCTCTCTCCACGGGACTCTGCCCCCCTCCCGCAGCAATCCGTCCTTCAGGTCTGAGCTCCGGCCGGGCAGCGGCCCTGCCTATCACTGCCCACACCACAGCCTTGTGAGCCGCCTGAAGACAGTGCCGGGCCACTGGTGGGTCTAGACCTGCAGAGCTCCGTGGGCAAAAGCTCAGTGTCCACTTCACTCAGAACAGAAAGGGGCAGGTGCTTTGCAAGCTGGCTGCGCTGCCCGGGCCGGAAGCCCATCCTGCGCCATGCTGCCCCATGCTGGAAACGCCCAGTGGTCCTGAGGACATATGCCACCCCTTCTCTCTCCTTGCCCTTTAGGGCCAGTTCACTGGGCTGAGGCCCAGGGCATGATGTGGCCAAAGCCGTTGGTCCTGGGGAGGGCCCTGCCTTCCTTGGACATGCAGAGGAGCCACCCAGATACCTCCACCACCCACCACCCGTGTGCCAGGGCTGGGCTGCTGCCAGCAAGGAGGGTGCACCCAGTGTCTGAGGGGTGGGTACTGGCCACGAGGATGAACACTCAGAGGGCGCTCCCTGGGCTCGCAGACCGTGAGAGGAGAGTGGTCAGGGAGGGCTTCCCAGAGACGGCGGCACGGGAGCGGGAGGTGCAGGGGTTGGTTCCTGGGGCTGACCCACTAGGCCCACCTGGAGGATGATGACCAGGAGGAAGTAGAGGTTGGACATACGGTGGAACTGCTCATACAGGTTCCGGGGCAGGAAGGAGAAGGTGTTGTATTTCGCCGTTTGGATGAAGTTGGTCTGGAGGAGAGCAGCAGGCATGCGGCGATGCCCAGGCCAGGGCACCCACCGCCGACCCAGCCCCAGGCCAGCCTCACCCGGCCCGCGGCTCAGCACCAGCATTGAGTGGCTCCTGACTGCTGCTGAGCAGCTGCTGAACGCAGCTTCACGCGGCCAGGTGGCGACCCCGTATTTCTCAAAATGAGACGCGTGAGAGGATTGGAGGGAGACTCTGATGGACATATTGGCTGTGTGCTAATTTATTCTAAAGCAGACGGGGGTGGGAGTGGGGTGCAGAGCCAGGGACACGGGGAACTCCAGCCTCAAACCAGTGATTCAGTTAGAAGGAGCACAAGAGTTCTCATGACTGCAGTCAAGATGTCAAGCAGATGTGAGCACAGGAGGGACTCAAGTAGCCCCCAAACCGGCCCCTGCAGGTTCACACCACTCAGCCCCAGCAGGGGGGGGGGGCGCCCACCTTGTATTTATTCCTCAGCCAGCACAGGAAGAACTTCTCCTTGAACTGACTGTTGTAGGCTCGGTTGTTGGCCTTCACCTCCCAGGTGAACGCTGAAGCCAGAGAAGGGCAGGTACTGCAGGGGCCCGCACAAACACCCGCTAACAACACCCCAGAGGAGGGCTGATGGGCCCTGCAGGACCCAGGCCCTGGAGGCCGCTGGCTTGGGGAGCATCGGAGCCTATAAACAAGCGGGGAGGCCCCTCCGGCCCTGCACAGGGGCTGGTGGGTCTGAAGAGCAGGGCCTGGGCGCCCATCACTCCACATCCAGGCTACGGCCCGACCCTCCTCAGAACAGACCCCGGGCAGCCCACTCACACCCATGCTTCCTACAGGGGCCTCTGAGGCCCAGAAGGGCCAGCGTGGGCACACAGCTCTCTCTGGCCTCAGAGCTCTGGAAACCCGAGCCTGCCGTTCAGTCTCAGGTTGGGATATCGCGGGCTGCCAAGTGCCTGAGGGTGGTCTCCCTGGCCCTCCCACCTCAGCCTTGGAAAGGCCCCCGCTGACTCCCTCAGAGGCCCGAGCTCCCTGCCTGGGCGCTAGGGCGGGCACCTGAGTTCTTCTCTTCTTCAAAGTCATCCTGGAAGACAAGGCTGCCCATGCTGGCCGGACTGTGGGAAGAAAGGCCCAGTCAGTCTGCGGAGCCGGAACTGCCTGTGGCTTAGTGGGGTCAGCGTGAACCCTACAGCTCGGCAAGGGGAGCTCCCAAAATCCCGGACAACGCAGGCGACTGGCTCAGGGGTGTCTATGGCTTCGCCCCCCGTAGGAGTGATTTCGGAGGAACTGATCCTGAATTTAGGACTCTGCCACTTGGCTAGCCGGAATGAGTGACGTGGCCCAAGGGCACCACAGCCCGGGCGTAGCCAAAGGGAGGCTCAGAGCCTGCGCTGCTGCCAACCGTCCAAGCCAGAGCCTGCGAGGTCCGATGGAAGCTGGGTTTGGCGCAGACAGGCGCCCTCTTTCCCTTTCTCCACTGAGAGCCTTCAGTCCTCCCCTCTGGCCAGCAGACCTCCACTACAGTGTTGGGCTGTGTGAGATCTTCTGTCATAGTTCCTAAGTTTCTCCAGGGGCTGCTTTTTGCTTTTATTCTGAAAAATAATCCTAATGGTATTTAACACATATTTGAGATAGATTGTATGAAAAAAAAAAAAAGGCCAAAGTCACACCTGCACTCCTCCCTGGCCAGACAATATCCCCATCTATCCGCAACCCCTCTAAAACGTCACCTCCCCTGGCCACTTGCTGTCCCTTCCCGGAGCTTGGCAGCTCAGCCACCAGCTATCTGTTATTCCCTAGATGTCCTCTGGCTTGGCAGGTACCAAGGTGGTCTCTTAACCTGCAGTAGCCCCCCACCAGCGCCTCAGCTGGCAACATGAGCCTGCCTCACCAGCCCCCATTACAGTGGTCCACTCGGGATGAAGGATTCGGCCTTTAGCCATTGCTCCTGACCCCCAAGGTGGCCCACAGTCCAGGCCCCCATGTCCCCAGGTCCTTCGAAGGTGAAAAAACCCACTGCCTCCACGGCTCCACGCCGCCTCCTGCCCAGTGCCCACCCAGCACACAATGCCCAGTGGGGTTAGGTGGTCAGTGTTTGGCAAATAAATAGGGCCTGGGCACCCCTATATTTCCTACACATGTAGCCGGGAAGCCAGGCTACCTTGAGGGAGAGAGGGAGGCAGATACCAGGCCTTTCGCAGAGCCTGGACTCTGTCCACCATCCCCAGTCACTCCTAGTCCTTAGATGCTAGGAGCTGGGGTCTCACTGGGGGTCCCTGGACGGGGACCAAAAACCAGGCAAGGGACCCCGGCCACCCCGCCCCTCACAGCACCCAGGGGCTCCTTCCTTCCAGGCCCTTGGGTTGGCCTGCCGGGAACACCCTACCCAGGAGCCGCTCAGGCCCTCCTCACCATTTGGGTCTCAGTTTGTACTTCTCAGACCGTCCAGGCTTGTTGGGGTGCTTCCTCTGAGCGCCCCCTCTGCCCGCAGTGTCCCCCATCCTGGCTCTGGTCGCCTTCTCTCCGGCGCTTCTTCCCGTCTGGCCCATCAGCAGAGCCACCTAGGGCTTTCTGCCTGCCTGAGTCATGGCGTCCCAGGGGACAACCTGGCTCGGGGCCAGCTCTGGTGGCCCTGGGAGTGGCACAGGCCAGTGCCCTTCAGCAGATGAGGAAAACTGAGGCGCGTTCAGTTGCATGAGGCTTAGCCAGTGGGACCTCCACCCCGCAGGGGACGGATGGGGTGAGGGAGGACGGCGTCCACGCAGAGTTTATCTGGGGACACGTTCGCGCCCCCAGAGCGTCCTTCCACCTTCCTCTCACCTCAGCTCACCAGGGCGCCCATTATAGCCGAAGCCTGCGCATCCCCGCAGGGGCAGCGGCCCAGGGTTCGAGCCCAGCCTCCCTGGCTGGCATCCGGATCCCGGACGCTGGGCACTCCCGTCGCCCCGACCCCGCCCCGCGCGAACCTCTAGGGGTGCGGCGGCCGCGATCTCCCGCCTCAGGCCAGCTGAGTCCTGAGAGGATGCGCGGGCTCCCGGGACAGCCGTCCGCCGGAGATGTGCCGCTCACCTGCGGGCAGGGCCTGGCTGCCCGGGGAGCTCCGCGGGCGGCCAGGGCGGCGGACGTGATGGAGCTGCTAGCCCGGTGCCAACGGGTTTGAAACGCGCCTGAAACGGGCTTGAAACGGGCGGCGCGGGCGCGGGCCCGGGC
>NW_004567126.1:30156174-30179531 GCF_000260355.1 Condylura cristata | reverse complement strand
GCCGAGCCGGGCCTGGCCCAGCGGGCAGAGGAGTCCGACGACGGCGGGGGCTTCGGGACTTGGCCTGAGTGGGACAGAGCCGGTCCGGGCAGAAGGCTGGGCCGCGTGGCGGGGCCAGGGAAGAAGCGGAGCCGAGCGTGGGTGGGGCGTGGCCGTGGGCGTGGCCTCGAGGGGTGGGCGTGGCCTCGAGGGAGTGGGCGGGGAGGGGAGAGGCCTCGCTGCGCGAGTGGGAGCGGTTTGAGGGCACAGGCTGAGGAGGCTGGGCTGGCTCCGCGTCGGGGGAGGCAGTGGAAGCCGCTTTGGTGATCGCAGGCCTATGGGCGGCGGGGCTCGGTTCTGATTTCTCGTCCCTCAGCTGTTAAACGAGCACAGCCCGGGCTGGGGGGTAGTTACAAGCCATGGAGCTGACTCCAGGGGGCGCGCACGCGGGGGGGGGCCCCTATACGCATGTAGGCAAACCCACTTTGCAGGTGGGGCGGCTCTGGGGGCCTTTCTGAAAGTGATGGGGGTGGGAGGCAGCGCTGACACTGGATCCAGTGTCCGAAGCGCGAGGGGAGGGCTACCTTAGTGTCCACCCTGTGGTGGGGGAAATGCTGGAGCTACACTTTCCGTATTTTCACTTTTAGGAATCCTGAGTGTGAAAATGAGGACGGGGGCCCCGGGCAGTGTCCGCCTCTCTCCCCCTACCCTGGAGGTGTCTTCTTCAGGTCCAGCCTGAAACGACCAAGTACCAGTGTCCGACTGTCCTCCTGTCGCTTCTCTCTGCCTGGGGCTGGAACTCTAGAGCACCAGCATCACCCAGGAGCAGATCCAGGGTGAACGAATGAGTGGTGGGAGTGATCTGAACCCCTCCCCCTGGAGCGGCAAACTCCCTTTCATATTTGGAAGCCAGGTCTGGACACCTACTGGACACGGAGAGGGGCCGCCAGGCGGGCATTCCCTCAACAAAACATTTATCCAGCACCTACCAGCAGTAATGTGAATGGGCCTATGGGGGAGGGGGCTCGGCACCTTCTGGGTGAGATCTCAGGCAGGCAGAGGAAGCGAAGCCCTCCCCAACTGCCCAGCTGTCCTCTGGGAGAGGACAGACACCACGCAGAAGCAGTAATGGGTGGGCTCGTCCCATCAGCTCTCCCCAGCCCCCTTGCGCTCCAGCACCTGGACTGCGCTCCTCAGCATCTCTGCTCCAGGCGGCATTTCTTTCCCCCTAGAATTATTCCTTTATTGTGAGGTTTTTATTTGTGTAGAACTGGAGTACAGGCCAGAGATGCAGGGTGGGGGAGCACAGCAGGCTGGAACTATTCTGAGCAGTCAAGCCAACCCCCTGGCCACTGGTCCACCACTGCAGCACCCCAAGTGGCCTGAAACCCTGGGGCTCAGCAGCACCCAGCCCCAGGGCAGGCGGCAAGCCGGAGGGGCTGGCCTGTGAGGCGCACAGGCCCCGAGCTCACCGGGAACTGCGGCCTCTGCAGTGGGTGGCCTCGCCTGGCAACAAGAATACAGCAGAGGCGCGATCTAAAATCCATACAAACATTTATTCTGTCCCAGCCCAGGGGTGCAGGAAGGGGTGCGGGAACTGGGGCTCTGACGGGAAGGCTGTTCCCAGAGGCTCCGGGAGCCGGTGGAGGGTGGGGCTGGCTGGGCTCGAGGTCAGGGAGGCCAAGTGGGCTGGGGGCAGCCGGTTCCCACCCTCCCGGGCCGAGCTGGAATCTTGGGTCCTGGCGGCTGTGGAGGCCTGGGCTGGACCGCCCCAGCCCACCCACACCCCTGGGAGGTGGGGACTCAGCACCAGGGTCTGGCTCCTTTGGGACGGGGGAAGACAACTGTGCAAGTCATCAGGTTTAAATTAAAAATAATAAAAATAACAATACAAAATAACAAAAGACTACCCCTGTCAAACGAACCCGCGCCAAGCCCGCCCTGCTGCCCCTGCCCCTGGGCACAGCGGAGGCAGAACAGGAGGCCGAGCCGCCTGGGACACAAGCAGGGTCTCCAGGACAGGGGGCTGCGGGCAAGGGGTGGGGCCAGGGCAGGGCTTCGGCGGGGCTGGGCTCCAGGGTTGGTCTCGGGTCTGCTCTCTCTTGATGCTGGCTCGTCCCACGCTCAGTTCCCGTGTCTCGCTTGGCGATGTGGACAGGGTTAGCTCTCGAGATTTATTGCACTGTTTTGGAAGAGGCCTGGGGTAGAGGACGGGCCGGGGCTGCAGGAGAGGCGGCGGCAGCAGGTCACCGCTTGGTCTTGGCGTCTTCGCGGATCTTCCAGACAACCAGGTGCATGCAGGCGCTGGCATCCTCGCTGGAGCTGTGCCCGTCCACTGTGGGCAGGTGGCGGGGTAGCCATGGTCAGGTGGGCTGCCCCAGGGCTGCCCCAGCGTCCCACCGCCTGCCGAGCTACTCACCGTTATCCTGGATGATCTGTCTGAGGTAGTCGGCCATAAGATTCCGCAGGGAGCGCTTGTAGGGGAGGCCCAAGCGGTGCGGGAAGAGCACAGATGTGTCCACCACAGTGCTGTGGATGACCTGGGGGGGGGGTGCGGGGGCGGGAATCAGGACCTAGACATGCTGGCTTGCTTCCCCAGGAGGTCTCTGGGAGGCTCAGGTTGGGAAGGTGACAGGGCTCTGGAAGGTTCCAGACAGAGACGCATGGAGTGCCTAGGAAGTGACCCCCCTCTTCCTGGCAGGCTGGGTGCACCTGGCCCAAGACAGCCAACGCCAGGCAGACTGCCCACTGAGAACCTGAGAAGGCAGGGCAGCGGGATACCTTCAAGGCCAGCAGGTCACTTTCCAGACTGTGTCCAATAAGGATGGTGTCAGCACTGAACATGCTCAGCAGGACAGCCTGGACATCTCGCAGCGAGATGCTCGTGTCAGCGAGGTCTGCCTCCGTCACCCCTGAAAACCTGGGGCAGGAGAAGCCAGGGTTCTTAGGGCCTCTGGGCGGGACAGCAGGGGTCCCTAACGTGGGAGCAGCGCAGGGGTCTGACCCAGCATCCTGGCGCCCCGAGGGCTGGCGCACCTGGTGTTGTAGTCCACGATCTCATTGTCTGGCTTGACGAAGGTGTCGTAAACCACCTGCATGTCTGTGTCCACCACTGTGACACGCGTTAGCTCGAGGCCGTATGTGGTGTAGGACTGCGGGGACAAGAGGACACCTCAGCCACGGACGCCCTGCCTGGGACCACAGGCCCTCCAAGGCCAGAGTCCAGGATGGGGGGCCCCCGGGCCCCAAGCTCTGGCGATGCTCCAGTCCAGCACCCTGCCCCAAACCCACACACAGCCCCGAGCGCCTCAAAGTCCTGGTCCCCGGGAAGCCCAGGCAACTGGCCGTGGGGAAGCATCGTGCTGAGGCCTGAGAGTAGCAGCAGCACGAAGCCCTCGGAGCAGATGCTGACGGGCTGTGACGCCGGCCCCGGCACGCAGACAGAGGCCACCTGCGAGGGACGCAGCTGCTGTTTGCTCCTTAGCCTACAGCCGGCGCCACCTCAAGTTTTGGGCAGATGAGCCCTCAAGTCTCACTGAGCCGCAAGCTGTCTGCAGCGTGGGCCCAGAGCTCACCATTTCACAGTCAAGGGCGTAGATCCCTGGGTGAGCATCTTCAGAGAGTTCTTTATCAAAGGTCTTCACAAACCCTTCGAGGTTTTCCTTCCGGCCGTCCTGCACGTGTTGCTGAGGGTGGGAGGGGAGAAAGTGTGAGGTGGCACAAGGGGCGGATCCCAGGAGCCGCGGGGCTCAGGCTTACGGGGCCAGGCCAGTGGGTGGCTTTCACAGCCCGTCTTACTCCTTCCCCCAAGGTGACCTGATAAATCAAAGGACAGGGAGGTGGTTCAGGGGATTGGGGCGGTGGCACGGCTGCACCCCAACTTAGCCTGAGTCAGGACGGGGATGGGAGCGTGCTGTGAAGAGGCAGGGGAGGGCGCCACAGGCACGGGGCAGGAGCCGGGCTGGGAGACCTACCTTGGCAACCTGGCAGCCGGTGGAGCCGACGGCGGCCGAGCAGCACATGTACTGAGTCTCCCAGCCACCAGCCACTAAGAAGGGACAGCGGTCAGTGGCGGCCCCACCCACATCACTCGAAGTAGTTGCTAATGCCCTCGTGTGCGCAGGGGCTTCCAGCAGGGGGAACCCAGCCCTGGATCGAGGGGCGGCCCCAGTGGGTTTAACTAAACCACCATCTTGAGATGGGGCCAGCCTCCTGACTCAGCGCAGGCCCTGCCCAGACGGGCGGGCAGGAGCCGCCCACGCGGGACCCCGGCGCACCAGGGCAGACCCAGAGGCGGCCAGGCAGGCGGCCGCAGGGAGCGGGGCCCACGCAAGGCTTCCAGGGAAGCACTGCTGTCTGCGATTAGATGAAACAAGCAGCTGCGGGGCGGACACTCTTTGTTCCCCTGGGTGCAACCGCCCGCCTGCCTATCTGTGCAAGCGCTCCCACTTGAATCAAGGTCATGGGCGGCCTGAGGCCAGAGGGGGGCACTCCTTTCAGCTTGCTGGAACAGCGTTGCGGAAGTACTCTGATCACAAGTGTCCTGAACAACACAAGTCACAGAAAGAACACTAGAAAGGGCTCGGCGTGGGGCCTGTGAGACCCTCACTCTGGCGAGCTGGCCCCAGGGGCCTGGGGTCTGAACAGGAGGGCAAGCGCCCCGTTAAGGCTCACCTCGGTTCCGGCGGAGCCGCCCCCAGTGATAGTAGCATTCCTCCTCCCGCACACAGCGGCCCGAGGAGGACACAAGGTACTCAGTGCCACACCGGCAGCAGATCCTGCAGGAGGCTGGGGGGGGGGGGGGGGGATGGTGGACAGGAGCGCAAACACCAGAGCTTGAGCCCCATCCCAGCTCTGCCCACTGCCCACCTAAGTCCCCTCTACCCAGAGCCCCTTCCCTGGCCTACCTCTCCCCAGCCCTCTCCCCGCTCAGGTGCCGCAGTGCAGACGCTACTTACAGTCCTTGGGCCTCTTCTCCTCTGCGGTGAAAATGACAGCACCCCCGGGCCGCTCAGGGTGGGGGAAGGGAAAGCCGTTCTCCTTGAGCTGGCCCTCACTGAGCAGGTACTCCTTCAGGCGGCCATACAGGGCAGCCCCTGGGGACAGCGGGATGGTGTGGGGAGATCAAGGAGGCCGCACGCCCCCAGGCAGCTGGGTCAGGACAGTGGAGGGGCTCGAGCTCACCTTTCAGATCCTCCACACGGGGGCTGTTTGGACGACTGAGGGAAAAGCTGGTTTTGGCGGCCAATTTGCCCCCCAAAACCATTTCATGGGACACCACCCTCTGGCCACTGGTTTCTGGGGAAGGAGGGAGGGAGGGAGGGTGAATTAGGCTGATTCAAAAACCTTCTCCCTCCCGACTGCCCTCTTCCTGCCGACCCATCCATCGGTAGAGGCCACACACGTTTCTGTGGGGGCCAGCAGGTCTTCAGCTGGCGAGAAGGCCCTCTCCCCCAGGGCGGCACCCTTGGAAGTTTAACGCTTTATCAAGGGTCTCAGAAGCACCCAGAAGACACAGATGGAGGGACGAGGCAAGAACGGGCCTGGTTAATGCACCTTCACAGGCGTAATGAAATGTCCCCCCAGAGCTTAATGCACACAGCAGGTCGGCTGGAGCCTCTCGCTTTGAAGAGGCCGCGGCAGTCCCATTAGCAGCGGCTCTTGAGCTCAAGAGACCCCGGCGTGGCTAAGGAGAGTGGTTAATGGCAAGAAAAGGCTGTTCCCAGGGCAGGGCCAGCTCCATCTCAGACAGAAGCCTGCCCACCCCGTGCTTTCCTGCAACGGCCTTTTGTCTGAGAACCTCACCTCCCTCGGAACTGCAAAAAGGCCTCAGCAAGGCCCCACCCACCTTGTTCCTGCAGCCTGAAGGGCCCACAGGCTAAGTCTCTCCAGAAGCATTGTCCAGGCCCCCCAGGGACTTACTGTTGACACCAGGCACTGCGCTGGGGACCAGGCCCCGCAGCTTTTTCAGGGTGTTCACAGCCACGTTCAGGTAGATGTTCTTGCTGGGGCTGCGGTCGTAGGCCACCTTCTCCTCATTGAGCGCCTAGGCACAGACATGCCGCTTAGTCCTACGGCCTGGGCCCAGAGCCTGCCCCAGGCCCTGAAAGGGTTCACCCACCTTCTCTATGGCCTCCTGGTTGGAGGAGCAGAACTTGAGGCATTCCTCAATAAAAAGGTTGAGATAGCGCTGGCGAATGACAGTGGGGACTTTGCCCCCGAACTCCTTTGGAATAATGGGCTTCTTTAAACTCTGGAGAGGACAGAGAAGCAGCACGGGGTGGCAGGCTCGCTCAGGACCCACAGGACACGTACAAGACAGACCCTGCTGGCATCTGGTTCGTGACTACAAGGCGGGCAGCCACGGGCCCTCAGTGCCCACACACGCCGACAGTGTTAACAGGGAGCATGGTGAGGGGCGCTCTGCTCCGGCGAGCTGGGTGCTGGCTAAGAAGGAAGTCTACTCATGAACAAAACCACCAGAGGGCGGAATTCCGGAGAGGGACGAAAAGAAAGGCCCAGCTGCAGGGGCCGAGGCGCCGGTTACCTGGAGAGACGGGCTGTGAGCAACGCGTTTGGGAGTGACGGTGGTGGTGGTCTTGGATGCCATGCCCGACAACGTGCGCGTCTTCAGGGGCTGGCCGCCTGGCTCGGGACCATTAGGAGACTGGCTGCTGCTGGCCGAGAGGGTCCTCTTGGCACCTGTTGGGGCTGGCGGGACACAGGGGACATGAGTGCAGGAGGAGAGCGCGCCCATCACCGAGCTGCAGAGCACCAAGCAGCCCCGGCCGTTCAGCGTGAGCAGGACGTGCATCTCAGAGCACAGGGGGAAGGGCCGGGGTCTGGAACGCGGGCTGTGGAATGACATTAGGCTCTATCTGCTTTCTGCAAGTCCATCGAGGGGGGGAGAAACAAAAACGGGGCTTCAGAGGCCGGCTCAGGCAACGTCGCCGCTGGGGTGGTCCGGCGAGTGGCAAGGTACGTGGGGAGCCCCTGCCACATGTTCCAGCCCCCGACTCCGAGGCATTGACGTCTGAGGGAGGAAAGGCCCTGGCTCCTGGACTGCGGACCAGAGGTCTGGGGTGCCCCGGCCAGGCCATTGTGACCAGCCGCCAGCCAGGCCCTGCCTCTGTGTTCTGCCTCTCCCTTTGATGAGGTCACAACTGAGCAGTCTCCCACCCCCAGAGGGCCATGGCTGTGGGGCTATCTTCAGGGGCTCCAGGAGCAGCAGCAGGTGGACTGCAGGGCAGGAGGTGTGGCTGGGGCGCCCTGTCTAGCTCTGGCCCCCCTAGCCCTGCAAAAGAGGAGGCGGGGAGAGGACTGCTCCCTGGCCCCGGCCCGCACTACGGCCTGTTCTGCCAAAGGCTGGCCTCTCGGCCACACGGGACAGGAGTCAGCGGCCACCAGCCTTGACATACAGCCCTCCCCAGAAACCTGCACTTTCAAGTGGCGGAAGGTCAGCATCCGGGCACTCAAAGGCGAGAAGCAGCAACAGGCCCTCGCACTGCTGGGAAGCACCACCGCGGCTGGCAGGGCCACGGGTACGCGGGGCCGATCAGAGCGTGTCCCACGCGCAGACAGCACGTGGATGGCCCCAAGTGCAGGCCGCAGGCTTGGGGAGTGTGTGTCTCAGGCCCACCCAGCCCACCGGAACCCACTGGAACCTTCCCACACTCTTCACCTACCCGCTGGGCTCCCACTCAAATGCTAAGGAGGGAGGGACCAGAATCCAAAGATTCTTCCTAAAGGTTGCAACACCCAGGAGGAACAGGGCCGGGCTGCAGACGCCTGTGTAGGCAGGATCAGGAGCCCTTTCACTCCAATCCAGCAGCAAGGCCACTCATACCCAAGGAGCAGACCGTCAGGTGACTCGGGCCTGCTTGCCGTCACAGCTCCAGACATGCCAGCTAGAAACACACCCCTGGATGTCCCAACCAGTCCGGACTGCTGAGGTGCCAAGAACTTCAGACAAAGCCAAGAGCCCCTCAGACTGGGATGAGGAGGAAATGTAGCCCTCACCCCAAGCCCAGCCCAGGTGGTTCAATCAAGTAAGTCAGCGCCTCCCCACTCACACCTCATTAACACCCTCCTAAGTGCCCCCCCACATGGGCAGAAGCGTGGCACCACCCTCTGAGCACCCTGAGGCCAGCTCCTGGCACCTCCATCTCAAGCCTGGTGCCCTCTCAGCCCACAACTCCCACCCCAGGAGCCTCTGGAGGCCAGGACACTAAAAACAGGCTAAGGGACGTAGGGGTGGGAAGACATCCCTCAGGCATCCAGCACTCAGCCCCCTACTACCAGGGGAAGGGCAGGGCACCACCACTGCCCCGACAGTAGGGGAGATTTCGGTGCCCGTCTTACACAGCACTCTGAGGACCGTGGCAGGACCCTGCTCAAGGTCACCCCTGGCACCAGGGAGCTGGCATGGGCTCTGAACCCTACAGAGAGCACACAGGCGGACTCACCTGCAGCCAGGCGGGGGTTGGGGACGTGGGCAATCCTCCTCTTCTCACCAGGGGCCAAGATGTGGACAGAGGGTGGCTTCTCAGCTGACCGCTGGGCAGCTGGCAGCCAGTTCGTCGATTCCCTCTGTGCCTGCTGGGCCCGCCGGTAGCACACTTCCTGGGCAGTGGGGAGCCGAGCAGCAGGCGCCGGGCCTTTCCTCGCAGGCTCTGCCTGGGTGAGGAGAAACCCGGGGCCTCTGTAGTCAGGCGCTCCAGGGCTGACAGCAGGACTACAGGCAGGGTGGCGGGCCAGGGGCGCTGGGTAACCTTTTAACCTTTTTTACAGGCTTACAGATACCTCAGCCGGAGCCAGTGGGCTCAACAGGCTTCAGAGTCAAGGTACGTGTAGGCCCCAGGGTGCTCGTGGGACACTGCTCTCCCAAGGTGGCATGCCCCAGCTGTGCCCCAAGTCACAAGCTGTGCCCAAAGGCGGGTGGCAAAGACCTTGGGGCCCTGACTAAAGTGGCCCGCCAATCTAGACCCACAGGCCTAGTGTCTCTGGATGACAGCAGCTGAGTTCCCAGCCTTCCTCCCGGGAAGGGTCCTCCCAGTGCCCGAATCAGCCCAAGGCCCAGAGGCTCTGCTGGCAGCCCGGTCCTCGGGCCCCGCTCCCTGTGCTCAGACGCTGACCACCCTACAGTGATCCAGAAAATGGTCCTGGGTCCCAGTGACAGAGCAGGAAAGTGAGGCCACTTGCCCAGGATCAGACTGCACGCAGCAGAGGCGCAGGCCTGTGGGAGGCAGGGTGACCAGCTGGAGGACTGCCACTCACGGCCAGCTCTCAGCGCCTGGACACCTGAGGCTGGGGTGTGGCCATGCATTTCTGTGCCAGGATGCAGGGGGCACCAGAACAAGGAACCCCTGCCAAAAGAACCCATCAGTCTGCAGACAGGCCATTCTCCCTCCTGACAGTCCCTACCCGGGGGGACCCATACCTCCTTGCCTTGCTTGGAGAGATGAGAAATCCTCCTCTTCTGCCCAGGGAAGAGGGTGGTCAGACCTGTATGCCCTTTATCCTTGCTCTGCTCCTCCTTGGGGGGCTGAAAGAGAGTGGGCCCTCAGCATGGCTCTGCCCCCACCTTCGCCATCCCTCCGCCCAGGCCTTGGGCAGTGGCAGCATGGAGGGTGTCAGATGCAAGTCCCAGACTCTGAGACAGAGTCGGATGGGAAAGTGGTAGGTCGAAGGGAGGGTGTTTCAGTGTCAGGAGATGCCAGAAGGTCCCATCTACCCCCAGGGGGCGCTGCTGAAATACCCAGCGCCCCAAGTCAGTCAAGCCCCCAGCACCTCAGGTCCCAGCCAGCCTCCCAGGCTCCCAGGCCTCTTGAAGGGGCATTCTGCAGCTATGCCAACCCCCATGCTCACCACCTTCCCTGGCAGAGCAGTCCCAGCCTTTCACAGGGCAGGGAATAACCCCAAGGCCGACAGAGTGAGGCACTAAGGCGCCAAAGACCCCGGGGTCTGCCAGCCACAGAAGCTGCAGCTTTCGGGGTAGGACACCGGCTTGTCCAACTTTGCTTAAAGTGAGCTCCCTCTGGTGGCTGATATGGGAACATCAGACGAGGGGACCCACAAAGGTTGGAGTTGGTGGGGTGCTTCTGGAGAAAGAGGGGGGATGGGGAAGGAGAGAAGAGGGAGGGGCTGAATAGAGAGAGGGAAGAGGGCCTGGACTGGAGAGGAGGCTCCAGGTCAGAGGAGAGAGGCCAGGAGAGAGGAGTGGCTGGAGTGGGCCCTGAGGGGGGCAGGGTAGAGGGAGGTGAGGGAGGAGAGGGCAGCGAGGTGGCAGCAGCCAGGTACCCCTTAGCTGGCTGGCTGGCCTCAGAAGGCTGTGGCAGGACCCTGCCAGTGGGTCATAAGCCAGGGTCCTCTTTCTGGATGGGGTGCAGGGGACAGCAGGTGGCCACTGAGGGTTCATACAAGGCCCCGTCGCTGTGGTGACCCAGTCACAGGAACATGGGGGGAATGAAGCGCTCCGGGGCCTGACCTGCCCGCCCAGCACAGCGCCGCTCTCACCTGTCGGGCCAGCCGGCCCCTGTCCTCCGTCTTGACGCTGGTAGACTCGTTGAAAATGCGCAGGCACTCCTCCATGGGGTCGGAGTCAAAGTCGATCTCCTTCTCCAGGGCCGAGTAGTCCACCTCCGCCCCCGCCCCCGCCCCGCAGGAGGAGGAGGAGGACAAGGAGGGGGAGGCTGAGGCGGGCAAGGGGGGCGGGGAGGCCTTGAGCTGCTTGGGCGGCCCCCGCTTGGCAGAGAGGCCCAGGCTAGAGTCTGAGTCTGAGTCTGAGCTGGAACTAAGAGTGGGGAGGGCGGGGGGCTGCAGCCGGGGCTCTGGGGGCCCAGGGTTCTCATCCTCACTCTCATCTCCGAAGAGATCAGCATGGCTCAGGGCCCGTCTCTTCAGCTTGGGGGTGTCCTGAGAGGCGCCCTCGTCCAGTGAGCGGGCCTTGCGCTCCACCAGCTTCCCAGTCAGGGTCTTCTCACCTGCCCTGTCTGGCAGCTGGTGGGGAGTGGGCCGTGAGTCCTGAGGCCGGGTGCCCCCACGCACAGGGCTTGGCTGCGGTTGGTCGGGCGACCCTTTCCCTGAGCTGGCCACAGGGGTGGCCACAGATGGCTTTTTCTTGGTCCCTCTGGGCTGCTCTGCCTTGTGCCGGGGGCTGCCAGCCTGCGGGCCCCGGCTGTCAGCACTGGGCTTCTCCGGCCGCCTCCCACGTTCTGAGTCCTTGGCCCTGTCTTTCTTCTGGACACCATCCCTGTGGCTCCTCTTCTTCTTAGGCCTCCCTTCCTTGGGGCTGTGGTGGTCCTGGGAGGCCCTGGCTGGGGAGCAGGCCTTGGCCCCTCCAGGGCAGGGGGGCAGCTGCCCAAGGTCTCCCCCATCGCACTGCACTGCTGTCTCCTTGGTCTCCCTCAGGCCGCCCTCTTCGGGTTCTGGGCCCTCCCTGGAGCCTGACTTCCTGGGGACCTTACTTGCAGTGGCAGCCCGGGCGTTAGGGGGGCTGGCGGCGGCAGGCCTGTCACGGGGAGCTGCAGGGGTGGTGTCATCGTCTGAGTCTGAGAACCTAGCGTCACAGCCGCCGAAAGGGTCACAAGCCTTCTTCAGCACGGGTGTGTAGGGCTCGCTGCCACGGGAGTCCCGGGGCCGCTTGGAGGCCCGGTCATCCTTGGAGCTGGCCCTACTGAGCAGCCGGGCAGAGAAGTTGGACAGCGGGTCGTACTCCAGGTCCGTGGACGGCTTGGAGTCATCCACCACATACTTGCCGCTGGGGATGGGGCGACCGTACCGCCGGGGCTGGCTCACGGCCTTGGGGACGTACTCGAGGGTGCCACTGCCCCCTCCACCGTGCCCCTGACTCCGGTCCAGTGAGTACTTGCTGCCTGGCTCGGCGGGGGCGGCCAGCGGGGTGGGCTGGTAGCTGGCATTGGGGCTCAAGAGGCCCCGGCTGCTGGGGTTGTAGTCAAAGGACAGTGGGAAGGCCCCCTCGTCCAGGCGGGCGGTGGGGCAGGCGGCAGGGCCACGGGGCGAGAGGGTGGGTGCCTCAGCCGAGCCGCGCTCTCGCGCTGTCTCCAAGAGCTCCTGGTAGCGCCGCTGCTCCAGCTCCACCTCGGAACGCACAGCCTCGATGGCCTGATTGACCAGCTCGAGCTCCAAGATGTCTGAGTGAGGCTCATCCCCGCTGTCCAAGGTGCCATTCTCTCTCTGCGGCGGGGGCTTGGGCAGCTCTGGGTTGTACGGGTCATAGCCAAGCCCTAAAATGGGAGGAGGGAGAAACAAGGTGAGCAGAGGAGGCCTCTGCCCATCCCAGCCAAGACCAGAGCACAGGGAGGGGCCCAGAACCAGGCTTCCAGATACTTCCATTCCCAGGCCTCCAGCAGACTCCAAGGTGTCAAGTTTCAGAAACACCCCTCCGCGAGGGGGCTCAGAAGTGGCCACCCCGGTCTGAAGACATAATGACCATAATGACTGGGGCCTCTCCAGGAAAAGGGGTGCAATGCCTGGTCATTCCCACGAAGTCAGTCCCCACTAGAGTGGCACATGATGCCTGCAGCTGGGCTCAACACAGCCTACCCAGCACCACCCACTATCCTGGAATAGCACCGGGTGGCCAGGACACACCCATTCAACGGCCCTACTGAGACTCCCATGTGATGCTCTAAGGGGAACAAGGCAGAACACCACCCAGGGTGTGACTCCCCCACGGCTCAGGGCCGGCCCTACGCCCTACGCTTTCACCTGGCTGCAGGGCGTATTCTAGAGGCCAGCACCACCCAACTCCGCCAATGCCAGCGCTCACTTGTGGAGAGGTGCTGACATTCTAAATAAAGCCTGAGTAAAGTTCAGTGTTCCAAAGAGGTAACAGAGAATACACCAGAATTTAAGAGCTCACTGTCGGAAATTCCCTGGGCCGTAACTGTAACGCCTGCTGAGGACACTGAGGATGCTGCCACGCTGTGGCAGGAGCTCGCAGAGGACCCAGCCTAACCACCCCAGGTGGGACCCCGACCTCCAAGGCTGCAGAGTGGACACCCCTTTATGGCGCTTGTGACAGCAGCCCCAGGGAGTTCTGGCAGCAGCAGTGAGAAAGTGCAGCGGAGAGGCCGGGCCTTGGCCTACAGCCAGGGAGGGAAGGGAGAGGGCTAACTGCAGGCTTGTTGTCTTACTTTTAACCTGGAGCCTTTTATTAAAATTGTATTTGGAAAAGAGAAAGGCGGTCTGACCTATACTTCAGGGCAGTGGGGACATCCCAGGACAATGGGTGGTAGCGGGGGGATAAAAAATCACACCAACGACACTAGGGGCAAAAGGCACAATGAGGCAAACAATCTCTCCGTCCCTCCGCTGAGGCAGCCGGAGGACGAAGGCTGCCCGGCCCCTCTTCCCAGCGAGGTGCAGAGTGAAGGGGCACTCCAGATGGAGGGTGGACTAGACTCCTCTACGCCCGCTACACCCACCAGCCACCTGAACAGAGGTGCCAAGGTCCCCATCCACGCACCCACCCCAATTTCCAGCTGATGGCTGAGTGGAAAAGCCAGGCCATGCCAGGCGGCGAAGGGGCGCTCACTGAACAGAGCCAGCAGCGGGGAGGCACTGGTCTCCAAGGGCCTCCAACCCCACCTGCCCCGCGCCAAGGGCCCAAAACCTGCCAGTGGGAAAATGCAGAGCCATAGGCACAAAGCAGCCCAGCCAGAAATAACCCCTGAGCCCTCTGGGGGGTTAGAGGGTCTAATGGGGTCACAGGTCAGGGGCTTTCTCCCCTTCCTCTGCTTACAAGTGGGGTAGGGAAGCGTTCCCTCAGACTCAGACCCCCAGGTCTGCTTGCTGAAGATTGTGCATGCTTCACCCCCTCTCGGGCACCCCAACCCTCAGATGGGAAACGCTAGCGCTCATAAGACTCCGGCTGGGATTCCAGCCCCTCAAGGCTATTTCCTGCCCCAAGTGGAAGGCACCTCCTGATCCCTCCCACCCCAAGAAACCTGTCCTAGGTGGGCCTGAGTCAAGGCCAAGTACTGCCCTGGGGCCCCAGCTCTCCCACAGGTACTAAGGGGCTCTAGACAGGTAAGGGAGCCCTGGCACAGGTGCCAGCTTCCTGTATGTGGCCCCAGCTCAGCCCCTGACAGGAGACATGCTCCCGCATGGTTACCTGAAGTTCTGGCGGGATGAAGAGGGGCAAGTGCCGTTGGTCCTGGGCACCACCCAGCCGAGTCTCACCTCAGACCACGCCACCTTGCCGCCACCCCCACCCCAGCTCAGTGGGCTGGGTCCCTCTAGGGGACAAGTTCCCCAAGAAATTGCTTTGCAAGTTGCCCAGTATTCAGGGGGCCCTGCCCACAGACTTAGGGGAGCTCATCCGAGTTGGCTGGATGGAGAAGCCTTGGCAGCCCAAGGGCCACGGGCTCTGGGAAGGCCTCGAGAGGCCGGTGAAGGAGTCGGTATCGGCCAATGCCTCCCTCTGGGAACGCCTGCACCTGGTAAACAAGGTTAATTGGGCTGTTTTTCGGCAAAGGGAGCACACCTCGGGATGCCTGGAATAGCCCCCAAAGGCTGGGTTCTTGTCCCCACTCCAGGAAAAGGCAAGTCTTTCTAGCAATATCCACGCGGGACACCTGCCTGGTGGTCACAGGAGGGCTGTGGCTTGGAGACGCCCCTCGCCACGTCAGGAAGCAGTCCAGGAGAGGCCCCTTCCCTGGCAGCCATGGAGCCTGCCTCAACCACAGGCAGCTCTCCCAGGGGCTGGCTCCCTCCCCTCCCAGCTCAGGCCTGCACGCATGTGCAGCCCCAGCTTCCAGAACACAATACAAAAACCCGCAGGAGCCAGGGCCAGCGATGCGGCAGGACCTTGGTGGAGTCCCCCCATGGAACAAAAGACGCTGATGGGATAGTGCCCGTTCTGAGGCCATTCCCAATCCCTCTGGACTGTCTCCCGCCCAGCACCATCCTTCCCAGCTCCCACATGCCTGTTCCCCCCCCCCCCAGGAAACACTTCCTGCTGCCCATGAAAGCAATAACTACGGAGAATGACATCAAGCATTAAGACTCATTGGGGAGATACGTGACATGCTCCCTGAACTCGGACTCCTCCTCGCTTAATGCTTTTGGCCACCCTGACCCGTCAGCCATTTCACAGAGGGGACTAAGTCAGCAGCTCCCGAAGGCTAACAGGTCTCTGCTGCGCTCTCCACTGCGACAGGGACACAGTGGCCCAGCCCCCCTGAAGAATCAGCCTCCGTGCCTGCCACCCCCTCTTCCTGCTCTGCCCAAGGTCCCAGCAGGGTAAGCACAGGCTGCAGTGTGTCCACCCCCGCTCCTGATAAGAGCTCAGCAGGGACATGCTCCTGTACCTCAGGTGCTGGTCACAGCCTGCTGACCCCATGCGGGGGTAGCAGGGACAGCAGGAGGCAGACAGTGTCCCTCCTGCATAAGATAAGCTGGGACACAGGGCTAGTCTCAGTGGGGGGGAGGGGGGTGCTGGGAGAGAGGGGAAGAATTAAGAAGCCTTGAAACCTTGAAGGTGGACAAATATTCTGGCAGGCAGTGACCACGGGCTCACCAGCCACAAGCGGTCCTGACTGGGCTCAATGCAGGATGGGAGGTAGCTGTGGCTCCCAGAATAGAAACACCCCCCCATTCTGGGCTCTTCTGGGAAGTTTTATCTGAGAGCACCCCAAGGGCCACCTTGGAGGCAATAGCCCCCTGAAGCCCTCACAGGGGCTCTGGCTGTCACAGCCATTCCTCTGGCCCCAGATTCCGCTCCCGAGCTCTCCCCCCCCCCACCTGGGGGCTACACTCCTGAGGAGCCAATTCATAGACCCCAATTCTCCATGCTGGGGGTACCCTCAGCCCCACTCCTGGATATGTCACCTGCCAGACAGATCAAGAACTAACGCCTGGAGTAAAGGCACCCGACCATTAGTTCCAGGAGTACCCCATACTCGGAGGAGGACCAACCAGGTGCGGGTGTTCTGTGGCGCACCACTCGCCAGGGGTCAGACTTCTGTTAAAGCTGTACAAAGGAGCAAAGTCTCGGTTCCTCCTTGGCCTCCAGGGGTAATAAAAGGTCCAGACAGACCTGGGTCTAGGACCCAACTCTCCCCACACCCCCGAAAGCCACCTGGACATCTATCCCATGTGCTGACTAACCCCCTCCCCGCCATTCCCAGTTTCAGGCTGCCCCGCAAACACCTATAGCTGACGGGGCCCAGGGCCATCACCTCAACACAAGCTCAGCTACTCTTCCAAACCACAGGCAACTGAGCGAAGTAGGGTACACACATCGCGGGGGAGACGGAAAGACCAGGCCGAAGGAGTTCCTGGGGGCTGTGGAGGTGGCATTTTCTGTTCTTGCAGTCCACAGTGAGCATAAAGCACACGCGCTCCGGACACTGCCACACAGGCCCCCTCCTGACCCACACTTCCAGTTCCCCACACCATCTCCAGTGGGTGCTTCTGGGGTCGCCTTTCTACACAGCGCGGTTTCCCGACAGCCTCGAGCGCGAGGTTAGTGCAGCAGCATCCTCCAGGGACACCAGTCTGAGAGATGGCGCGTGGACATTCTCACAGGTGTCCCAGGACATGGATCCCAGGCGAGGGGCAGCAGCTTCACCCCTGAGAAAGAGCCGCACAACCGGGTCACTCTGGAGCGTCAGCACGTTTATTGCATGACACCACAAGCAGGTGCCGGGGAGACAGAGCCGGCTCTTCAAATCCTCCCAGGCCTGCTCCAGCCACTGCCAGACTGTGATGTCCAGTCATCCAGCGGGCAGGGACCGGCCTGGGCTCCAGGACGCAGGGACAATCCTCGTGCCTTATCACCCAATGTGCCTGAAGGGAAGCTGCCCCGGGCCCAGGACATGCCCTCCAGTCACCATCCAGGCCCTGCCCCCTCAGGCTCCCAGCTCAACATACCCGGCTCATCTCTGCATCCTGGCCTTGACCCGGAGTTGGCTGGTACAAGAATCTGCAAAGGTTAAGGAGGGCGGGGGGTGGGAGGAGAAGGGAGGGAGGAGAGATCCTAACCCCAGGTCATGGGATGGCAATGCATTGCGCGCATCCACTATTCAGACCAGGGTCTCTGTGGTGCCGGGAGGAGAGTCCCTCAGGACCGCTCCCAGCAGGCACACGGGATGGTCACCTGCGAGACCACAGCAGGGCTCCGAGGGCCTGTGGGAGGGGACGAGCCACAAGCCAGCGTGCTGGCAGCACCACGGCAGCCTCCCCTCCCAGAGCAGGGCCCAGGCCTGCCACTGCCTGGCTCGCTGCCCAGATGTGCGGGCCGCTGCTCCTGCCCAGCCCCGCTTCCAGCCACCTGGCAAACCTGTACTCGTCCTCCAAATCCCAAGTCAGGAAGCATGCGCTCGGGGCAGCCCTCCGCACTGTCCCTTGTCACGTTCTCCTGGCTGCTGCCATCCAGACTGCACCAGTCTACCCGCTACATACGAACAGCTTAGAGTAACACACCAAATGCCTGCACACACCCACCTGGCAGTGTCAGCACTGATTCTGTAACGGGCTCAGGGCCGGGAGGGGAGGACACAATCACATGAGGTGGAAGAGGCGCAAGCGGCTGATGGCACCACTATACAGAAAGCTGCCCCCCTCTGGCCTGGAACTTTGCACAACAGAAAGCAAAGCCCAAATGCCCCCAGGCAGAGTTCCAATGTTCTCTGCAGGAGCTGAGGGCCAGACCACAGCACCATGCCTCTTCTCTGGAGCCCCTGGGGGCTCCCCAACTCCTCCCAGGGGCACGGCTGACACCACCAACCTGTCTGGCACTCAAACCACTCCACCTCTGGCCTCCAAGCCTGAAGGGCTGTGGGGGAGGGGGAGCAGTGTTTTTCAGGGCCTCACCCACCTTCCCCACCACATTCCTGAACAGCACCAGGCCAAGCACTGGGGTGCCCAGCCCCTCAGTCTCAGCCTAGACAACTGCGGAAGGGTTCGACCCTGCTTCTGTGTATGGGGGAGGGGCCGCCATGACCACTGTTGGGAGCTAAGCAACATCCCTGGCCCCCACCCCTATGATGGATGCCAGGGGCATCCCCAGTTACCAGAGGTCCCTGATTTCACCCAGTGTCCCTGACAGGCAAGGTGACCCTTGCTAAAATTGCCTGCTCTAATGATAGACATTAAGAACTGGAAAACGGGGCCTCCCTGTTATGGGGAGACTTAACAAGGGGCTAAGTCGTACCACTAGGATCCCCAGTCAGGGAGTGACCCACAGAGCACAGCAGACTGATCTGTCTTGCCCACGGCTCCCCTCGGCCATGTATTCCAGTAGATATGCCTGTTCTGCTCCCCACTCTGTTTCTGGTGAATCCTCTCGCTCCCCGCACCTCAACCAACACCCTTTCTTGTATGCATAAATAACCTTTAAAAAAAAAAAAAGAGCGGCCTTCCTGGTGGTGTAATGGCTTAATGGCTTAAGCTGCAGTACCATGCAACACTACACGCAGCCACTGCAGAGCAAGTTTAATACCAGCCAGGAGTGACCCACAGGGAGCGCCTGTCTCCCCGCTGCTCCCCCCAACAGTGGATTTCAGTGGATCCGCCTGTTCTGTTCCACATTCCGTCTCTGGTGAGTCCTCTCACCCCCCCCCATCTCTGGCCTGCCCCCCCAGCTCTTATATGCATAAATAAGTATTTTTTTTAAAGAAAAGAACTGGAAGTCCCCAAAACCAGCATCACTGGCACCGCTGGTTGTGAGAGAAGGCAGACGCTCAAGGCCCCAGGCTGAGCGGAGCAGCTGCCAGGAGTGAGGATGGCAGAACCGGGCCTGGCGACACGTCAGAAACGGCAGGTTCCAGCTTAACCTGTGCAGGAGGATTGCGACGACGACGACGGACACAAAAGCCGCTGGTGCTGTCTGGGAGGAAACACGGCAAGCAGGCCACCGCGGGGCTGGGGCCACCCAAGATGGTTCTTTTACTTTCTCCAGTGTTTAACACGTGTGCTACTCCAATCCAGATAAAAGTGTTTCGACCTCAGGTGCCACACATGGCCCTCCACCAACAGGCGCTCAGCACCCGAGGCGGGGCTGCTGGGGCGTTGGAGCAGGTTAACCCCAGTCTCTTACACTCGCCCCGCCGAGCAGAGCAGGGCGCTCAGGCGGGGACGCTCACAAAAGACGGCTTCTTTAAGGCCCTCGGGCCTGCGCTCCAAACCTGCCTGAAAGACCAAGAACAGAACTGCTCGCTCTGAACGCGAGGGCTCTGCCAGTGGGAGTCCCAAAAGCTTCAATCCCACCCCGAGGCCCTGCTCCCAGAGGCGAGAGCCATACCTAGCGCACCTGGGTCCCGCTCCCGGGGGCCAGGGAGGGACGCTCAGCAAGAAACAGCCATGCCCAGGGGTCCTCCAAGACAATCCTGCCTTCAGGGGACCTCGGCAGTATTGGGGATCTACACGGGCATTTGATGTGGGCAGGGGAGCAGAGCTCCTGGCATCGAATGGGTGGAGCCACAATGGCACTCAGCCCCACAGTGGCCCCAATGTCCTTTCCACTCTTCCTTCAACCAGCTTCAGAGCGTCCATCCAGAAGCAGGAGACCCCCGCTCCTCTGACACACTGCCCACCAGCAGGCAAGCACCGCCCTCACACGCCCTGCTCAGACCCCCACATAAAGGTAATGCTTGTCTCTACTGCAGCTTCCGCCTCACTTCTTTTCCTGGAAGGGGGGAAACAAGGCAGATCACACTCAAAGACAAAGCACCAGACACTTTTGTTTATCACAGACGGCGAGAAGCCACCTGGCATGAAATCTGCAGGTAGCCAGTCTAGAGGGCAAACAGCCAAGGGGTGGCATGGCCAGGTCCACTGGGCAGTGACAGCTGGCGTCTTCCTCTCACTGCTGCTGCGCACTCCTGTCCCCAGCCACTCCTCAGAAGACATGAAACCCACCCTCTGTAGGGCAACAGGTTTCCTGCTCAGAGCTCCCTGGAGAAACAGGCCTCACCTTCAGGATTGCAGCCCGCAAAGGGCCGCGCGGTCTAATCTGAGGCGTGGGAACGAGGGCTGTAAGGGGAGGCTGCTGCAGCCAGAGCTGGGCCGCTCCTGCTCCGGCTTCTACCCTGACCAGGCCTCCCTCCACACTCCTGTACTGCTTTCCAGGCCTCCGGGTTACCTGCCAGTCCCAGGGGAAGGCCCTGAGCTTGACATCCGACAGGGACAGAGGGCTGTGGACCTGCAAGTGCTGGGCCGCAGGACACGGCAGGCAGCGGTGGGGAGGGCAAGGGCCCGACTGCCCGCTTCTACCCGCCTCGCCCCTTAGCAGTCATGCACACAGGTGAATGACGGCCCTGTCAGGACTGTTTCTCCAGCTATAAAACGGAAAGAGAGAGCCTGCCTGAGTGTGCTGATAACCCAACACCGCCAAGGCCAAGGCCAAGGCCGGAGGTAGGCCTGGGCGAGGGGGCTAAGTCTGACGGGCCAGAAGGATTCTCTCTCACCAGACCGCTGGGCCTCTGCAGAAAGGCACAGGCCGTCAAGCCAAAGTTCAAGATATTGGGCCACACAGGGAGGCCTGCATCCCATCCTCCAGACAGCTCCCACCCAGCACTTAAGGACCCCGACGGCTACTTTAAAAAAGAGCCCAGGCGAACCTGACCCAGCCCACTAATTCAGTCCCTCTGGCCAGGTTGTACAGCTCTGGTAACAAGTGGATCTAGCTGAAAGCTACGCTGCTGCCGCCTCTTTCCCTCAAGTCTGATGGGAAGTGAACTTGTCACAAACTGGAGCTGAGGGAGCTGAAAGGGAGGGGAAGGGCTTAGCATGTTCTCTCTCCTGGCACCTCTGATTCAGCCTGAAGAGCACATCAAAAAGGAGAAAACAGAAGATGAAGGGCCCCACGTCCAAGTAAGAAGCTGAGCTGGGATTTGACCCTGCTCTCTGGAAGGGAAGGAGGTGTTCAACCAGAAGGTATCCAGAGACGTTCTCCCTAACCAGAGACTCACCTGCAAAAGGGAAAAGGGGGGGGGGGAGGAATCAGGAGTGTGAGGGGAAGGAGACATATTGGGATACTGGGTAAGCAGCTGTACTTTTTCCCTATAGAAAAGTGAAATATACAAAACTACAAACAGGCCTCAAAATGATCCTTTCAGAAACTAACTGGCCAGGCCCTTTCTGGTGGCGCAACAGGTTAAAGTGCAGCACTGTGAAGCTGTCCGCAGCCACTGCAGCGCAAGTTCAATCCCCGGCCAGGGAGTGACCCACAGGGCGCAGCAGACCTCGCCTGTCTCCCCGCTGCTCCCCTCAGCAGTATTACAGTAGATCTGCCTGTTCTGCTCCCCACTCTGTCTCTGGTGAATACCCCTCCCCCCGCACCTCTGACCTGTACCCAGTTCTTATATGAATAAGTAAATCTTAGAAAAAAACAAAACTGGCTATTTGTGATGTAGAGAGAAATCAAGAGTGACTCGGCAGGGGAAGAATGAGGAATCAACATCCCAGAGCTCAGGTGACTAAAACCCAAGGGCAAGACAAGCCAGGATGTCGGCGTCATGGGGGAGTGGGCCTGCTGTTTTTCCAACGGTGACAAACCCAAATGTCAGGCAGCTCCTTGCAGAATGTCACATGCAATGCCGGTAAGTAAATAAGTCAAGAGACTGCTGTAAGAGGGTAAAAATTAACCACATGAACTGGGTGCCACTGCTTCTAAGATGACACCCACACACGACTCTTCCCCAACTCGCTGCCCCCATCAGAAATGGGGGGAAGGCACAATCTGATGCTACCTGTGGGCACATCTGTCTTCCTTCTCAAAGGCAGCTTCCTGCACCTCATGAGGCTCTGAATACCTCACACCCCAAACAGGTGTGCAGCTAGACAATGAACGCTTGCCTCTGGCTGGCTGCAGCTGCTGGTGCCTGAAGCTAAGTAATGGGGAGCAACTTGAGAGAACCCTGTTATTCCCCCAACAGAATGAGGAAACAAGCCTATCGTTTTTTAACCTAGCAAGGGTGCTCTCCTTTTGACCAAATTAGATTCTGAGATGAGAATCACTGTTTTATGGGGTGAAAGAACATGAGAAACTGAGACAGGGGCCTTCCTGGTGGTGCAACAGGTTAAAACACAGCACTATGAAGCTGGCTGTGGCTGCTTCACCACCAGGTCAATCCCTGGCCAGGGAGCTGACCACATGGTGTGGCAGACATCTCCTGTCTCCCCCACTGCTCCCCTCAGCAATGTATTTCATCTCTCTGCCTGTTCTGCTCCCCACTGTGTCTCTGGTGAGTCCTCTGAGCACCCCCACACCTCTGGCCTGTACCCCAGTTCTGTATGCATAAATAAATAAATCTTTAAAAAAAGAAACTGAGGGCTCTCCCTGGTGGCACAAGGGGTTGAAGGACCACACTGTGGAGTTCTCAGAGGCTACTGCAGCACGGGTTCTATCCCCAGCCAAGGAGCTGACCCACTGGGCTCAGCAGACCTCTCCTGACCTGGCCGCTGCTCCCCTCAGCAGTGTACTTCAGTGGATCTGCCTGTTCTGCTCTCCCCGCTGTGTCTCTGGTGAATCCTCTCGCCCACCACACCTCTGGCCTGTACCCCAGTTCTGTAAGCATAAATAAATAAATCCTTAAAAAAGAAAAGAAAAGAAACCGAGACAGATGAGGAAATCAGGGTCTGTTAGAAGGGGAGAGCCGGTCGCGAAGGGCAGAGGTCAACAGTGAGCGCCTGAATTTCCCTAGGAAATTCCTCTGCCCTGGGAGCGCTTCCTTGCAATTTCCCATTCTGAAGGCCTCACTCCAGCCTCCCCAAGGGACCCTGCCAGACCCTTTGCGGCGCTCACAAAATGTTGCTCCGGCATTGACAATCACCAGGGTGATGGGATGTGCACCCCACCAAAGCCTCTGCCCAGACACAGCGGGGGCACCCGCCACCCCAGCGACGCCGGTGCAGTCGGCTCGACGGAGCCCCCGCAGTGGGTGCCCCTAACCCCCAGAGCCCCCTGCTGCCGACAGCGGTGGCCACGACCGAGGCGCGGCCAGGAAGGCGGTGCGGCGACAAACAGGGACCGCCACGAGCACCGGGTCGGGGGTGCGGCGGCAGCGACACCCACCAGGCGCCCGGGCGCGGCCAGGGCGGGAGTCAGGGTCCTCGGTCCGCCAACCGGCACTGGTGAGCTCGCTTCCCGGGCGCTGCCCTCGGCCTGTTACCGCACCCACCCCCGCGGCAGGAACGCACGTCTTCTGGCTGTTTACTCTTCACACTAGCGGAAACGGAGGCTCCAGGGGTTCCGCCACTTTCACCTGAGCCCGGGAGGGGAGGGCTCCCGCTCCTGACTTGGGGGGGGGGCGCGAGCGTGTGAGGAGGGGGCCGGGCCAGCCCCAGCGGTGGCGTCCAGACCCGGGCCGGGAAGCCGAGCCCGGGGCAGGCGGGCGGGCATTACCTGC
>NW_004567126.1:30141269-30154916 GCF_000260355.1 Condylura cristata | reverse complement strand
AAAAAAAAGAAAAGTGATACAGGAGGCCCTCCCTGGCACTGCAACGGGTTGGGACGCAGCACTGCAAGCCAGCCACAGCCACTTCAGTGCAAGCTTGAACCGTGCCCGAAGGTGACCCACACAGCGCAGCAGACCTCTCCTGTGTCCCCACTGTTCCCCTCAGCAGTGTATTTCCGTCTGTGTTGAAGCCTCTCACACCCCACACCTCTGGCCTGTACCCCAGTTCTGCATGCATAAATAAATAGATCTTTATTAAAAATCACAAATGATTTTTTTACTTAAAAAAAGTGACACAGGAATTCCACTATGCTTTTTGTTGTTTTTTAAAGATTTGTTTATTTATGCATACAAGTGTGGGGTGAGAGGACTCACCAGAGACAGAGCAGGCAGATCTACCGAAATACTCTGCTGAGGGAGCAGTGGGGAGACAGGAGAGGTCTGCTGCACCCTGTGGGTCCCTCCCTTCCCCAGGATTGAACTTGTAGCTGCTGCTGGCTTCATAGTTCTGAAACTAACCTCTGTGCCACCAGGGAGGCCCTCAGGAATCCCACTATGTATGCAAAAGATTGCAAAGCAAGGTCTTGGAGAGGTATCTGCACACCGATATTGACAACAGCATGATTCACCACAGTCAGAAGGTAGGAACAACCCCACTGACAGGTGAATGTGGTACTGGAATCACCTATGTGGTTTCCCTTTCACCAATAAGAATAATGTTTTGAGGACAAGAAAAATGGTTTTATTTATTTGCTGACAAATGAGAAGGGTAGCAGACTAGAGTGTGAAAATCTACCAGGCAGCTTACAGAGTTTAGGGGTATTTAGGGTGACAAGGAATAAAAGCAGGTTACAAGGGGCTGGTGACTTTGTTGATGTCACTTGTCACCATCTGACAGTCAGCAATTCAGTCATTGCAGGGCTCTGTCCTTGGCTTTGTTTTGAGTTTTGCAGAAGGCCCTTTGCCCTCGGAATGCAAGGAAAAAGCAAGAGGTTTAGCATGTATATCTAGACTTGCTAACCTCAGAGGGGGAAGGAGTGTCTCTCTCTCCGAGGCAGGCGAGAAATTGCTCTATTGAATGGATAAACACAATGTGGTTCACTCACTACATGGACTATAACTCAATTTTAAAAATGAATAGTCCTAAAATATGTTTGAATCTTGAGCATATTATGCCCAGTGACCCAAAGAACACCCACAGTGTGATCCAGTCACAGCAGGGCCTGGAGTCTCGTCCACAGAGACAGGAAGTAGATGGTGGGTGTCAGGGCTTGGGGAGGGGAGGAGGAGTTTCCGCTTGGGAAGGTGAGAAAGTTCTGGAGACAGAGAGCAGGGACAGCTGCACAACTGTGCGAATTAATGCCACCGAGCTGGGCACTTAAACATGGTGAACACTGTATATTTTGTTTATTTTTTGCATAAAAACTAATAAGTGTCTGGGTAGAGCTGTGGGGCAGGTGGGACGGAGAGCCAGGGACTGCTCTGCCAAAGACTCCACTTTTTCCCTAGGTCGGTCTTGTGGCCAGGGCAGGGACCGTCCTCCATGGTCATGTCACCCCAGTCACCCCTTCGGAAACAGTGTGTGTTGAGAAGAGAAGGGGCTTTCTAGACTCAGGGCTCCTTCCTTGAGCCAAGTTTAGGCCCAAGGATGCAGATGAGGGCAGGTCCCTGTCCCAACCAATGGGCCTGAGGCAGCACGGAGGGTTGGTGTGAGGGAAGGACTTGGCTGGAGGTCTCCACTTGACAATCACTTTCTCCCTAGAGATTTCCCACCTCAGGAGCCTCACAGCTCATCTTTCTCTCCAACCGTGTGGGTGTTCTCATCCCACCCCTGCACCAGATTGGAGAATCTAAGATCCTAGGACCCTAATATGCAGCCAAACACAGAACCCGCAATACATCTGACATGGATCAGTGTTGAATGATCCACCCTCAAGTCTAATGGGTGCAGAGGACCCTACCTTAAATGCATAATGACTGGAGCAAGCACTCATGATTGAAAGCAGGAATGCAGGGCCCTTCCTGGTGGCACAATGGGCTGGGACGCAGCACTGCAAGCTGCCACAGCTGCTTCAGTGAGAGTTCGATCCCTGGCCCTGGAGGTGACCCACAGGGCGCAGCAGACCGCTCCTGTCTCCCTGCTGTGTACTTCGTTGATTTGCCTGTTCTGCTCCCCATTCTGCTTCTGGTGGATCCTCTCACCGCCCCTGCACCTCTGGCCTGTACCCCAATTTTGTATGCATAAATAAATAAATTTAAAAAAAAAAAAGGAGGAACACAGACAAGGGCAGAGTGCAGCCTCATCTAGCATCTGGGGCAAATCCCGCTTGCAAGTGCGACTTCTCTCACTAGGGAAATCCACATTGCATACAATGAACCACTTGAAAGCAAAAATTTCAGTGTCTGTCACAGTGCTATGTAGCCTCCACCTCTCTCTAGTTCCAGAATATTCCTTCCCCAAGAAGCCCCGTCGCCCGTGGCAGTCACCCTCATACCACCGCCAAGCCCCTGACACTGCAAACTCATGTTTTGTTGCGGCTGTGCCTGTGCTGGACAGTTTCCCTCCGTGGACTGGCTCCCCATGTGGCCTCTGGCCTCTCTCCCTGAGCATTGTGTGCTCAAGTTCCCTCCATATTGTAGCCTGTGTCAGAGTCTCACTTTTCATGGCTGACTAGTACTCCGCCGGGTGACCGGACCAGACTGTGTTTATCTGGTCCCTGTTGTGGGCACCTGAGTGGACGCCACCATTTGCCGAGTCATGCTGCTGTGGTCCTGTGTGTGTTGGACTAGATTTTAGATGCTGTAAATTCGGTGCTCCTGTTTAAATCTAGGGAACCATCACATAAAGATCAAAATCCCTAGTCTCTCTATGAACACCCTGGGTGCACCCACAAGCCACTGCCACAGATGCCCCTCCAAGCAGGGGACTATCTGTGAAGGTCACCTCTCCACACCCAGCCCAGATCTCTCTCTCCCTTTCTTTTTCAAAGATTTATTTATATATGAATACAAGAGCTGGGGTACAGGCCAGAGGTGCAGGTAGGCTGTCTGGTAAGAGAATTTACCAGAGACAGAGCAGGGCAGACCCACCAAAGCCCACTGCTGAAGGGAGCAGGGGGTAACAGGAGAGGTTACCCTGCGGGGCACTCCCTGGTGGGGGAGGGAACCCGAGCTGCAGGGGCTGCAGACAGCTCCACAGTGCCACGTTTTCACTCGTTTTACCACCAGGGAGGTTCCTAGCCCGGTTCTCTTGAGCATTTGGACTGGGACTGCTTCCCTCCGTGTTCTCTAGGCTTCTTCAAGCCCGGGCGGCAGGAGGCTGGTGCCGCAGCTCCAAGCTGGGGCTGTTTCCTGAACTCACACTTAGTGCTCCTCAGCTTTGTCGTGGTCCTTTGTTCAACAAATATTTACCAAGTTCCTAGCAAGTGCCAAGCACTGTGCTAGACACACCCTCGAGCAGAGCAGCACCCTGGATGGCATCAAGCCCTCCGGGAAGCAGAAAATGCTACGGGAGAAGAGGCAGACCAGGGTAGCGGGTGGGCAGTGTGTGCCACAAAGTCCTCTGGGGAAGGTGGGATTTGAGCACTGCAAAGCAGGGTGAGAGCTCGGAGGAAGCCTGGTGGGAGTGGGTGGGGGAGCATTCTAGGCAGAGGGCCTTGGTATGTGTATTAGTCCTGGGAGTGGAGGAGGAATGGCAGAGGAAGGTGAGGGAGCAGAGAGAGGAGAAACGGGGCAGGCAGGGCCTTGTGAGCTGCAGAGAGCAGGGGCTTTAACCTCCAGGTGGGGGCAAAGGTGGGGTTCTGGGCTCCGAAGGGCGGACCGCGCTCGGTGGCTCGCACGCGCCCTCTAGCGGCCTCTTCCGGGAGGACCACCTGTCGGGGAGAGGGCGGAGCCTGAGCTGGGTGGAGGGGCCTGTGCTGGTCCAGCTGAGCGATAATGGGGTCCACTCCAGGTGGAGGGGTCCACTCCAGGTGGAGGGGTCCACTCCAGGTGGAGGCAGAGGACGGGAGAAGGGGCCGTCCTGGATATGTCCTGAGATAAAAAACCCGGGGAGGCTCCTGGACCGACTGGACGTGGTGGCAATGAGACAGAAGGTAATCAGCGCGGAGCCTCGGCCACCTAGGGGCTGGGAGCATCCCCGGCTTGGAGCTGGAACAGGTCCTGTTAGTGATGGTCCTGCAGCGTCACTGGCCATTGCCTGTGGCGGGGAGATGGGGGGCGATGTGCAAGATGAGGAGTTGAGGCTGAGGCAGAAGGGGTCCCGGAGTTCCCAGGAATCAGGAGGGACACCCTTGTAGTTTTCCAGGGCATGTGCCCCACTTCCTAGAACATTGCCCAAAGGGGCAGAGAACCTGACCATAGCTGGGGGGCAGGGGCACAGGGGTCCCTCTGGAAAGGGCAAGGGGAAGTGGGTGGAGCAGGGTGGGGTGAATGCAGAGCCCACCCCCAGCTCCCTTGAACTGGGTGGCGGCTGGGAAAGCAGGCCCCTAGAAGAGGTGGGTGCTGCAGTATGTGGGGCGGCCCCCACTCGGTGGGATCCTCACTTCCCAGGGTTGGAAACAGGAGCCACTGGGGAGGACCTGTGCTTCCCCACCTCTGGAATCCAGGATGCCACTTGGTAAAGCTCCCAGAGAAGCCGAACCGGCCCCCTACGGCCTCCGCTAGCCAGTTGCAGGCTGGCATACAGTAGGCACACAGTAACAGCTGGACGCCTGCTCACAGGAGCCAGAGGGGCTGGGACGACTGGGTGGGATGGGGGGGGGCCCAGGGAGTGTTCTGGCCACACCCCGTAGCTCCCGCGGTGGGAGTCACTAGGTGGAGGCCCAGAGCTTGTCATCAGGCCTAGTGCCCATCAGAAGCTCGGGAGGAACAGATGTCAGACACAGGCCGTGGGCAGCAGGCGCCCTCCAGAGGCAGGCCCCAAGCCCTCATTTCCTGTCATGGGACTGGCCAAGACCCTGAACCCTAGCCCACTGCCTTGGCTTCTCCAGGAGGCTGGTGACCAGGGATGCAGAGGTCTGGGGCAGGCAGTGGGAAATACCACAGACACCAGAGTCAGGTTTAAAAAAGGGCTTGTTTAATTAAATACAAGGATGAGGCCAGGCAGGGCGGGGAAGGAGGGCACCACCTGAACGCACGGCCCCTCACGCACCCCTCCTTCAGAGGCCGCAGCTAGACAGACAGACAGCCAGCAGCGGCCGCTTGGGGTTGGAAGGACACAATTTCTCAGGACCCTGGGTGGGGCCCTGGGACTCACCACCCTCCCGCAGGTCAGGCACAGGTTGGGCTGGGTGATTAAGGGGCCAGCTGGACAGACACAAAGGAAGGGGGCCCCCGCACACCGCCCACCTCCACGCTAAGGCACCTCACCAACACTGGAGGGGGGGTCTGAGGGTACAGACCAACAGGCCCCACAAGGCCATGCCCAGTAGCTAGACCCCATCCTAGCTCCAAAAGGAACCCCCAAACCCCAGGCACCATCCCTGGATCCTGCCAGGTGGGTCTGGGTCTAAGCCAGTGCCATCCAAGCCCCCCAGTCCCCAACTGGGAAACAGGAAGGTTCTGGAACAAGTGGGGGTACCAAAAATCTCCTGCAGTCAATGGTGGGGGGATAGGTGTCTTTCAGAGACTGGGGACAGGGAGCCCGAGCCCCTCCCAACCCAGGGTGGGGAGCCTCAGTCTCGTTCCGAAAGGACTTCCAACCCAAGCTTCAGTGGGAAGACAGCAGGCGGGCGTAGCATGTATCCCCCCCACCCCCAAGTTCAGATCATGAGACCCCCCCACACCCCTGAGGACAGTGATCCAACCAAGGCTGGATCAGTAAAAGAATTGGCGCCTGAAAAAATACTCTACGCGGTCCAAAAAGCAAGCTGTCGGGGCTCAGGCGTGAGCCTGCCGCCCGGGCATGGCGGGGCCTCCAACTGCCCAGGTACCAGCAAGGGGGTGTTCAGGGAAGAAAGGGGGATCGGGACAGAGCTGGCACACCCAGCGATGGGGCCCGGGGGGGCTGATTGTCATGTGATGCTGTCCAAGGCGAAAGTTGGGGACCCTACCCCTGGGGAGCTGGCCAGTGAGCTGACCTCCCCACAGTCTCTCACACACACACTCACAAGCCTGAGGGGCAGCGCAGCCCCCACACCAGCAGAGACAGAGGAAAATAAATAAGCCAACATTCACTCCCATCTCGTGATAGCCACCCCCTCCCCCCAAAATGAGTCAAAACGCTCTTTGGAAGAACCCCAGTTTCTCTCCTCTGTATCCCAAGCTTCAAAACCAAAACCTGGATCCCCACAGAAACCTACCACCCCCCCACCCCCCGCCCTGCCCCACCATCTAGGGAGCAGGGAGGCCCCACCTGTGGGCAGTGGGGTGGAACTTGTGGACACCTGAGATTGAGTACCCGAGTGGGGCCCCGTTTCCCTGAACGTCCCCAATGGCTTTCAGTGGGGCGAGGGGCCCCAGGCTGGGGGGGAGTGGGCACAGGGTCACCCTGGTTCATCTATGGCTCTTTGCACACTTCATTCCAACCTGGAGGAGAGGCCTGGGCAAGGTGCCTTTCCTGGGGCCTTCCCACTTCCTAAAGTGGGGTGATCGCCAAGGGGGCGGGGAGCGCCTGCTGGCCACCCATCTGGGGACCCTGTTTAACAGATGGGAAGAGTGGACAGTCACGGGTCATGGCTATTTACAGACGCGAGCCCAGTCCCACGCGGCGCGCCCAGTCCAGTCTCGGGCCCCTGCTTGCTTTCTTGAAGGGCAGGGTCATCTTCAGGGCCCGCGGGGGCGGCCGGGGGGACCGGGCTTGCTGTCAGCGGGGGCCTCGCCCGGCCCTGCACAGCAGGCGTGTGGCTGGTGCTCCGTGCCCCTGTCCAGCGGGGGGGTGGGGTGGGGGCGCTTGGGGGGGCTGACACAGGGCCCTACAGACCAGCAGGGGCTGGGCTGGGCACGGGGCTGGGCGCTGGGCTGCCTGCCAGGCTGCAGGGCAGCGAGTCGCTGGGCGAGGCGCTGCGGGCTCCCGGGCGCCGGAGCAACTCCGGGCGGAAGTCGGGGTGGCGGCGGGCGTGCTTGGTCAGGTGGTCGCTGCGGGTGAAGCGCTTGCTGCAGAGCGGGCAGGGGAAGCGCTTCTCGCCCGTGTGTGTCCGGTGGTGGCGTGCCAGCTCATCTGAGCGAGCGAACTTCTTGTCGCAGCCAAGCCAGTCGCAGGCGAAGGGCCGCTCACCTGCGGGGAGGCAGAGGACAGGGCTGGTCAGTGGGTGCCGGGACAGCCCATCGAGTCAGCGGATCCCCGTCCTGTGTGTGACTGCTGGCCCCGGGGGCCGTGATCTGGCTGTGGATTTGTAACACGCCAAGGAGAGGGCCCCACTCCCTTCATGTGTTCCTCAACGCCCCTTTATTTCCCAGGATCCCGACACCCCAGAAACAGTTTCCATCGCTTAAAGGGGGCCCTCCAGATGCCTCTGCTAACAGGCTGCCCCTCCCAGGAGGGGCGCCCCCCGTGACCAGGGACTCCCCTGTGCCACCCCACACCCGAGCTCCAAATGCAGGTGGCTTTTTGGTGGGGCTTTGCCCACGCTCCTGCGGGCATTCCAGAGCCTGGCAGGTGCCCTGACCCCACCTCTGTAAATAACCACCCCGCCCACGAAGGGCAGGGAGCGACTGCCGACTCCTGCGGCCCAGCGGCCAGCGCAGGGCTGGCCACCTGCAGCGCCGCAGACAGCCTGGCCCGCATGGCCCCTCAGCCGCGCGGTGGAGGGCAGGGCCTGGCGGCGTAGGGCAGGGCCTGCCGCGGGGCACCGCTCAGGAGCAGGGTGGGGCTCGGGGGCCAGAGGCCTCGGGACGGCCCCGCCCCCACGGAACAGATGGCGCCAGCACCAGGCAGCGCCGCCACCCAGCAACTTCCTCCGCAGACCCCTCCCATCATCCTCGCCCATCCTGCTCGACCTGGGGCCACCCAGCCCGCCCGGCCCACCCGCCAGCCCCTGGTCTCTACCCCGCCTGACCCCCTATCTGACGGGGCCACAGTCCTGTGGTCAGGGCATCCCCAACTGGCCGAGGACGCCGAGGGGCCACGCTGGGACGCGGCCATGCTGGGCCCCGCCCCAGACCACGGGCGCATCCGCCATTCAGCCCGTATCCTCCAGCCCTCCCCCCACCCCCAACGTGTCGTTTGCGGGGGGGGGGGCGCTCAGGGCCCCCCCCATGGGGTAGACCTAGCCCCCATGCTGCCTCCTAGTGGCGAACCGCGGAAGACGGAAAGGAGGGAGCAGGTTAGGTTGTACAGGACAGGGCCCCGCATGGTTGGGGTGTCACCACTGGGTCCTGGCCGCTACCTCAAGGGTTTGGGGCACGAGGGTAGAGGTGACCCGGGACTCCCTGACGGAAAGAACGCACCCACCTGCAGATGCAGGGGCTACACAGACAGAAACGGATCCCTCCCCCAGAGTCAGATGAGGCCCTGGCAGGAAACCCGGGAGTGAACTGCAGACAAGCTGGCCAGAGGGCGACCCACAGCCTGGGGCAGGCCCAGGTGAGGGGTGACCTGTGCGTCTCCAGCTCTAAAAGGCGACGCCAGAGAAACCCCCCTCACCCATCTGTTCCTCCCAGCAGAAGGCAAGTTCAGGCGTCCACACGGCCCCTACCCCTGGAGTTTCCTGGGGGGCTACCGGTAAGTCATGCTCACAAGGACAGATGCGGGCAGCCTGTCCACCCAGGTGTCCAAGGAGGGATGCTGGCCACCGCGGAGGAGGTGGCTGGGCTGCGGCAGCGAGGGGGGCAGCTGTCCCCAAGGCTGCAGGGCGCCCCAGGGCCCCACCACACTCCAGGCCCGGGGAACAGTTCAGAAGGGTCGGTCAGCAGCACCAGGGCAAGGGCGCGGGGCAGCCCAGGCCGGTACCCCCACACCATGGTGGCCCCTGCAGGACCACAGGGGGTGGGGGAGAGGGCGTCCGGTTAGGAGGGGGTCTGTGGCGGCTCGGGGGCACGCAGTCCTGTCACCCTCTTGCAGAGGCAGTGAGGGGCATGCCAAGGGCCCTGTCTTCCCCTGACAGGGCCGTGTGGCTGGCCCCCGCTCCCAGCCTCCCCTCCCCAGGCAGCCTGAAGGTCGCAAAGAGCCCAGCACCGCCAGGCAGGACGCGAGGCTGGGAACACAGCTGTTGCACGTAGCGAGAGGCTGGGGTGAGGGGGACATCCTGCTCACGTGGCTCCCGCCGGCCAAGCACCAGGCGGGGGTCCTGGCCTGGAAGCCTGCCAGCCCCACCCCTCGCCTGGTTGCTGGGGAGCACCGAAGCACACGTGGGTGGCAGATACCCAGGTGCACAGACTTCCTGCCCCCACACCTGCAAGACGCCAGGCCCTGCCACGCTCTCACAGTAAGCTCTCCAAGGAGGCATCGCTTGGAGGCTCAGTCAGGGCTGGGGGAGAGCCCAGGTGAGGCCGCTGGACTGTTCTGGCTACTGCAGGGGCTGGGACAGTGGGCAGGGCCAGGGAGGACTTGACCCTCTGGCTTGGACTGAGCTACATGAGCTCGGGACAGGAAAGGTTGGCACCATGGTGCCCCCAGACAGACAAGTGGAGAGCAAGAGTCCTGGAAATGGTAGATTCCTGGCTCCCTACCAGGCCCCCAGCCTTTGTGGGGGAGAGTACCCCATTCCCTGGGGCAGAAGTCAAGGGCTGTGGATCTGGCCGCTAAGCTTCACGGGACCGGGGTCCCCCGAGAGGGTGGGGAGGGAGGTGTAGCTGGCAGGTGGAGCCTGCACAAATGCCCCCCACCAGGTGGAGAGCACCAGGAGGGGTATGGGTGGGGGCGGGGTGCGCAGACAGGAGAGCAAAGGACGCTGCGCTGCAGGTTGAGGCGTGCTACAAGGGACTTCAAGAACCCAAAGCACAGTCTTAGCAGCAGAAATGACGGTGAGGTTGGATAGCATGGAGGGGGTTACCCCGTGGTTGGATGACCAGCCTGTGAGGGGGTGGGATCTTCAACACCCCCCAGTGCTGCCCCCACAAACCCAGGGCTATCATCATGCTCATCCCACACACCTCTTCTTCTGCGCGGGCCACATTCCCTCCTGTCTCTTCAGTTCTGTCCCTTTTTCGCTCATCACCTGTCAGACAAGTCTCCCTGACCCTGGTGTCCCCCAACACTGACCCGTGTTGGTTCTTCTACCCCGTGATCAACTTCCAAATACTTGCACGTCCTAGGTGTGACATGTCCCCCCACCCTCTGCAAAATGAGGCATGGGGGCACCCCATAGGTACTGGACACACACCTGCGAGAGTCTAAGGGTCACGTGTCTGCTCCTCCGCACCCCACCACAGGCAGGAGCTATCACTGCTCCCGAGGACTTGAGGGGGATTCCTACAGCACCTCAACCCTCCCCCCTGGGGGGACAAGGCTGCCTGGCCTGGCAGGCACCCAACTCATTCCCCACCTAAACTGGCATCTTCAGGATGGGGGCCCTCAGGTACCCCATGAGTTTCAGAGGCCTGCTGTTCTGGAAAGAGTCCTGAGGGAGGGAGGCGGCTCCTCACGTTGGTATCATCCTCTAACTTGACGGCCATCTGCACCAGCTTTATCAGGGAGCCTGATGGGTGGGGGGTGGTTATCGCCCTTGCAGTGTTGGGGGTGCCCTCCCCTACCCCCCAAGCTGGGGCACAGATGCCCTATCCACTGGAAGGGGGTGAGGTGGGGAGGCTGTCCCTAGGTGCCTGCCAATGGTTCATGACTACCCCTGCCACTCCTTGGGCTCGGCAGTCCCCCACGTTGGACCCCCGATATGCTACCAGTATCAAGAGTCCCACCAGATTGGGGGGGGGGCAGGGCATGGGGTCAGTAGCTCATTCGACATCCCCATGATGGGAGGGGGCGGGGTCAGTGACACATCACCCCCTGAAACTCATTTTCTGATAGACTTGTCCTCCCGGGCATCACCACCCACTCCCTGCAATCAGAAAACTGGGGGTCACCTTAGCTGCCTCCTGCCCCTCTCCCTGAAACCATTCCAGCCCACAAAGCAGCAACTCCTCTCCAAATCCCTCCTCCATAAACGGATTTTCCTCTGCAAAGCCTCCCCACCCACCCTCCTCCACCCTGCCCTCAGGATTAAATGCCTGCTCTGCCCCCCACCCCACCGGCTTCTCAAAGCCCAGCCTGTCTCTGCCCCCAGCTCCTGCAGCTAGGGTGCAGTCCCCACTCCTGAACACACCCCAACCTGCTCACCGGACCCAAAGGTCCAGGTCTCGCAAAGAGAGATTTCTTGCTCCAGAAATCTTCCATCAGTCGCTGTCACCCCCACCCCCACAAGGCCCCAGGAGGCCCCAGGGCACTGGGCTGAGTGGGCCCAGGCCCGCATGCTTTGTACACAGCGGATGCTCAACTGCTGTTTCTCAGATGTAAGCAGAGGTGGCTTTAGAGTAAAATGGGGAGAGGGAAAGGGCACCTTGCCCCCCAGAGAATACTGGGTGATATCTGGGGACAGCGGTGGTTGTGTAAATGGGGGCGCTCCAGGCACTGAGTAGGTGGGACCAGGCAGTTACTCAACACCCCATAATGCCAAGGACAGACCCTGCACAGATGCAGCCCTCCTCTGTCAGCAGGAGACCTAGGCTAAAAGCCGCATTTTCAGATTGAGCTCCCTCTGGGGGGGCAGGGGGGTAGGAGCCAAAGCCCCCAAGAGCTGACTGCAGGCTGGGCACTGGGGAGCAGAGGGAGCGAGCAGTCCAGAGGCGGAGGAGTTGGGAGAGCAAGTAGACAGCAGCCTCTCCTCCGCCCCCGCCCCATCTCCGAGCTCGCACTTTGGTATCCATGGCAACAGCGTCAACATCTCCTGCGGCTTCCAAAGTCCCGCCCCTTGCAGGAAGCTCCACGCAGGGCCAGAGGCTCCTGGCCAGACTCAGGGGCTGGGAACAGGACACCAGGGTCCCCTGTGGCTTGATGGCCCTGTGACAAGATCCCCCAGGCCCTCCCAGTCTCCCCACGACCTTTGCCAGTGGAGCAGTGATGATGGGGTGCCTCATCCACTGTATCCCTGGGCCTGTCACTAACAAGCCTTTGGTGGCCCAGGACAAGCTCGGCCTTCCCCACCCCTAAAACAGACCACTGGGAGCCAGAAAACACCAAACACGCAGTCCTTAAGCACAGAGGTGCCCAGAATCTCTGAAACAGCAGCGAAGGTGCCTGGGCCCTGAACATCCGCTCAACAGTCAGTGCGTCTAGGGGCTGTGCCCCAGGCCCCTCACACCATTATAAAGGGGACTCTGGGACAGAGCAGCCCCCTTGGGCTCAAAGGGTTGTGGTGGGGTGGTCATTCCCCCACCTAGTCTCTGTCCCCACTCCTGAAAATCCTTTTTCCCACTGACCTCCCAGGTCTCAGTTTCTCCATTAAAAAGTGAGGATGGCGGGCCCTCCCTGGTGGCGCAGCGGGTAAAGCGCAGCACTAAGAAGCTAAAGCCACTTCAGCAAGAATTCGATCCCCGCTCACCCCAGAGGTGACCCACAGGGCGCAGCAGACCTCTCCTGACCACCCACTGCTCCCCTCAGCAGCGTACTTGTCAGTCGGCCTGTTCTGCTCCCCACTCTGTCTCTGGGGAATCCTCTCGCCACCCCCGCACCTCTGGCCTGCACCCCAGTTCTCTATGCATAAATAAATAAATCTTAAAAAAAAAAAGTGAGGATGGCAACACTGCCAAGGGTGGTTCTGGCCAAGGGTGGTTCTGGGATGGAAACGTTAACCCCAACCCAAATAACAGCTGACTGTTGAGAAAGAAGTGGGCAGAGGCGCCAGGTCCCAAGGGGGGAGGGGAGGGACTCTGCTCCCCTCCCTAGACCCTGCGGTGGGCCTGGGGTGCTGTGAGCTATCTCCTCACCACAGTGGGCAACCCTCATGTCCGGTGTGCTCTCCACCTGCCCACAAGCCCCTCGACAGGAAGGCCATGCTTCCCGGGCCCTTTATGCAGATGGGAAAACCAAGACCTCAAACCCTCTGCCAGACCCGAGAGCCCAGTGCCGGCTCCTTTCCCAGCCCTCTGCCATGCCTTCCACAAGGGGTCACACACCGCCAGTCGGTCGGTCACCCAGGTCGGTCACCAAGGGAAGCTTCAGGTCCCCCATTTCAAATTCCCAGCCTGGAGTGGGCCCCCAAGGGGAGAAGGAGGACCTACGGGGATAAGGGGCGGTGGTGTCGGCGAAAGTGACCGGCCCACCCACCTCTCTGCCCCTCGGCTCCCCTCGGCGCCCCCCAAGGCGAGACAATGTTGCTAGGAGAGGTGATAGTGTAGCACACACACACCCTGCGCACCTGCCAGGCCCCGGTGGCAGCTGGGGAAAGAACACGAGGAGGCCCTGACGCCCGCGCGGGGCGCTCTGACCAGCCCCTCCTCTCCAAACTCTGGCCCCCAGCCGAACTGCCGGCCCAGCCCACTGCCCGATCACAACACAGAAGGCAAAGAAAACGCGCCGGCCAACCCCAGCCCGGGCCCAGAAGCGGGCGCTCGGCCGCCCCAAGGGGCAAATCCTTGCCGCCACCCCGGAGGCGGCGATACGGCTCCTCCGCACTCGCCATAGCTAGGGAAGCTGAAGCGGGGAGAGACAGCTCAAAGCTGGACGCTCCAACCACCGCTCAGATCACAGAGCAACAGAAAATAAAAGAGAAACCAGGC
>NW_004567126.1:30132689-30140176 GCF_000260355.1 Condylura cristata | reverse complement strand
CTGCCGAGCCCTGCGCTCCCCGCTGGCCCCCGCGCCCGGTCCAGCCTTCCCCACGCCCGGCCGCATCGCCGGAGGCCCCGCCCCCGCCCGTCGCGCCCCTCCTCTTGCACCGCGAATGAGGCGCCCCCTCCTCACTCCGGGAGGCTCCGCCCCGCCCCCGGTCCAGCCTGCCCCCCCAGGGTGCGCCCCGCCCCGTCCCGACACTCCCCTCCCTCCCCGGGCGGCCCCGCCCCCCTCGGCGCATCCCTCCCTCCCTCTCGGCGCGCGCCCCACCTCCTCATGGGCGCGCCCACCCCACAGTCGGGCGCGCAGTCAGCGAGAGCCCGCCCCTTCGCCACTGCTTCCATGTAGGCCCAGGGCGCGCCCCCGTTCGTGATGGGGGAGGGCACCCCACGTGGCCCGGGCTGGGGGGGGTGGAAGCAGCCAGCCCCGCCCCCCGGCCACGTGCGCGACCCTTCCCCCCGCTCCTCTTCACCGGCCTGGGGCCGGGCTTGGACTACGCCCTCTCGCCCCCTTCTCTGGAGCTCCCCGACCTCGCAGAACCCCGCATGGCCTCTCCGGCCTGGGCACCGGGTGCAGCCCGGCGCAGCACGGGGAATGCGGCGACCGCCGGATCTGCCGCGCCTTCGTTCCTCTTTTTGCACCTATTCGGAAGTCACTCGTGCGCGTCTCGCTGGGGGTGGGGAGGACTGGGCCAGTGGACTGAGGGGGCATCTCGGTGAGGCAGGGCACGCTGACCCTATCGGGCCCCGGGACTCAGGCACTTCGGCTCCCGGCTCCGGGCAGCGATCCTTGGGGCTGGAGTCGATACAGCTGGGCTTCTCGAAGCCCCCGGGCACGTCCCGGCCAAGTCTTAGAGCTGCTAGAGCGGTGAGGACGTCGATGCCCAGGCTGGGCCGGCCTCGCGGGTCCAGGGCCGGGGCGCGAGGGAGAAGGCGGAGAGGAGGGGAAGGGGGCTTGCGGAAGTAGGAAGTAGGACGGGACGATGGGTGCCGCCCAGCGTGGCGACCACGCCCCCACCCCGTCCGGAGCCGGGCGGCGGGGGCCGTGCAGCGGCTGCAGTGACCTCCAGGGGGCAGAGCTGCCTGGGCGAACAGCGTTCCCGGGCGGGTGCCTGTCACTCAAGTCCGTTCCTTGGCCATCCAGGGCTGGGTGTAGACTGCGACTGTCACCCTGGACTTGGCCTCATCTCGGGACCTCCACCTGCAACCCCTGCTAACCGACCTACCCGGCTCCGCCCCGGCGCCCCCAGGCTGGCCACGCCCCGGGGTCCTTCGGGTCCCCTAGGCCTATAGTCCTTGCTGGTGTTAGGCTTCTCCGGTGCCCCAGCGGTGCGCAAAGCCTGCTGCACTCTTAGCTGACAAAGGAAAGGGGAGGGGCAAGGGGTGTTCTGGGGCAGAGGTGACATGCAGCCCCGGGGGTTTCATTTGACTGTTGAACTGCTCTGGATGAACACTGTCCAGGGGGCTCTCAGTGCCCTGCAGCCTGGGCCCCTGTGCCTTTGAAGGTCTAGGTAAGGAGGACACACCCACACCATCTCAACAGCCCTCAAAGCTTCTCCTTCCCCCCACCCCACCCCACCCCACCCGACAGCACTGGAGGGTACTCACAGCTCAGCCTCTGCTCACCACTCAGGGGTGGCATCCAGCCTTGGAAGTGGCAGGAAGCACTGTCCACACACTGGCGCCAGGACAAGAAAGATACCAGGACCCGTCATTCCACCAGTGGGCCTCACTCCCAGTGGCTTCTGGAGGCTGGGCTGGGGCAGCGTGGTTGTTGGGAGTCACAGGTAAGCCTGGGCAGGCACAACCCTGACACGGTGGTGTCCGGCCCAGATACCTCAAGGTCAGCCCCTTTCTTCAGTTTCCTCACCTGTTAGTGGGAGCTACCGGGGCCTGCCCCTGATGGCAGCACGAGGCCCAGGGAGGGCTTCAGCCAGGACCCCGGGGCCCTTGGGACCAGGCTGGACAGAGGCGGGTGTCTTTTCAAGATCATGATGACTTTACTTTTCATTGGAATAGTTTAAGCATACTTTTTGCACTTTCTAAAAAATCCTACAAAATGATGTAAAAATAAACTATTATAATAAAAAAATGTAAAAAAAATTCACGTTCACTTTATTTAATTCTTTGAATGTCAGTAGGTATCTATGTTCTGTGTGCCACTGCGGGCATTTGTCCTTTTACCTTTTTCTGGATGAAAAATTATTTTTAAAGTAAATGCCCCCTGCCAAGTGTGGGCAGGACTCAATACAAAGCAGAGAAAGGGGAGCTCTAAGCAGATGGGGGGACGCAACCTCCGCCAGGCTGAGTCAACCTCGAGAGAACTTCAGCTGTTACGTGGGCGGCAAGGACCCCGCAGGGGTATGGACAGGGTGTCCCAGCGTGTGTGTGTGACCCACAACCCCAGTCTATGAGACTAACAAGGCCTATGAAGAGACATTTTGCAAACCACCAGACCCGTCCTCAAAACAGTCAACATCAGGAAAAACCAGAGGAGAATGAAGTGTCGATCCGAAGAGACTAAAAAAGCCGATGACTAAAGGCCACGTGGGGTTGGGAACAGGAAATGGTTTTGGTGAAAAAAACTGGTAATTGGAATAAACCCGGGGCCCCATTAACAGGGATGTTCATGAGTCAATTCCTTGGTTTCCACAAGATGCAGGACACTGGGTGAGAGGGAGGTAGGACTCTGCTGTCTTCAACTTTTCTGTAAATCCCAAATGAAAAAGTTAAAAGCAATCGTGAAGAGTGAAGTGACTTAGTGGTAACAGCGCCGCACGGAAGCAGCCGTGTGCAGTCGAAGCATTGTGGATTCGCACCACCCAGCACGCTGTTTGGCAATGCTTTAATGTACCCAGCAACCCCACTCCTGAGAAGACACTCAGAGAATATTCGCAAGGACACAACTGTGTCTGTCACACTGTTTGCGCTGGGAGAAAGGAGCCCAGATCCTAGATTGGAGTTACCTAGTTTCGGGGAAGCAGGACACAGGATGGAAGAGCAGGTGGGAACAGGCCCCACCCGTTGCTGTCACCTGTATCTGAGTATAACACAGTCATTTCTGCCAGCCAGCCAGTTCACAGCAATGACTCTGGAGGAGTCCAGGAAGCCGGGGAGGGCCGTGGGGGGTGTTGCAGGAAATGGACCAGTGCAACTGCCTGGCATGGAACTATGTCTATTTTGATTACTTACCTTGGACCATCAGGCCATCTCTCAAGGGAGGATGAGCAGCCAGGAAAACCCGGGGTGAGACAAGGGACACCAGCCCAGCAGGGGCCCTGAGCCAGGCCTGGCCGGACAGTGGGCACGTGGCTTTCTTCCCCTGCTTGGAGGACAAGGAGGTTATGGTGCTGGCAGGCTGGCACAGCAGGCTAAGTGGGCCTGCAGGTCATAACTTTAGGACGGGAAGCCCTCAGCTAGGAGCTGCTGGAGGGGCCCTGGGCCCCCTCCTTAACCCAGGGAGGCGGCAGGACAGGCCCCAACCAGGTGGGTGTCACTTGTTCCCTTCCATGCGGGAGACCTTTCCCCAGAGCTCCACCTTGGGTCCAGGACCCCTGGAAGTGGTGGCTGGCAGATGCCATTTGGAGGGACTCAGCTGCCAGGTAAGAGGTGCACCCACACGTGTCAAGCTCCTCTGGTTCCCACACGATCTGCCGAAGAAATCTGCTGCAAGTCCACTTCAGAGCCCTCTGACTAGCCAGGTGGGGTGGGCTACAGAGCGCAGCCCACCCCACTCCCAGCAAGGGACTGTAGCCAGGCCTTGCCCCTGAGGTCTTACTTGTTATCTGCCCATGCAGTGGACACTCCTGCCCCTGCCCCTCACCCACCCTAAGCTAGGCTGGCACCTGCTGAGGGAGTCACCATCCCACAGGTGCATACCTTGTGTCCCAAGACCCCGAGTCCTGAACCTCTCTGCTCCCGCACCCAGGCCCAGCACCCTCTCTGATGGACTCCCTTGGTTAACTGAGCACCCTGACCGGGAAAATATAGTCAAGGGCTTGCCCCAGAGGAGTCACCACACCTCACACAGGTGTCGTGCCCTGGGAGGTGGTACCCACTGCTGGCCAATTGTGCCTCACACAGCCACAGCCACCAGGGCCAGAGGAGGGGACAGAACCACCATCCTTGCCCCAAGCTCTGTTACGGGGAGGTCACAGGGGGATGGGCCGCGCTAGTGCGGTGGGCGCCACTGGTTCAGCCTAATGGGATGAAGCCAGCAGGTGCCCGAGGATGGGCACTCCCTAGGTGCTAGGGGCTCAACAAGGAGGCCGCCTGTACTTAGGCTCAGCCCCAGGAGAGGAGGCCTGGGGTGAGCGGCACCCACACTGAGGCAGGCCGGCCCACCACACTCAGCACCCCTGCTGCCAACACACCCCCGCACACCCAGCTTTGGGTCTCTGGGTACCAGAGGCGTCCAGGCCACGGAACAGAGCCTGAAAGACTGCCTGGACCCAGGGGCCCCCATATGGGGTAGGCAAAAAGTTGTAGGGAAGACCCGAGGTCCCACATGGAGCACCCGCCAGGGAGTGAGCGCTTGGCCACAGCAGGAGAAACTGCCAGTGAGAACACATGTCCTGGAAAATTCACAAAATGGAGAACTGAAAGTTGGCCCTCATCCCAGGCAGGCTGGCCCACAGGCCATACCAAGCGGCAGGGAAGAGAGACAGGCGTCATGGAATGTGCCACTGACTTCCCCGCCCTGCCCCTCTGTGCCTCCAGACAGGGGACACTGCGAAAGGCGGGGGTGAGTCCCCAGACTCGCGGGCTGGATGGCCTGAGAAGCAATGGCCACGAGCCTGCCTCAGTTTACACCCCCCTCCCCCGGGCAGCGGACAGGCACACAGCGAGCACTGCTGAAGAAACCAGTTTATGTCTGCTCAGAGCCGACACCTCAAGCCGAGCTCAACGCCGGGCACTGCGGCTGCGGGAGGAAGGGGTATCCCCAAAACCTCCATTTCCAGAACCCTTGCTATCGTGCTGTCCTGCGAAGCCAGTATGACATGACATACATTCAAGGCATAAACTGCTTTTTAAGATGACACCTTGCTCCCACTTAATCTATGAATCTAACTAAGCAACCCCCACTTCTAACCAAGTGGAAGTCAGGATGGGGGAACCAGGCCTAGTGTCCAGAAGAGGACAGACAGGGCAACGGGGGGACAGGGGAGAGGACTCCAGACTTCAGTGATGAAAACAGCAGGGGTGTGTGGGGGGGGACAATGGGGCCCAGAAACACCCTCACACTCAGCACATGACCAAGGCGGCACTTGGGTCAGGGCAGGCGGCTTTCTAGGGACATGCTGGGGCCAATGATGTGGGAAAAGCCGCTGGGCCCCCTACCTCACCCCTCCTCAGATGCAACCTCTGAAATGACACCAAAAATGTACATGTATTGTGGAAAAGAGAAAACCGTTACATTTCCACGGGAAATTACTACACGTCTTACGTCTTACGATCTTGGGCTCGGGATGTTTCGAAGCATGACACAAAACACAGAAACCATAAACGAGAAAAGCAACAATGACTAATAATGATTTCAAGGCCTGGCGAAAGTAAAGATGGCCGCGCTGCCCAACCATGCCGTCGGCGACGGGTGGCCCTCTGCACAGCCCAGGTCTGTGCACCCGTAGATCTGTGCACGTGCTGGCGCCACAATGATGACTCTTGTAAGTTTCTCATATCCCCACAAGGCCACATGATGAAATAAATACAACCCAACTCAAAGACCAAGCACGGATTAAACATAGCACCCAATTGGCTCACCTCCTTAATATGTAAAGCGCCCCTAGAAAGTAACACAGGGCCCTCCCTGACAGCCCTACAACGCTGTTCCCAGCCACTTCTGCACGGGACTGATCCCCAGACAGGGAGCCGACCACATGGCGCAGATCTGTCCCGTCTCCCTGCTGCTCCCCTCAGCAGTGGACTGCAGTCCATCTACCTGCTCTGCTCCCCACTATCTCCGGTGACTCCTCTCATTGCCCCTGCACCTCTGGCCTGTACCCCAGTTCTGGATGCATACATAAAAAATAATGCCAACAACCCAATTGAAATAAGGACAAAGTATATGAAACACAAAGAGCTTTAAGTAGGCACTTTCAACATGATTACTAGTGGTAAAAATGATCACCGTAAAATAAATCTGACAAAAGTGTTACAAAGTTCCCCTACATGTCTAGAAACACAGTTACAATGAACTGCTATTTCCCCCTACAGATCTGCAAGACCCAGCAGGGATGGTGGCAGGGGAGAGGCATTTGGTGACAGTTTAGAGATCACTTACCCATTAAGAAATCTACGGAATGCCCTATTTTTGTTTTTAAAAGATTTGTTTATGTATAAATACAGAACTGGGGTACAGGCCAGAGGTGCAGGAGCCGCGAGAGGCTTCACCAGAGACAGAGTGGGGAGCAGAACAGGTAGATGGACGAAGTACACTGCTGAGGGGTGCAGCAGGGAGACAGGAGAGGTCTGCTGCGCCCTGTGGGCCACCCCCTGGCTGGGGATCAAACTGGTGCTGCAGTGGCGACAGCCAGCTTCGTAGTGTTGCGCTAACCCGTTGGGCCACCAGGAAAGGCCCTGGAATGCCCTTTGACCAAGCACTTGTGTACTAAAGAATACGGCCTCCACGCCTCCCTGGTGCCATAGGGGTTAAGTCTCAGCACTAGCCGGATGGCCTGAGTTGTATCGCCACCAGGGACTGACCCACATGGCCCAGCAGATCTCTCCCGTCTCACCTGCTGCTCCCCTCAGCAGTGAATTTCAATAGATCCTCTCACCCACCCCTGCTCCTCTGGCCTGCACCAGAGGTGTACATAAAATCCTACAAAATAAGAATGTGGCCTACAGAAATATTCCAACTTGGGTCCAAAGTTATTTATGCAGGATAATTAACACTGCATGTTATTACAAAGGCTGGAAAGAACCCACGTTTATACCAACAGGAAAAGAGAAAAATAAATTACCACCGTAGTAAAACAGATGCAGCCATTAAGACAAGTGAGCCCGCGTTGGGCACTGAAGGTTCTGACGAGGTTCTGACGGGGTCCACAGGTATTTCAATGACACGAGCCTCTGTGTGTGTGTGTGGGGGGGGATGACCTCTGGGTAGAAAAACACTGTAGCAACAGACTAGGTGAAAGGCAGAGGTGTGAAGCGGCTCAGCCAGGCCGCGACACGGCCGGTGGGCACCAACTGGCCCCGGTGAGGGGGTTTCGGCCAGAGGAGCGGCCGGTGCAAGGCCTCGCGGTGAGGGGCCCGGGAGAACCGGGACGCTGGTGTTCTCTGCTGGGAGGTCTCATCTCATCTTCGGGTTCGCTGCTATGTATTTTTAACATCAAAGCCTGGTCCTGGGTTCGCAACGAGGGGGCCGAGGGGGCCGTGGGGCGCGGAAGGCGGGTGCAGGCAGCGCAGCAGCCGCACCCGGGCCAGGGCACTCTTCACCGCCGGAGGCGGCGGGCTGGACGCCAGCCACCCCGAAGCCAG
>NW_004567126.1:30123972-30132379 GCF_000260355.1 Condylura cristata | reverse complement strand
GCCTCTCGCCACTTACCGCCGACCCCGCGGACCCCTCTCCGGCTCCCCGCTCCGCTTCCGGGCGCGCGGCCCCAGCTTCCGCTTCCGCCCACCCCAGCGCGAAGCGCCGCCCCGTCCGCGCACCGAACTCGTGTCGGGCCCGGCCGACCGCACCGGACCTTGGCCGCGTCCGCCCTATCCCGTGAGCGATCCTCGACCGGCCGCCAGCCTCAGACACCTTCCGGCCCGAAGGCTCCTCCCCTGGCTGGGACTCGGGAAACCCGCGCGCGCGGAGGACACGGTCACAGGAGCAGCCTGCCGCAGCAACCGATGAAACCTGGACTTCAGGCGGGAGCACTCACCCTCGTGTACTGTGCCCTGCCTGTGCCCTCCCCCGCCCCTCCAGGTCCCATGTGCAAAGGAAGCATGTTGGCCTGGTCTGGGGTCCGGCCAGTCTGGCAGCCCCGACCGGAGGCCCTCCCTTTGCCCTCGGCGCAGTGCTGGCAATCTGGAGCCACTAGAGCCCACCCAAGGCTGTCTCGGAAACAGGTGCCAACGGCTGTCCAGCAGACCCAACAGAGGGGGGCGGGTCCTGGGTTCCAATGCTACAGCCATCAGTCACCACCCAGGTAACCAGGCAACCAGCCTCAGGTGCCCTCTGGATGGTACCCAAACCCCACACCCCTCTCCCAGAGGGGAGGTTCTGACCCAGAGGGAGACTGACTTGGAGGGAAGCCCAGGGAACCCAGTGCCTCTTTCGGGCTTGCTGAGCCCAGGGAAAGGACACACCTGAGTCTCTGAAGGAGCAGAGGATCCCTAAAATTTTAAATCTTTAATTTTTTTCACGTTTTTCCTTCTTTTAGCTTCCAAAAGGAAAGGAGTGTAGCGCTCCATCACCTATACAAAGTCCACGGACCCTGGACAGGGGCTGCCTGGGTCGACCAGGGGTTCACATGCAGTCCCCGGGCGGGGCGAGGTCCAGCAGCCACTTTATTGCTGAGGTCCCGGCTTGGTGCTGCTTGGCTTGGCCTGGAGGCACAGGCCACTGCTAGGCACGCTGGCTGGGCAGCTCCTGGGATATGAAGCGGCGCAGGCGCTCCAGATACTGACTGTAGAGCTCGATGTCGTTGTGGCCTGCGCCCTCCACCCACAGCGGCTCCACGGCCTTGGGGCAGCGCTCGTAGAGCGCCAGGCCATGCGAGAAGTCGATCACCTCATCCTCCGTGCCGTGGATGATAAGCACCGGTGACGTGATCTTGGACACCTTCTCGATGCTGCGAGGTGGGCAGGGTGCGTCAGGTCTCCGCGGCCCACCTCCCGCCCAGCTCCCCCGCCCCCCCCACAGCCCGGCTCACTTGGGGAACGCATCAAAGCAGTAGGTCTTCTTGGTGTCCGGGAAGGCGACACGCATGCCCGAGGTGAGCGGGGAGTGTAGCACCACCGCAGCGCACTCATAGCGCGAAGCCAGGTCCACCGTGGGCACCGTGCCGATGCTCTGCCCATACAGGACAATGCTGTCTGGGCTGATGCCATACCTGGTGGTGGCAGGTCAGGCTTAGTCGCAACGAGCAAGCAGAAAAGTGCCCACACCCTCCTCCGCCCCTCCAGGTGAGCCCACCTGAGGCCTGTCGCCCCACTAGGGCTGGGCCCAGGAACTGTGCTCTGTCCTCCCCGCAAACCGAACAGGCTCGCACCCAAAGGCACGAGGGGACCCCGAGGGTGAGGACTTGGCCAGCCACCTGCAGCGCCAGGTCACCTGGCTCCAGCCTCACTTTCTCCCATAGTGTCTACTCAGATCACACCCGGGGAGCACCTGGTGGGAGCCCCATGGCCACCCCATTGCTCTAAGGGGCAAGGTAGGTGCCTGCTCCTCTGGTCTCCCACCACACATGCACAGGTACACCCAGGAGGTTCACGGACCTGCGTGGGGCCTTCCTGTCCCTACTGTTCTGGACTAGGAAGTATGTCTGAGCCCCCCCCGCCCCCGGAAAGCATCCCTCAGCTACCCTGTCACTGTTGCAGTCCCTTGGTGACCCCCAACCCATACTGAGTGATCAATCCAACACGGCTACACAGTAACAGCCCTGTGGGCACCTTCCCTGCAGAGTGGCCTGGCCCTGAGTCCTCCCCAACAGGCCTCCCCCACCCAGGGTGGTTCACTCCAGAGCCCCACGTGGCTGTTTCCCTGAATGGGGACCACTCTCCCCTGCAGAAGGCCGCCACAGCGCTCATGCACTCCAGACCTCCCAGGGCCACTTCTTCCAAGCAAGGGCAGGCGTGTGTTGCACTTGGGCAGCCCACTTGGTCAGTTTCTGCACCTGCCCAGCCCTAGCAGCACTCTAGGCCAGTGGCCACTGCTTGCCCTGGCCAGCTGTCCCCTGGCCTCCGCAGCCACTGCTGTGAGAACAACCACCCAGCCGATCACCCAGCTCCAGCAGAGCTTCCCAGCTGCCGCCGGGTGTCTCCAGGAGCCTGGTGGAGCTGTTCTGCCTCCCCAAGCCTCCCGTGCCGTTGGCCACAAGCTTCCCCCCTCCCTCCCACTCTCCAGCTGCTGGGTCATAGCAGGATGGGTGGGTGGGTGGGTGGAGCTCAGAGCCTGACCCCAGCGGGGTGTGACTTGCAGAAACCCTGGCCAGCAAGGATGGCAGGAAAGGCTGACACAGCCACAGGTGGGCACAGACCTTTACCATGCTAGCCAGGACAGGTCCGTGATACCAGGGTAGTGCCATGGGACCCCCCTCCTGAGGCCTGTAGCAGGGACTGCCTGGTACATCACCACGGCAACGAGCCCCACCTCCCCAGGGTAGGCAGACTTGGAACCCTGCAGGAGCTGGTCAGGGTGCCATTCAGGAGAGCTGGGGGAAGTGCGCCAGGGTCTGGTGCAACGCCGGACAAGGGGCAGCACGCAGCAAACACTGGCCAGGGAACAGAGACTGTGTTTCACGTACGCCTATGAGAGCTCGAGGTAACCGCCCTGGGTCTGGGTGGCCAGGAGCTAAGTGTCAGGAGGAGGATGGCTCAGGCTGCAGGGTCCCATCTCGGTGTGTGGCAGGGCACTGCCTCTGCTTACTGACCTCTCTGCCAGCCATTGTGCTGGGCACCAAGTCACCCTCCAGAACCATTCAGGTCCAGAGGAGCCAGGTACCACCCAGATGAGGCCAGGTTCCTGACCACGGGGCCTCGCTGCCCCTCCCCCAAAGCCCCATTGTGGCTGCCTGGCCCCACCTGTGCCCAGATGCTTTTCTGGCGTTGGGGTTGCCAAATGTCCCTTCAGGCTGTGTCTTCAGCCCATCCCCTCCCTCCGGGCTAAGCCTTCACTCCCCTGAAGGCAGCCCAGCCCTGCCCTATCCTGTCCCAGGTCAGGTGCTCCCAGGAACGGAAGGGCAGTGCCAGCCCCCTGTGCACCAGTCACCACCAAGAGGGGCAGGGCAGGGCCAGGCCTCGCCCAGTAATCCATATGGCTCACAGGGCACCAGGCTTCCTCCCTTCCCAGGCTTCCCCCTTCCTCAGGCCACCCACATTGCCTCGGGTCTGGTCACTTCAGAAGGGGCAGTCCAGGCTGACGCCTCACCCCAGCCTATCAGCCCAGCCGTCAGAGTGGGGTGGCCTGTCCTCACCTGGTGCGCAGGGCCTGCCAGGCAGCATCGATGTCAGCATAGAGGTTCTTCTCCGAGGGCCGGCCCGAGCTCACTCCGTAGCCAGAGTAGTCATAGGAGAAGATGTTGCAGTTGATGCGTGTGCCCAGACCGATGTAGAAGCTGCTCATCTGGCCCAGGTCCACTGCATTGCCGTGCGAAAAGAGAACCGTATACCTGGGGGAGGGGCACAGGTCAACGGCGAGAAGAGCTGTCCCAGTCGCCCGGTGCCCGCCAGGGAGGATGAGTGTTAACAGAGGACAGGCTGTCCAGCCGTGCTGCAAAATGCGTGCTCTCGGGAGGAGACGCAGCTGGGCCCAGGCCTCCACAGGGGCCACGGGCTTGTTCACAGCATAGGGCAGTCTGGCTGCGTGAGTCTGGCGGCCACCGTTGCCTCTGTCCACTCTCCTCGGGAAGCATTCCTTTTGGAGAGACTCTGGCAGCCCAAGTATGTGGGGGACCCTCTAGAATGAGGTGAAGGTTTCTCCACCAGCAGGGAGGTCCCCACTACTCCTGACACGGCCCCACCCAGCACGCAAACACAGCCATCCCTATTCAGTGGTGCCACGCCCCTCCCCTCCACAGAAAACCAGGGCACTCTTCCGCCCTGGCCCACCAGCTGAGCAGGACCTGCCCAGGTTCACCCCGGGCACCAGCCCCAGGCACACACCCTGACAGAGCAGGGGCCTGGCCGGACCCTGGACAGACTTCTTCCTCCGGCACCACCTGCCTCAGCCCAGCCCAGCGGAAAGGTAAAAGTTCACACTTTGCTCTTTGATCTAGAACCCAGTCTGGTCTAAAGGCAAAGCATCTGGAGAACCCCACCCCTGCCCCATCCAGCAGGCTCAGCGAAAACCTGTTTCCAGCACAAAGGAAGAAGGCCCAGAAGGGTCCCAACAACCCAAGAACGGTGCCAAGACGTCACTGGGCACCCCGCACCTGAGAAAAGTCCCTGCGCAAGTGAACTGTCACATCCCAAAGCAGACAGCATGTCACTCTGAGCCACTAGGGTCCTGTTAGTCAGGTGGGGTGCTGGAAGTTACATAGGAGAGGACACCAACTGCCCAGGGCAGTCAGACACTCAAAGTGAATCTGGATCATCCCTTCCACAAGGGAGAAGGGAGTTTCAAGGATGAAGCGCACCCCAGGATATCATCCTCAGCCCACAGCTCACGTACGGGGCTCACCTGGCACCGGGCACACAGCGCACATACATGCAGGCCACACGGTTGCCACGGCTACTCTTGGTCAGGAAGACCTCAATGGCGTCCAGCTCACGTTGGCCATACTGGAAGTCAGCGCGCTCCATAAGATGGAGCTTCCAGCGCCCAGGGGTGCCAGCAGAAGCCCTCAGGGTCCCTGAGGGAGCTGCCCCAGCCCCGCCAGGCCCTGGCTCTGGCTCAGGCACCAGTGAGTAGGTGGGCTCTGGTGGCAGAAAGGCGAGCTTGGCAGCAATTCGGCCGGGGCAGGGCGGGCAGCAGAAGAGGCAGCAGAGCTCAGTTACCGACAGGCCGTTCATGGCGGGCTCCAGGCCCTGGGGAGGGCCTCGTTCGACAGGGGAGAGGTGGGGGGGCTCCGAGACACAGGCAGCGTGGAGGGTGACCCCCGGCCACCACCCCAGATGAGAGCCCCGTTAGGGGGCTGCAACCCAGCCCCATCGTGGTCCAAGTTGAGCCCTCGAGAGCCTCACAGTCGTGCGTCTCCACGTCGTGCAGAGGGAAGCCCTGCAGGGAACAGTAAGATGAGATGTGAGGTCCCTGGAGGCATGCCAGAAGGCGGGGAACCTGCCCTGCCAGATGGGGAGGCTGGGACCCCACCCTGTCATTTCCAGAGCATCCTGGCCTTCTCCAAACTGTCCAAAACTCTCATGCCCACCCTCTAGCTCTGGGATTCTCCGACTTCCGGCAGCTGGCTATGTGGAACAAAATCCACCAAGTGACCTTTGTACGGCGCCAAGCTGGCCACACCCCATCTGCTGCCCCCATTCCTCAGCTTCAGTCACCAACTCTCACAATTTGAGCCCACTCAGTCCCTTGGCCCACCCCAACCTCACCCCCACACACAGCCCCTGCTCTAGGCCCAGGGAAACCCTGTCCCTCTCCATACCTCTGGTCCCTGTGGCTCACCCCCACTGTCCCCCAACCACTGCCACACAGATCTTCAAAGACTCATCCACCGCCCCCAAATGACAAGGCCACTGAGGCCAGAGTGGGCTGCTGGCTGGAGGGACCCTTGCGGGCAGACTGCGATATCCAGAGAGACAGAGGAAACAACACAGGCCTGAGAACAAAAGCAGGATATGCCGCAGACTCACAAGCCCGGAGGCCTGGACAGTGGCCCTGTGCTTGGCGCTGGCTGGGGGTCCCGGGAAGCCAGGGCTCCTTCCCCGGCTGTCAACGTAGGGCCGGTGATGGGGAGCATGTCACTCACTTCCCTGGCCTCAGTTTCCTTGTCTATCAGTGCAGACACAACTCATCTCGCGGAGGAAGTAACCATGAGGCAGATTAAGGGGTATGGCCCAGGGGAGAAACTCAGAAGTTCTTCCCTTTTGCACGATCGAAAAGCTATGTATAGACTGGAGCTAAGTCACCAGGGCGAGTGCTGCCAAGCTGCCGACAGACCGGGAAAATATGCAGGTGTGAGAGACCTGTGTGTGTACTTCGTTCTGCCACAGCAGAATTACACGCACACTGAGTGTGTGCAGCAAGACATCTTGGCACCTTGGTTGGTTTTAGAGTCACAACATTTGAAAAGCACCTGGCTAGAGACACACAAATCCAGAGCAGGCTGGAGCTGGCGAGGCGCAGAAACACACCTGCTCCCTCTGGATCCCAGTTCCGGGATCCGAGCTGAAGGGCTAGAGAGAGGTACAGACGCAGTCCCCACATTGGGGGTACACTGCGAGAAACCAGAGAGCTGCAAAAGCCAAGGTGGGAGCACAGATAGCTTCCTGAAGTGCCTGCGCACCCAGGCAGAACACATGCTTTTATGTGTAAGCATTTTCCAGAGGGGATGGTCTCTTTTAAAAAAAAAAATTTTATTTATGCACACAAGAACTGGGTACAGGCCAGAGGTGTGGGGGCGGTGAGAGGGTTCACCAGAGACAAAGTGGGGAGCAGAACAGGAAGACTGAAGTACACTGCTGAGGGGAGCAGCAACATAGGAAAGGTCTGCTGTGCCCTGTGGGTCACCCCCAGCCGGGATCGAATTCAGGTTGCAGTGGCTGCAGACAGCTTCACGGTGCTGCACTTTAACCCCTGTGCCACCAGGGAGAGCCCCGGGATGGTGTCTTCCTGGTTCTGAAAGGTAAGAGTTTGAGGCGTGCCATCCCCCTCACTCCCAACTAACAATGTCCAGAAGCACTTTTGATGTGAAGACAGTGAAGGGTGCGCCCAGTAGTGAGTGGCCAGAGGCCATGGACACTGCGGGACAGCCCACAAAGGTACCTTCCCTTCACCACCAGGAAAGCTATGTCCCCGAAGTCCCCCAAGACCAGGATGCTCAGGACCAGTGTCCAATGTATTCTCAAAGGTTCAGGTCAACACTGCACTCCCCAGTGGTGCTGGGGGGCTGTGAGAGCCAGAGGTTTAGACAGGGAGACCAGCACCGAGCCAGATGGCAGGTGGAAGGATCTAGCAAGCACAGCGGATGAAGGGTCAAGCCAAAGTGGGCAAAGTCCAACAGACAGAACTAGAAGCACAGGTATCTGGCCTTGACATCTCCCCTCACCCCCTGGCTCCCAGGCTACGGGGTCTTCCTCATTCCCTCCAACCCCTGACCCTGCCCCCCCAACCCCTACCCGGATGCTGCAGGGGTCTCTCTCCCTGGCAGTCCCACCGTGGGCCGCCATCACCCATTCCTGGTCACTCGTTCTCCAGCAGCCAAGACCAACCTGATCCCACCACTTCCTTTTGGGGTGCCCTACTATTTTGAGAATAGAGAACAAATCCCTCACCCCAGCCCGCTGCCAAATTCAGGGGGGCCTCTCCAGTTCACGCATCTAGTAACCCACTCCTCGTCACTGCCCCCAGAAGTGACACTGCTCTCTTCCTGCCTCAGAACAGGGGCCCACATACCTCCCTCACTGTGACAGGGGGCTCCAGAAGATCACTCGTGAGTGTCACTCCGTGTGCCCTGAAAGCTGGGTCTTGGAGGAGCAGGGCACTCCCAGGTGTCTCACTCGCAGGGAACCCAGCCCTAGCCCTGAGCCCTGGCGCCTCCCTCCACTAGCACACACTGGGCGCCCCGCTGGCAGGGCCAGAGGAGTTATGACAGCCAACAGGGACCTGAGCAACTGCAATACTCTAGGACGACCTAAATACAGACGACACGGTGACAGCACCTCACCGGCCAGCCAGAGTGGGACAGCTGCCCTGAGTGGTGCAGAGAAAAGTGCCCGGCACAGGGCAGCGGGGAACGCAGGAGCAAAAGCCCAGAGGAGACTGGGAGTTCCAGAAAGCACAGGTCCCCAGCTAGAACGAAACAGCCAGGAGGACCTGAGCAGAAGGGTCCCGGGGGGAGCCAGGGGCGGCCGGGCCGCACCCAGGAGCGCTGTGGAGGAGGAACTTAGCCCTGGAGGAAACGAGGAGCCCTTGGAGGAGTCCTGGGACAGGGGACACCTCGGCTCGGGTTGGAGGGCGACGGTCCCCGGCTGCAGTCTGGAAACCGGACGGGAGCGGGGCCGGGAGCCGGCCCAAGGGTCCCGCCGGCCGCAGGGCGCCCGCGAAGGGCCAGAGGCGCGGGGAGACGTTTAGGGAGCGGGGCTCCGCCGGGCTGGCGGGGTCACACCCCGA
>NW_004567126.1:30115132-30122997 GCF_000260355.1 Condylura cristata | reverse complement strand
AGGCTTTAACTGATATTTCTGAGACTTAACCCCTAGGCCACCAGGGAGGCCTGAAGTCGGATTTGTAAATATTGCATTAAAGTATTATGAATCTTGGCAGCTTGAGTTTTTTTGACATTCCTTAAATGTGTGCCTAAGATAAGTGTCCTGCAGTTCACACCCTGCTGGGCCTGAGGTGTATCTTTACACAGGAAGTGCTGACCTGCAATAGTTGCAGGAATAGTTAGTTCATTAGGTAATCAAAGAGAGGTTGGCACTTGGAAAGAAGTCCTACAGATGTTACTTTGTGAGAGCTGTTCCAATAAACACAAGCTTGAATTTAGCTTATATAGGTACAAACAGTGAGTAATCGACATTAAGAATGTAATTATTCTGAATAGGAGGGGCTCCTAGTCCTAAACCATCCCAAGGTAAAAATGTGCTGATGCTAGAAGAAAGCAAAGCCGGATTTAATCTCTTTTGTTCTAAAGAAAGCACTGAGGAGACGCGAAGGCTGGGTGCCCACTAAATATTTACCTGCCTTTTGTCATCCTGGATTTGAAGAGGCTGCTTACCTGCAGACATCAGATTTTGTCTAATGGTTTAGCTCTCTGGCCAGCTGGGAGTGGGGAGGGGGACAACCCAGGATATATTTTTGTTGTTGCTGTTAAAGATTTATTTATTGGGGCCCTCCCTGGTGGTGCAGCAGGTTGGAGCTCAACACTCACTACAAAGCTGGCCACAGCCACTTGAGTTTCAGTTGGATCCCCAGCCCTGAAGGTGACCCACAGGACACAGCAGACCTCTCCTGTCTCCCTGCTGCTCCCCTCAGCAGTGTACTTCATCAGTCTGCCTGTTTTGCTTCCCACTCTGTCTCTGGTGAATCCTCTCACTGCTCCTGCACCTTTGGCCTGTATCCCAGTTCTGTGTGCATAAATAAATAATCTCCCTGGAGGCACAGTGGGTTAAGTCACAGGACTAAGAAGCTCTCTGCAGCCACTGTAGCCTGAGTTCAATCCCCAGCCAGGAAGCTGACCCACATGGTGCAGCAGACCTCTCCTGACCTACTCACTGCTCCCCTCTGCAGTGTATTTCACTTTCTCTGCCTGTTCTGCTCCCCACTCTATCTCCGGTGAATCTTCTCACCCACCAGACCTCTGGCCTGTACCCCAGTTCTGTAAGCGTAAATAAATAAACCTTTAAAAAAGAAGTATTTATTATGCATCAGGGGTACAGACCAGAGGTTTGAGGCAGTGAGAGGATTCACCAGAGACAGATTGGGGGGCAGAACAGAGGATCCACTAAAACCCAGTACTGAGAAGGGCAGTGGGGAGACAGGAGTGCGGTCCACATGATGCACCATGTGGGCCAGTTCCACTGCCAGGGGTCAAAGTCTCAGCTTCAGAGTGCTGATACTTAACCCCTTGTGCCACCAGGGAGGCCCCAAGTTATGAGGCTAGTCTTGCTTTGGGGAAAAGGCTGGGAGTCCCAAAATCTGGATCTGAGGCCCTGGGGTGGTGGAGGAACGTCTTAATAGGCAGGCCTGTCTGTGTACCACCCAAGGGAAAAGAGCGAGAGCAGACCAGGAAGTGGGCTTCTCTTGGGGGAAGGAAGGAAGTGGGGGCATCTAAAAATAACACCACTCGGCCAGCTGACTGGGGTGGGGGTGGGGGGAGGATCTTGGACAGGAGTAGCGCAGCTCTGGAGGTTCAGGGACTTTCCAGAGGAAGCCCCCTCCCCAAACACATTCCTTCTCCTTCTATACACATCTGACACAGCACTCCCACTCTACCCTCTGTACACCAGGAGTCAGATTGCAAAGCAAAGGGAAGGGCAGATCTCCTGAAATCCACTGCTGAGGGGAGCAGTGGGCGAGACAGAAGGGTCTGCTGCCCTGTGTGGGCCAAATCCCTGACAGGATTGAACTCATGTCACAAGAGCTAGCTATAGCTTGATAGTACTGAGACTTAACCCTGTGTACACCAGGGAGGCCCCTAAAAATTTGCTTAAATGAAGACAGTTACAGACTATAACATGCACAAATCATAGTTGCACAACTTAATCTGGACATAGAAAGGCAAAGCCGTGAAGACAGTACGATGACCAGGGATTAGGAGGAGGAGGGAGGAATGAACAAATGGGAATCCAGAGCACTTCAGGGCAGTGCAAATACTCTCATGGCACCATGATGGACACATAATATTATACACATAATAGATGCAGAGGTAAAATATATCTGGATCACTGTATCAGTGGACTGTAAGACACTGTCGGTATGTAACATGAAATGTCTAGCTTCAGTGTCAACTAACATCATAGCTACTATGACATCGTCAACCATCGGCTTGAGTGATAAAGACACGTCAGTGGAGATCAATGGTTTATACCAACATCCACGCTGATGGGGTGGTGATGGTGGGGGACGCTGTGCATGTGTAGGGCAGGGTTGGGCATATGGGGACCTTCTGCTCAGCTTTGCTGTGAACTCAAAATCACTCTGAAAAACGAAGTCTAGAGGACTCCTTGGTGGCACAAGGGTTAAAGACACAGCACTATCAAGCTATCACCAGCCACTGTGGCCTGAGCTCAATACCAGGCCCCGCAGGTGACCCCCAGGGTGCAGCAGACCTCTCCTGTCTCCCTACTGCTCCCCTCAGCAGTAGTTCTGCTCCCCGCTCTGTCTCTGGTGAATCCTCTCACCCCCATACCTCTGAGGCATCCCCCAGTTCTGTGTGCATAAATAAATCTTTCAAAAAATCACATCTGCAAGTGCAGTTAAAGGAGATGCCAGTACAACCCACACACCATCATCCCTCCCGACACTCCCCCTGCCCGGCCCATCCCTCCACTCAGGGGTCCCACTGCTTACTCTTGACATTTGAGATGGATACTTCTTAGCTGTGGGCAGTTCTGGGCACTGTGGGGACTGGGCAGCATCCATGGCCCCACCCACTGGATGCCAGGAGCACCTCTGGTGTGACAACCACAGGAGTCCGAAACATGCCCAATATCCCCTAGGGATAGACTGAGCCCTCCTGTGACCCCCTGGGTGAGGGGGTTCCACTGACTGCAGGAGCCCAGGCTTCCATTATTGAACCTGGTTGCTACACACCTTGAAATGCACACGTTGGGCAAATGTGGGGGAGGTGACTCCCCAGCCCTGGAGAGCATCCTGATTTACACTATGTGACCCATCAAGGATTTGTTCTATCCAGAGATGGAACTCAAGTTTTGTTTTTTTTAATGAAAGATTTATTTATCCATGCATACAGAACTGGGATACAGGCCAGAGGTGCAGGGGCAGCAAGAAGATTCATCAGAGACAGAGCGGGGAGCAGAAAACAGGCAGATCGAGGAAGTACACTGCTCAGGGGAGCAGCGGGTGGGTCAGGAGAGGTCTGCAGTGCCCTGTGGGTCAACTCCAGGACGGTGATCGAACAGGCATTAAAGAGGCTGTGGCAGCTTGCAGTGCTGTGCCCTAACCCATTGTGCCACCAGGGAGGGCCCGGAACTCAAGTTTTTTCAGATAATCAACACGGGTCTCTCCCTGTCAGCACTGCTAACATGGGTGCTCATTCTTTAGGGGGGCTGTCAGGGAACTGTGGGCGCTTGAGCAGCATCTGACTCCTCCGCTCACCAACACACCAGGAGTGACCCCAGTGGGTCAACCACGAATGTCTACAGGTGTGTAGATGTGGGTAACAAAGCCACTGTGACTGGGAAGCACCATGGCCAGGCCTGGCCCCCATGTCTTATTCGGCGGGCCTGGGGTTGTCCTAGAATCCACATTCTTTAAAGACCCCAGGTTGCTTGCCAGGGATCTGTCTTGAAGACCCACGGCTTTCACCCCACCACTCTGGGGTCTGGAGCCAGACTCATTCCTCCTGATGGTGAGAAGCCAGGAGCAGTGGGTCCGGGTGTTTGGGGACGTGTTCAGATAAGCTCAGCTGCCTTCCCTCCTGAAGCTGGGGATTCAAGTCATGCTGTCTCTGGTCAGTAGGTGGAGACAGTGCTTGCCTGGTGCTTGGCCTCTCTCTATATGGGCAACCCCATCTGTCTTTTCCAAACTACGATAACGACTCTTCACGTGCACTGAGGGGTCACTCTGGATGAGGCAATGGGGCCCGCAATGCACAAAATCTCTGTCCTCACACCTAGGGCACTCTAGAGACAGAACAATAAATAACCTGCCACCAGGTAATATAAGTATTCCAAATACAATCAATAAAGGGTAGGACAGACGACCATAGGAATTACTTGAAATGGGCATCCCCTGCCCCAGTGTGCCAGTCCCCAGTCCCAGAGCTCTGGGAATAACCGGTTGGGACTGAGTGTACCCCATGGCCTTTCCTTGCTGACATAGGGGGTCATTTCCAGGCTGGCCCACTCAGGATCAATTTGACAGTCTCCCTAGCTGGTCAGCTTCATTTAGGGCTGTGTTAGAGTGAAGTAGACAGCTGGACAGATGTTGGGGTGTCGGGGGGGCCAGCACATATACTAAGCATAAATATCAGGTAATGGAAAGAGCATTGGATGCAGTGAAAGAGAGTGGGGTGATCAGGGATTGCATTGCTTCCCCATCTTTATTTTTAAATATTTAATTGTTTAAAAAATTTTATTTGTTTATGCACATAAGAGCTAGGGTGTAGGCCAGAGATGTGGGGGTGAGGAGTCCCCAGAGACAATGTGGGGAGCAGAACAGGTAGATCGACTGAAATACACTGCCAAGGGGAGCTGTAGGTGCGACAGGCGGGGTCTGCTGCGCCCTGGGGGTCACTTCCTGGCCGGGGATCGAACTGGTGCTGCAGGGGCTGCGGACAGCTTGATAGTGTTGAAACTTAACTGCTTGTACCACCAGAGAAGCCCCTTGCTTGCCCACCTTAAAAATGAGGATACTCGGGCCCTCCTGGTGGCGCAGCGGGTTAAAGCACAGCACTGAGAATCTAAAGCTGCTTCTGCATGAGTTCGATTCCTGCCTGCCCCGGAGGTGACCACATGGTGTGGCAGACCTCTCCTGACCCGCCAGCTGCTCCCCTTAGCAGTGTACTTCGTTGATCTGCCTGTTCTGTTTCCCACTCTGTCTCTGGTGAAGCCTCCCACCGCCCCTGAGCCTCTGGCCTGTATCCCAGCTCTGTATGCACAAAATAAATCTTTAAAAAAAAAAAAAAAAAAAAAAAAAGAGGATACTCAGGGCCTCCCTGGTGGTGCAAGGGGTTACAGCACAGCACTGTGAATCTGTTTGCAGCCACTGCTGCGCGAGTTCAATCCCTGGCCTGGAAGCTGACCCACAGGGGCACAGCAGATCTCTCCTGTCTCCCCACTGCTCCCCTCAGCAGTGTGTTTCCGTGGATCTGCCTGTTATGCTCCCTGCTCTGTCTCTGGTGAATCCACTCACCTCCCACCCTGCACCTCTGGCCTGTACCCAGTTCTTAAATGCATACATAAAATCTTTAAAAAAAGAAATAAAATGGGGATACTCACAGTACTGCTCCGTAGAGTTATTGAGAGGACTAAGTGATAAAGAATGCTAGGCCAGGGTCCGCTTCCAAAGAAACTCAGAAAATATTAACCATTATTAATTAATATCATTAGTCTCAGTCTCTGGAACACAGGAAAGCAGAGAACCAGGTGGTTATAATGTGTGCAATGAAAGATTAAGAGGTTGAGTTTTATACCTTTGGGACACTAGAATTTACTTTTCAGAAATTAAAGTTTTCCTGCCTGGGGGGAAATGATAAATGCTTGATGGTGGACTAGGGGGTGTGTATAGACACATGTGAGTGCGTACATGTGCAATCATCTGCCTTCTCTGGGTAGGTGCAAGCAGCCCCCACCCCGTTTCCAGAAAGAGCTTGGTCTGAGGATGGCTACAGAAGTGGGAAACACCTGGGGCCCATAAAACTCCTGCAGCAGCCACAGAAAGTCAACAGGGTGAGGAGCAGACACCAGCCTGCTCAGCCTGGCACTGAGAAGGTTGCTTTGGCCCCGAGCCCGTGCAGACAGGGAGGGCCCTGGCCAGCAAGCATCCCTCAGACTTGTTTGTATGCAACGGTTCATCCTGGTTCCTGTTGCTGCTGCTTTTTTTTTTTTTTAGGCATTTAAAAAATACAGGTTTATTAGTGAAAGGAGAAAGTAAAAGAGAGGCAACTATGTAACTATATAGTTAGGAGGGCAGAAAGCTGCTGCTGCTGCTGCTTTACAAAGGGAAGAGGTTTGCAAAAGAGACTGACTCTGGCTCTGGCTGACTCCAGGGAATGAGCTTTCTTTCTTTTTTTAAAAGATTTATTTTATTTATGTACAAAGAACTGGGGTACAGGCCAAAGGTGCAGGGGTGATGAGAGGATTCACCAGAGGTAGAGTGGGGAACAGAACAGGCAGATCTACTGAAATCCACTGCTGAGGGGAGCAGCGGGTAGGCCAGGAGAGGTCCGCTGCGCCATGTGGGTCAGCTCCCGGGCGGGAGATTGAACTTGCACTGAAGAGGCTGTGGCCTGCTTGCAGGGCTGCATCCCAACCTGTTGCGCCACCAGGGAGGGCTCAGAACTGCCTGTTCTGTGCCCCACTCTGGTGAATCCTCTCACCCCTCCCAAACTTCAGGTCTACACCCCAGTTCTTGTATGCGTAAATAAATCTTTTTTCTTTTAAAGGAAGAAAGAAATAATAAAAGTATACATTGAGTTTTTATTTAGAAAATTGAAAAGTGACAAGCTAAAAGCAACAAAATGGCTTCCTGGGGCTTTTAACACTGAACAGATGGAGACATCAGGCTTGGCTTGTGATCTAAAGGGAGAGCCACATGGCGATGGACTTTGCTACAGGTGGAGGATCTGGGGGAGAACCCTGAAGAATGGATATTTGACAGATTTTGCAGGAGGGGAGCAAAGAGAAAAATGAATTTAATTTTCCAACTTCAAGGCCATTTTAAAGCTGAATTTTCCTTTTTTTTTTTAAAGTTTTGCTTATTTATGCAAACGAGAGCTGAGATGTAGGCTGGGGGTGGGGGTGAGAGGATTCACCAGAGTGGGGAGCAAAACAGGTGGATCTACTGAGAAACACTGCTGAGGGGAGCAGCACAGAGGCTGGAGAGGTCTGTCATGCGTTGTGGGTCCCTCCCTGGCAGGGGATCGAACTCCTGCTGCAGTGGCTGCAGCCAGCTTCACAGAGCTGAGGGAACCCCTTGTGCTGCCAGGGAGGCCCTGAATTTTCCTCATGACTTAGCTTTGGGGTGAAGCCAGGATTTCCCGACCTCTGCTATGTGGACATTTAAGGCCCAATGTTTTGGGAACTGTCCTGGGCACTGAGGGGTGGTAAGCGGCATTCCTGTCTTCTGGCTTTAATGCCAGGAGACACTCCCGTCTTGACAACGGCAGATGTCCTGAAACATCACCCTGTCCCCTGGGTGGGGTGTGGTCAGAGGCAAACGGCTGAGACTCGCTAGGTTAAACCTGCCTCAGTTTCCCCATTTTGCCGATTTCCCACAGGGCCACCGAAGCTTCCGACTTCTCCTGGCTATCGCGCGGGGTCTCGAACTCCAAGCGCTCAGCCCGCCGGGTTCTCCCGCCCGCCCGCGCTCGAACTCAGAGAGGGGCGGGGCAGACGGCCGCGCGCGCGGCGTTATAGGGGTTGTAGTCCCGGCCCCGCCTCCGCCTCGCGCCGCCCCCGCCCCTGGAACTACGCTCCCGTCGTGCCCCGCGGCCGGGCGGAGGCGGGGCCGGCGGGCGGTTGCTAAGACTTGCTGAGTCGCCGCGTTCGCGCCGGTCTTCCCAGGTAAGCTCGTGGCCGTGGGCTGTCGCGTACTCGCGGCCCCAGCGCCGTGTCGCGTTCTCGCAGGAGCGATGACGGCGGCCTCAGCTGCCAGGCGCCGGCCGCGCGGAGCGAGGGGCGGC
>NW_004567126.1:30095922-30114552 GCF_000260355.1 Condylura cristata | reverse complement strand
GGACCTGGGAGCTTTTCAGCCTCCTGGCTGGGACCTGGGAGCTTTTCAGCCTCCTGGCTGGGACCTGGACCTCTCCCACGCCTTATTGCCGAAGTTCTCGAACTTTCGTGCAGGGAAAGCCGCCTCTGCGTGGTGGCCAGCTTCCGCAATAGACGCCCCGACGCCCCCGTGGAATTTGAGTTTCATGTAAACAGTGAGCTTGGGAAATGCGTATGCCGAGAACGTGTCTCCACACCTGGAATTGACCCTTAGCTTGCGTCCTGTGTCCCCGCTGACCCGCTGCGTTGGGGAACTTGTTAGGACCTCAGACTGAGCCCTCTCCGAGGGAGCAAGTCCTGGAAAGTGCATTCGAAACCAGCACCCGCCTGGACTGTGGGCATCTTGCGGCACTGGTGTTTTTTTCTGTCCGGGCCCTTGTCCTCTGCTTTGCCCAGCTCCTGGCCCCGGAGCCCTGCTGGTGGCATCGTGGCATTGTTAAAGGAGCTCGCGCAGCCCGGGACTGTGCTGGGCCTGGCGTGGCTTTTCTCTCTCTCTCTGCTTCCGACAACCTTTCTTCAAGGTGATGGGATTCTCTTTTCACGGAGGGGGTGCTGGGGTGGGAGTGGGGTTCAGACAGGGCTGGCGGCCTCGCAGCCAAGACACTAGGCTGGGGTGTGAATGTCTGGGGCAGGGCCAAGGCTCATCCAGTTCAGGCTGTTTTCTCTGAGACAGGGCCTCCCTGTCCACAGGATCTGCGTTAAGTGTAGTTCCTGACTCAGCTGCAGTCAGGAAGGCGCATATCCTGTGGGCCCACAGCGGTGGCCACTCCTGCTGGAACTTTAGGTGGCCCCAGGCTGATTTCTGGGTGGGAGCCATGAGGGGGCGTCCTGAACTGCTGAGGGGCCTCTCTGTGGGGACCTGTCTCGCTGGTTCTACAGACCCAGCTCAGCCCCTAGCCCCTGAAGCAGGGGGACCTCCCCTCCCTGGATGGCGAAACCCTCAGGCAGGTGCGGCTATGAATGTGAAGGGTGCTTCTGTGGAGGCTGGGTGCCTGGCCCTGCGCTGAGTTCTTTGCTCTTGGTGGGTGTGGACAGCTGTGTCCTCCAGCCCTGGAGACAGGATGGCGTTGTCTCGCTGCAGGCAGAGACAGGGCAGGGCTGAACTGGCCAGGCCCCGGGAGAGCTGCAGGGGAGGGGGGTGTGGCTGCGGCCATGGCCTGGGCCTTGCTTGGACCCCGGCGCATTTCAGCAAACATTTGTGCCCTAAGTGCTGTTCCCTTCCCCTTGAAGTGTGGGAGCTAGGCTTTGGGCTGGTTGCCCTTTGTGGGACCTGCTGACATCGCTAGACGCCCCCATGTTGCAGGGGTCTTGGGAAGCAGAGTGAGAGGGTGTTGAGCCTGGTATCAGATTCTGGGTTGGGTCCTGGCTGGGAGCCCTTTTGGTCCATGCAGCCTGACATCCCGGGAGCTTCTCCCCAGGCCACTGAGAAGTCAGGGCTTTGAGTGGAAGGGAGAGGACAGGCGGTAGCGACGGTGAGTCTTCCCGGGCTCTCAGTGTCTTCCCCCTCCCTCCTTTTCTTTGACAGCAGCTTTAGCAAGACCATTCCCATATCGTGCACTTGAAGTGTGTATGTTTAGCGCCTTCTTTTTTTTTTTTTTTGTTACAAAAAGTTTATTTTTACATCATTTTGTACATTTTTTTCCCATCTCAATTGTAATCCCCGCGGGTTTCCCATCACCAAGTCACCCATGTGCCATCACCATAATCCCGTGCATTTCCCTCCCCCCACCCCGTTTGTTTAGCGCCTTCTTAGAGTTGTGCAGCTCTGACTTCTGTCTTGTTTTAGAACATTCCGTTGCCACAGAAGGAAACCTCATCCCTGTCAGCAGTCACTCCCCAGCGTTCCCACCCCTGACACCGTGAACCCACTTTCGGTCTGGCTGTTCGTGTTCTGGATGTTTCTCACCAGTGGACTCGCCGTGTGGCCTGTGTGTCTGCCTGTCTCCCTGGTGTCTGTGTTCGGGGCCCCAGGGAGTGTCAGACGCCGTCCTGCGTGACAGTGCGGTCTATGTGGGGGCACTTTGTTTATGCCCTTGGCTCTTGGGCTGATTCCGCTCTGGCTGTCGCGAGCTGCGCAGGTTTCTGTGTGGCTGTGAGTTTTCGGGTCTTGTGGACACATACTTGAGCGGAGTAACTGCGTCAGGTGTTGACTGTCCAGTGGTTTTGTCTGTCCTCCCTAGGAGGCGGCAGCCCAGCCAGCAGCATCCCAGCGACCGCTCTGTGTGTGTGTGTGTGTTGCTGCTTTTGTTTTTAGTCAGACAGAGGTTGTACTCTTCAAGGGACAAATGAGACTGTGTCCATCTTTTGTGCTGGAGACAGTGGGAGCTCTGTGGCCTAGGGAGAGCCAGGCGCGCCGTGCTGCAGGACCCTGAGCGTGGGATGTGCTGGGAGTAGGATTCAGTCAGTGTGTGGAGCCTCCCTCTGTCCCGCCTGGCGTAGGCCTTGGGGTTGCGAAAGGGCCATCTTCTACCCTTTCAGCCTCTCAGCTGCCACCAGTGCTGGGTGTGTGTCTCCCAACTTTGCATCAGCTTAGGACTCTTCCATGTGGGCAAGGACCTCTGAGAGAGCAGGCCACTAAGTAAGCTGGATTGGGGAGCAAGGGATGAGTTGGGGTGTAGCTGGAGAGGTAAAAACACAGTGAGTGGTAAAATTACTTCAGTGTGTTTTTGTCTTGGGGAACAGGCGGGAGGATTTTCAGGGCCCATGTGGCCTGGCTGGGCAATGGCACCCGAGATCCTTCAGATGCCCTCTAAGGCTACCAGTTGTTTATTTCTAATATTCCAGACAGAACTCACTGTAAGGATTATAATGCAGGGAAAATATAATGTTAAGTCTTTCAGAAGCTGTACTGTAAAAGGTGCACCGAACAGGTGAAGTTAATGTTTACTTAACTCAGAAACAAAATACTGTTTTTTTAACATATAGTTAGTACAAAATAATTGAGCCAGATTACATTCTCTTGTTCCTGTTAAGGCTCTGAAATCCATCGCACGTTTCCTGTTCTTTGTGCATCTCAAAGGGAAAAACAGCTACACGCACACACACGCACACACGAGTGATGGATGAGCGACCCGGGATTGCCCCCCATGCCGTTGAAAATCTATGCTTCCCCCAAAACTTAACTACACATAGTCTGCTGTTGGCCAGAAACTGATAACAGAAACACTTACACACGTTTGTCTAGCACGTGCGCTGCTCACCGTAGTCTTGGCTAAGGAAAGCTGGCGGGAAGGAGGGAGCGGGAGGACTGAACGGAGCTGACAGCGCCGCCCTGTGCAGACACTACGCTAATGTCTGTTTCTAAGAAAATCGGCTCCTGAGTGGACCTGCGTAATTCAAGCCTGCGCTGTTTGAGGGCCAGTTTTATAGGTGAAAGCTGCCCAGACTGCAAACCGAGAGCTCGTAGGATGTGAGCTCGAGCATGCTAGTGGCGCCTTTCTGCGGGCTCTCGGATGAGCCCTCACGTTTGGCGACTCCCAGGATGGACCCCTCAAGGGCACGCAGACCTCCTGCAGCTCACGGATGATGCTCTGCCGATCTCTGTCCCCTACAGTCGGAGCCCTGCCCAGGATGGACCCCACGCCAGGCATTGTGGAGCGGCTTGGGGAGGAGAAGGCTGGAAGCCCAGACCCAAAGTCTGCAGCCTGGCGCGTCACCCCTGTGCTCTCCGAGCGGCAGTCCCGGGACATCCAGTTGGTGCTGGCCTATGCAGCGCCCATCCTGGACACACGCCAGACCTCGCGCCTCCTCAAGGAGGTGTCAGCTGTCCACCCGCTGCCTGCCCAGCCGCACCTTAAGAGGGTGCGGCCAAACCAGGATGCCAGTCGCCCCCACACGCTGGAGATGCTGCTGTGTCTGGCGGGGTCGGCCGGGGGCACACCCTCACTGGCCGAGCTCCTCCCGCAACCGGCTGTTGACCCTCGAGGCCTGGGGCCGCCCTTCCTGGTGCCCGTGCCTGCCTGGCCGCCACTGACCAGGGACCAGTTCGAGGAGGCACGGGCCCACTGGCCCACATCCTTCCACGAAGACAAGCAGGTGACCCGCGCCCTGGCCGGACAGCTCTTCTCTGTGCAGGAGCGGGCTGCGATGCAGGGCCACATGGAGCGAGCCGTGCGGGTGGCCCAGCAGGCCGCCGCCAGAGGCCTGAGGGCCGTCGGGGCGGTGGTGGTAGACCCGGCCTCGGGGTGCGTGCTGGCCACAGGCCATGACTGCAGCAGCGCAGCCAGCCCCCTGCTGCACGCCACCATGGTGTGCATTGACCTGGTGGCCCAGGGCCAGGGCCGTGGTGCCTACGACCTGGGACCTCATCCTACCTGCTCCTTTGCCCCGGCTGCCACCTCCCAGGCGGTTCGGGTGGGCACTGTGCGCAAGCTGGACGCCGACGAGGACAGCCTCCCCTACGTGTGCACCGGCTACGACCTCTACATCACCCGCGAGCCCTGTGCCATGTGTGCCATGGCCCTGGTGCACTCCCGCGTGCAGCGAGTCTTCTACGGGGCCCCCTCGCCTGACGGCGCCCTGGGTACCCGCTTCCGCATCCACGCACGGCCCGACCTCAACCACCGCTTCCAAGTGTTCTGCGGTGTGCTAGAGGCCCAGTGCCGCCGGCTGGACCCCGATGTGTAGGGCTGTGCCCGCTGGGGTCCAGGACTCCCTCTGACCACCTCTGCCCAGACCCCGGGCCCCGGACTCCCTCCACATTGCAGAACTGCTGGCCTACCCCTTTGAGGGACACGCGCGTGCCCCAGCCCAGAGCCGTGGCTCTGTTCCTGCCAGCGTGTGGGATGCCGTTCTCCCCGGACTGGTGACCAGGGGTCCGGCCCCGGCCGTGTCCGGGCGTGTGGGCCTTGCTGCTCTGACCAGTCAGCCCTGGGCCCGCGCATCCTGTCAGGTCCTGTCTACTGTGTCTCGGGTGTCAGAAACGGCTCTGATACACGTACAAATAAACAACCCAGACATCGGGTTGGTGTCTTTCGGCAGGAGCAGGCCGCTGACTGGGGTTAGGGGGGTAGTGGGGAGAGGCCTGTTGAACTGTTATGGGCCGATTTGGGGATATTGTGAGGGGGGAGCCGGGTGGCACTTCCCTGTTGTGTCTGGATCGTGGGTCTGCAGGATGGCCTCTTCTGTCCTTCACAGGTGGGCGGAGGGGACCCCCGAGGGGCCTGCAGACGTGTGCCAAAGAGGAGTTAGGACTGGAACCAAGGTGGGGGTGTCCGTCCAGCAAGCCTGCACTCGCTGGCCTCATGGGCACTGCGGGGCAGATTGGTCTCACCAGCCTGAGCTGGAGGCGCCCGGGGGGGCAGAGCAGGACTGCATGGGGGCTGGTGTGGATGACGGGTGCCACACGGTGCCCTGCTTACCATGCGGGGTGGAACCTGGGGAACGCGGTCGCTGGAGTCTGCTTGGAGCTGTAGGTGAGAAACACACCTGCAGCTTCCCCCCCACCCGTGTCCAGTTCCAGACCCGGCTCCCTGCCCGCGCCGCTGCTGGGGTGATTGGGGCTGAGCCGTGCTGGCCGGGCACTGTACACGTACAGCAGCCTGGCCTGTCTCCTGACGGTGCCCCCGCTGCCCACCCGTGCGTATATTGGGAGCGTGGTGTGTGTGGCTGTTCTGTGGCACTGCTCCGGGGCTGCTTTGCCTTGTGACGGCGTCTTCGGCTCTGCCAGGTTCACGTGGCGAGTGGAGACCAGCAACATTGTGTGAATTGCTTGAGGCCACACAGCAGTGATCTTGAACCCTGTTTTTGGTGACTTAACGTCAGTCCCTGTGGCCCTAAGGAATAGACCGGAGTCATAGCAGATAATGGGGCATTTTGTTTCTTTTTTAAAAAGATTTATTTATTTACACGTACAAGAACTGGGATACAGGTCAGAAGAGTAGGGGGTGAGAGGAGTCACCAGAGTGGGGAGCACAACAATCAGATGGACAAAGTACACTGCTGAAGGGAGCAGCAGGTGAGACAGGAAAGGTCTGCTGTGCCCTGGGGGTCCCTCCCTGGCTGGTGATTGAACCTGTGCTGCAGTGGCTTCATAGTGCTGAGATTTAACCCCTTGTACCACCAGGGAGTCCTCATGGGGCATTTGAAAGGGTGTGAGGACAGCAAGGAAGTGAGAGCCCAGGAAGGGAGGGTTCCTGGGACCCCCAAACATCCTGGCTTGCAGCGGTGGCTGGAAAGTGGCGATAGCCCAGACCCTTTTCTAGATGTCTCAAAGCTGCCCAGCCCGACTGAGGAGAGTCACACGTTTGGGGCTGGGGTTTTAGAGAGACATTGGTTAGGTCTTTGCCTGCATGCTGGTGTTAGAGTCACCCAGCAAACCTGTGGACCCCCTGACTGTGGCTGTCTCCCCTCCAGGTGGCTGCAGGCTTCAGCCCCACCCTGTCGTCACAGCCGAAATGTCAGGTGAGTCTTTCCAGTGGCCCTGCAGGGACCTGTGGCTTCTCTGTCCATCTTGAAATTGCCCGCCCTGGTGGAGAGATCTCCATGGCTCTCTACAGCTCAGGCCTCCCTCCCTCCCATGTTGCTGCTGGTACCCAGCCAGATGAGAGGGAGACGCAGCTTCCACACGAATTGTCCATTAGACGAACTTCCAGCCTCTAGGCCTTTGCTTGGGGAGCTGGCTGGTACTCAGTGGCCACTGCGGTTTGGCACGTGGGCTCATGCCTCCACAGGAGCCCACAGGTGTGCCTGCCTTGTCCTCAGAAATGGAGGCAGGTGGGCCCACAAGTAAGGGATGCAGGGGGCCCCAGAAGTCCCTGGTTCAACCTTGCTTCTTATTAGTGAAAGGAACACCTTGTCTCTACTCGATGAAGGGTGGTTGGGTGCCCAAGGGCAGTAGACCCATGGCAGGACTAGGGTTGGAACCCAGGCCCTGTGTCCCAAGTCTGCACAGAGCCCCGCCCCCCCACGAGCGAGGGCTGCTGTAAGGCCGTGCCGCTGGCCTGCGGCTTCCCCGCCCCTGCACTGAGCTGGCCATGTCTGCCTGCAGGTGCCTTGGCCAGTCCTTGCCCCATTGGGGCCTACCTGCCCTGCCCGCCCTGCTGCTCGACCTGCAGATGCTCACTCCACAGCTGCTGCCCTTACTAGGGAGTCAGAGATCTGCTACGCCATGTGGGTCAGCTCCCTGGCCAGGACTCGAACTCAGGCTGTGGTGGCAATAGGGCAGAGACTTAACCCTAGGCCACCAGGAGGCCCCTCCCCCAGGATTTGGGGGCTTCCTTCTTTACCTCAAGCCTCTGTTTAATGCCTCCTTTGAGCAAGGCCGACCTTGACACCTGCATGTGTTCCCTGTGGCCCTCCCAGCACCCCGACAGTTACTCACGCTGCAGTATCGGTGTGCTCCCACTGGGATGGCAGCCCCCGAGGGCCTGGGGGCTGTCTCGTTCTCCATCTGACCACAGGAGTGTTCGGAACCATTCCTGGGTGGTGCTGGGGAGTGAACGCATCTGGAAAGGCGGCAGGGAGCTCAGATGTTGTGCTGTTGAGCTGCCAAGCGACATGTTCAAGCCTTGATCCCCCATAGCTAGAACCTCATTTAGAAATGGGGGCTTTGCAGGTGTGATTTGTTCAGATGGAATCACTCTGGATAGGGGTCCCTGCTGCAACATGACAGTCCCGACAGAGGGACATTTGGACGCAGACACAGGAGTGTCCCTAGGGGGACAAAAGCCCAGGATGTCGGGCCTCCAGAAGCTGGAAGAGGCAGGAGAAGGCTGCTCCCCGGAAGCCTCTGGAGGGAGCACCGTCCTGCGATACCTTGACTTCGGGCTTCTGGCCTCCAGAATTGAGAGAATAAATTCTTGCCTCAAGCCCCTGGCTAAGGCTTCTTGTCACACCTGGCCCAGGAAGCGCCCCATTCTCAGGCCGGAGCCCCCCAGCCACGTGTGAGCCGCACAGCGTTACCACTGAGTGTTTCCTGGTACTGTGCCCAGGGCCCCCCGCAGACTGGTGACAACCACAGTGTCGTCAGCTCGTGGCTCTGGGGCCGCGTCCGACACCGCCCCGTGGCTGTAAAGCCAGGCGTGGCAGGCCGGGCCCCCAGAGGCATAGGGGACCTGTCCCCTTCCAGTTGGAGGGGCCGCGTCCTGGCCTTGGGCCGGCAGCGCAGTGTCTCCTCCTCTGCGACCGACCTGCTTATGAAGCCCCTTCGTGAGGTCACTGGTCCCCCGGGAACCCGGGATCCTCCCGCATCTCTGGGTATCAGCCCAGTTTCACCTGAGCATCCCCTTCCCCTTGTGTGGCAACGTCCCGGCCCCAGAATCGGGGGTGGGGGGGTGTCACTGAGCTGACCCCAACAGAGCCTTAGTCTGCTGCTCTTTGCCCTACAGAAAAGGAGAACAACTTCCCTCCGCTGCCCAGGTTCATCCCCCTGAAGCCCTGCTTCTACCAGAACTTCTCCGATGAGATCCCCATCGAACACCAGGCCTTGGTGAAGCGGATCTACCAGCTGTGGCTGTGTGAGCTGCGGGGCGGCCGGGGTCTCCGCCGCTGCCGCGGCCAGGACTGGGCGTGTCCGGGCTGCGAGAGCCGTGAGCGTGTGCTGACGAGCTCTGTCCTCCCACAGCCCTGCTCTGGAGGGGGTGGGGCGGGGGCGGGGCCTGTTCCTGGACCCCTTTCCCGGCCACTGTCCCGGAGCTGAGGAGCCTGCACCTGTGGGCGGGGTGGGAGGTGCCTGGCGCGCTCCACCTCGCTCAGCTCTCTCACCCCCTCCACCCGCCCCCAGTCTACTGCGCCACCCTCGGCGTCAACCTCGTCGCCTGCCTGGCCTGGTGGATTGGTGGCGGCTCGGGGGCCAACTTCGGCCTGGCCTTGGTCTGGCTGCTGCTGTTCTCCCCCTGTGGCTACGTGTGCTGGTTCCGGCCTGCCTACAAGGCCTTCCGGTAAGTCTGGGTCCTGGCCCCCGTCTGGTGCCGAGGTCGCCCCAAAACAGATTCTGGTCTCTGCGACGCCCGCTCGTACTTGGCCTGGCTGCCCGGTGAGCCTGGGTCTTGACCTAGTTGCTGCTAGGCCCCTTTCTCTTGTCCTGTTGGGATTTCAGCTCCTGTCACAAGTCTGCAGGCGCCTGAGGGCCAGACACACCTGCTGTCCTTTCTGCTCTTTAGTGACAACTCGATTGAGTTGAAATTTATGTACTGTACAACTCATGTGCCTGATGGTTCAGGGCTCCAGCCCGTCTGCACCGGCAGTCACCCCCGGGACCACCAGCCCCCTTCTCTGTGGCTATGCCTGCTCCGGATAATTCACACACCCCGTGGCCTTCTGAGTCTGGCTTCACCCTGAGAATCACGTGTTCAGGGTCTCTCCCTGTGGTAGTGGGCATCAGCGCTGCCCCCCGTCATACCTGAGTGATGTTCTGTGTGAGGCACTTGGACTGTGTCCGCCTTTTGCCTGTGAGTCATGTGGCTGCAGTCAGTGGCGCCCTCACGCCCTCACTCTGGCGGTGCCCACTGCCCGGGACGGCCGTGTCCCCACTCTCCTTAGTCAGACAGGCCCAGCGGCCTCCTTGAGGCAAGAATTGGAAAGCAGTACTGGCTGGAGGGCTGGACTTGAGGTCCAGGCTGGCTTTCGGCTGCAGGCACAGTCGCACCGCAGGATTGGGGCCTCTGGAAGCAGCCGTGGGTCCAAGCCACCCCTCGCTGGCAGGGGCCTGGAATGGGCCCCAAAGTTCTTACACACACTGAGGGTGCATGTGGCAGTGCCCAGAGCCTAGAGAGCGCCTTGACTGCAGGGTCGCGCTGTCATGAGTGGGCTTTTAATGGCTTCCGGAATGAAGAGATCCCCTTCCCACCTGTCTCTGCCTTCATACCTGGGGGGGCCTTGTTGGTGAGGCCAACACCTGGGTAATGCATGTATTTTGTCTCCCCAGAGCTGACAGCTCCTTTAATTTCATGGCATTTTTCTTCATCTTCGGGGCCCAGTTTGTCTTGACCGTCATCCAGGCTATTGGCCTCTCAGGATGGGGTGCATGGTAAGTGAGTCCACCACTATAATGGAGACACCCCCCACAAGTGAGTACCTGCCAAAAGAGAATACAAGTTGGGTTTTTTTATGTACTTATGCATACAAAACTGGGGTGCAGGCCAGAGGTGCAGGGGTGAGAGGATTCACCAGAGACAGAGTGGGGAGCAGAACAGGCCGATGGACTGAAACATACTGCTGAGGGGAGCAGCAGGTGGGACAGGAGCGGTCTGCCGTGCTATGTGGGTCCCTCCCTGGCCGGGAGCAAACTCGCGCTTCAGTGACTACGGATAGCTTCACAGAGCTGCGCTTGAACCCGTGGGGCCACCAGGGAGGGCCTGAGAATACAAGTGTCCCCTCTGATAAGCAGCCTCGGGAGCTCAGCTGGAGTGGGTGGGGGTCTGTTCCAGGCTGTGCGGTGGGCAGGCAGGAGGGAACCTTGGTTCCACACTTAATCTGGGGGTCCACCTGTGTCCTCCTGAGACTAAGCGATGAGCCACCCTCCCTGGCCTGGGGGAGACTGGCAAGGCTGGTCTAGCAGCTACCCTGCGAGGAGGGCTTGGGACCAGAGAGCCCGCGCAGGAGCACCAGCGAGGCCTTGTGGGCCTACCAGAGAGTGGACCCCTCCTGCGCTCGTTGCTTTAAAGGCGTGATGCCAGGTGCTGACTTTGCATCCCTGTTGGCAGGTTTGGGTGTCCTCTGCATTTATGGGCCTGGTGGTCCTGTCTCCCTCCTGGCGATTTGTGAGGACTCTTGTATGAAGGGCACTGGGTCTTGTTTGCTGGACTTGCTGGGACCCATTCAGTCTTTTGCCCCACAGTGGTTGGCTGGCGGCTATCGGGTTCTTCCACACGAGCATCGGAGCTGCCATCGTCATGCTGCTTCCGGCCGTCATGTTCTCCGTGTCAGCCACCTTGATGGCCATTGCGATCATGAAGGTAAGCCCTCGGGGCCCTGGACAGCCATTACCCTGCTGTTACCTGTCTCGGGCACGGGACCTGGAAGTGTGCCTGTGCGCGCAAGCAGGTGCCTCGGCACAGCCCGGCCCCTCCTCCGTGGAGACTCGCCCTGCTCTTCCCATGGGGCCTGCTAAGAAGGGGGTGCTTAAAGGGCGTGACTTCGGCTGCCTTTTTTTTTTTTTAAGAAAATTTTTTTTTAACATAGAGGCCAGAGGTATGGGGAGTGAGAGGTTTCACCAGAGACAGAGTGGGGAGCAGAGCAGGTGGATCCACTGAAATCCACTGCAGAGGGGAGCAGCGGGGCGACAGGAGGGGTCTGCTGCACCCTGGGGGTCCCTCCCTGGCTGGGGATCATACTCAGGCCACAGTGGCTGGTGATAGCTTGATAGTACCGAGACTTTAACCCCGGCACCACCAGGGAGGTCCACAATACCTACTGTTTGGGGTGCCGTTCACTGGAGTCCCTTGCTCACGCCTGATTTTACCACCTCTGGCCAGACTGGTCACCCCAGTCGCCAGCGCAGGTGCTGTCTCAGTGGCCGGGGTGCCTCCACTCGAAAATTGGGAGCCTATAGCTGGAGAAACTCAGTGTCGTCAGTCAGGGGACATCAGCTGCGTGAGTGTCACCCTGAGCTGTGTGAATACCTCTGAGGCCGCTCTCAGCGTGTGGCTGGAGGCCGAGTCATGCAGGTCCCCGAAGCTGCCCTGACATGTGAAGGGCACGCAGGCACCGTCGCACTGCCTGAGGCTGATGGCGGGTACCTCATGCCTGGACGACTGTGCCTCTCTGTGCAGGCTTCCCTCACGCCTCCCAGAGCACAGGGCTCCTGGCTGGCGTCGATACTGAGAGCCGGGGTGTGAGTTCCTTGCAGCCCTGAGTCCAGCTCTTCACGCCTATCTCACAGTTGCCTCTGGGCCCAGGCTTTATGGGAGGACAGGACCGCTACGCTCGCCTGAACCCCCAGCTGCACAGTGGCCTGAAGGGAGAAAGTAGGAACCCATGAAACCTTGACCCCCCCCCATCAGACTCCCAGAACCACCCTGGGCTTGGAGATTTGGGGGAAGATAATCGCACAGAAACAGATTCCGGTGGGAACAGTAGACACGCGGCCTCGTGCGACCGGGGCTGGCAGCCTGACCGAGTGCTTGCTCGCTGCGCTTGCCCAGCGGAGGCAGGGTGGTGCGGCTCTGTGTTCCAGACACAATTCCACTCCCAGTTTTCGGGGTGGCGGCCTTTTTTTCTGGGGTCTCAGCTGAGTAATCAACGGTACCCAGGAGTGACTGCTAATGACACGCTTGTGCCAGCACAGCGCTGTCCAGGGCACTGGGCGGGTCAAGCCCGTGAGGGACCAGAGCTGCCCTGTGAGGCCTCGTGTCTAGTGGAGTTGGTCAGGCCCAGCCTGCCGGTAGGGTGACTCCTTTCACATCAGAAATGCCTGCGGCCGAGAGAAGGGTCTTACAGTATCAGGAGACGACTGGGGTTGTAGTGCGGCTGGGCGCTTCTGAGTCTATAGGCTTGGCTTCTGTTTGTTTCCAAAGATTCCACACAGACTCTTCTGTGAGTCATGTTGCTCCATGAACCGTGATCATTGAGGGTCACGTATACATGCAGTTTGTGTGGCTGCACGATGATGACTGCACAAGGGCGACCGGCTAACGGTGTGCGTGTGGTGGCCTAAGGGCCCCAGTGTGTGGTGGGCAGTGTTTGCCTTTATCTGAGAAAAATGTTAAACTCCAAGGGGCTCCACAGAGAGCCGCACTGACTTCTCTGCTCAGCCACACATGCGCCCCCCTCTCCCCCCACAGGTACACAGAATCTACCGGGGGTCTGGTGGAAGCTTCCAGAAGGCACAGACAGAGTGGAATGCGGGCACTTGGCGGAACCCACCTTCTCGGGAGGCCCAGTACAACAACTTCTCGGGGAACAGCCTGCCTGAGTACCCCACTGTGCCCAGCTACCCAGCAGGGGGCAGCCAGTGGCCTTAGAGGGAGCTGCTGGCCCACCTCCTCCACTCCTGCCACCGCTGTAGGTTGCGAGGCCCTGAGCCTCTGTCCCCTCCCTCCCGCCGGCAGCAGCCGAGGCGCCCAGCCGAGACGTGAGCACAGCAGCCGCGTTCACCTCAGCCCGAGGCAGCGCTCCCGGCAAGCTCTGCCACCACGTAGGACGTCCCTCGTGCTCCCAGGAATGTTTGGTCCGTGTGTGGAGGTCATGTCCTCTCTCCTCAGGCTGACCGTGGGCCTCCCCAGGGAGAAGTGTCGGCAGGCTGGCTGACGGGCTCCGTCCGGAGCTGATGCTGCTCAGAGGGCCCCACCTCGTGTCCACCCACCCTCGGGACAGCTGCCGCGTGCCGGGTTAGAGGGGGTCTTGTGCCAGGACCCGACCTCCTGAGTGTGGCACCTTGACATTGGCCCTGCCCCTGGCCACCTGCGCTGGTGGGTGCTCCCGGATGAGCCTGCGGACAGCAGAGTGACCTGAGCCGCCTCTGTCCGTCTGACCCAGTTGCTCCACGCTGGCTGTTGGCCAGCCTTCCCCTGCCCACCGTCCCTCCGCCGTGGAGCTCTGGCGGCAGTGGAGCCAGGAACCTTGGGCGGGACCCGGCCTGTCCTGAAACCTGGGACTGAACCCCTCGGGAGCGCAGGGGGACGTCGGCCTTCCCGCCCCTCCACGCGCCGGCTGCCTGGGTGCAGGACGCCCGCGGCGGGGAGCGGGGCTCAGAGGAGCCCTTCCGAAGGGAAGGGGGTGTTTCCGTGCCTTACTGAGGAATCCGAGCAGGCCCTTCCCTCTCCTCGCCCGGATTCCTCTGACTCCACTTGCAGCACTGGGTGTTGGCGGGCCGTGGCAGCTTCGCTGCTGAAAGGTTCACAGGAACGCGATAGCTGTACCCTTGTGGCAGGCTTCCCTCGCGCCGTGGAGAGAGCATCAGGTGCCCCCGCGCCCCCGCCTGCCTGCCTCTGGCGGCACAGGCCCCTTCCGCATCCCATGCCAGCGCCCGAGGACGCCAGGCCCGTCTGCCCCACGCTTGCCTGCGCTCGCTGGCTGCTTGTACTGCCACTTGTGCCCGAGGTCACCGCCCTCCCTGAGGGGCGCCCAGGCCTGGGTCCGCTGTAGCGACCTCAGGCTGGCCTCCTGTGGCTGCATCTCGTACACCCAGTGACAAAAGCTGTTAACCCGGCACAGGAGCAGAGTTGGGGGTTTAACAGAGCGCCCCTCCCCAGCCCCCCTCTTGTATTTTGCACCTTTGTTACAATGTGGGTTTTGTTACCTGAAAATATCCAGAAAATAAATCAGTCTTTGTGCATCAGGCTGAGCTTCTAGAGGCTATCTTTGTGTGGGGGTGTGTGTCCTGTCTGGCCCTTCCTCCCTGAGGGGTCCCAGAGTGTGGCCCCCCCCATGCAGGCCCTCCTGGCACCCCAGGGTGAAGCCCACTCCCTTTGCACCCAGCAGTTTTCATTTGAAAAGGGACATTTATAAATGGAAAAGCAGCTCGCTTGCTCTCAGGATACTTGCTCTCAGGAGACGTGCCCATAAAAGTGCCAGAGGAGGCCAGCTGGGGGCGGGAAGTAGACGCCCCACAGCTGTGGACAACAGCTCTCACTCCGCAGGTTGTAGCCGGTCAGCCTGCAGCGGAACTAGGTCACCCAAAGCAACCAGCATGGCTCGGGCGGGCCCTTTGCAGGAGATACCGGTGAGGCCGCACGGACCCCGGTGCCCACGGTCAATGAGATGGTGCCAGGCACGATGAAAGGGTGCCAGAGACCCAGAACCATTAAGGGGAACCTGTGTGTACCCCTTGTCAGGCCTCATGCCCACCACCCATGCACAGAACAAGGCACTCGGACTCCAGGGTGCTGAGGTTTTCCATCAGTTCAAAGGGAACAGGGAGAAGAGTAGGGTGAAGGGGTTCAAAATCCTGACTGCCGCCAAATTCCCGAATTCACCACCCCCGCATGGTGAGGGCTCCAGCCAGAGCGAGCCCAGGGTGGAGGTGCCAGGAGAACAAGTCCCAGGCCCATCAGGCTGGAGGGTCCGCAAGAGGGTCCAGAGGGCTGGGAACAGAGAGAAGCAGAGTGGGAAATGCGGTGCCCAAGCTGCAGTCCCCACGAGGCCAAGGTGGTGGCAGCTACAGTCGCGAGAAAGTGGGATTGTGCCTCCTGCTAAAGCAAGTGGGACGCGGGCGGCCTGCCTGGGTTGGGTGTTAGTTTTTAAAAATTTGTTTTTGCATACAAGAACTGGGGTACAGGCTGGAAGTGTGGGGCTGAGAGCATTTACCAGAGACAGTGGGGAGCAGAACAGGCAGATCGACTCAAGTACACTGCTGAGGGCCTCCCTGGTGGTGCAGGGGTTAAGTCTCAGCTCTGTGAAGTTCTCTGCAGTCAGCTGCAGCAGCAGCAGCAGGAGTTTGCTCCCTGGACAGCTGCTCCCCTCAGTGGACTTCAGTACACCTGCCTTTTCTCCCCATGCTGTCTCTAATGAATCCCCTCACCCCTGTACCTCTGGCCTGTACCCCAGTTCTTCTCTGGATAAATAGGTAAATCTGAAAAACATTTGGGGGCTTGAGCACTGCAATCACTGTTTCCTGGATCCCTTCCAAGCTGGGTTGACTGCTCACCACAATTTATCCAGTGGGGACTGTCCCAGAAAAGCAAAGTGGCCCAAAGGTGGCTCTGACTGCCCAGTACCTACCCAGTGTGGCTGGGCGTTCCACATGGTACAGATCTCCCTGCTTTGTGACTTTTTTCAGAGGATGGGGAGACCCCATTCTGGGTGCACAGTTCACCCCAGGAGTTTCTGCACCCTGGGTCCTGGCTAGCTGTGTCCTGCTTTGGTTTGCTCACAACAGCGCACAGCATTCCAAGAGCAGGGTCCCGGCCAGTCTGGTGCAAGTGGTGCCAAACCCTGCCTTGGCCGAGTGGGGCTAGAGGGGGGGATGGGCCTGGGCGTTGGCTGAAGCAGAAGCACAGAGAGTTTGAAATGGGGGACAGTGTGCAAGTCACATGGCCTCTCCAAACCTCAGTTTATACCTTGCAAAGTGACCATGTGCAATGCCGCGTCCCCCCAGCAGGGGGAGGCCTGGCTGCAGGAAGTGCTAACTCATACACAGCGTGAAGCTGGCTCTGCTTGTGCTCGCGCTGGCTGGAGACACCAGGATGTGGCCCTGGGCCTGCCCACGGTCTCTGAAAGGGTGAGACAGATGAACGAGCTTCTTGTGAGTGTAGAACAGAACAGAAGGAGGCGTTTCCTGCCTGTCTCCTCCCCCAAATCCGCAGCTGTTTGGATTTACTGGAAGACGGGTATTGTCTTTCTGGGGGTGGCGGGAACTGGGAACACAGTTCATCAACTTTATAGTTCTTATTTTATTCGGACACCCAAAGAGACTGACATCTCAGGTATCCCAAATGGCATCCCCATGATCAAAGCCAAAAGGAAGCAGGGACATGTGAGCCATATTTTAAGTGGGTTAGAAATGATGAAGCCTAAAAGGTCATTTGCTTTTTTCAAAGATTCCAAGTAATTAGAGAAATATGTTTCTTTGAGGCAAGAGGCCCTATACTGGCAATTCCTAAAAAAAAAAAAAAAAGATTATTTATATATACAAGAACTGGGGTACAGGCCAGAGACAGAGCAGGGAGCAAGACAAGCAGATGGACTGAAACACACTGCCGAGGTGGGCAGTAGGTTGGACAGGAGAGGGCTGCTGTCCCTGTGGGTCATCCCCTCCCTGATCAGGGATCAAACTCGGCTGCAGCGGTTTCTGATAGCTTCAGAGTGCTGCACCACAACCCATTGTGCTACCAGGGAGGGCCCTTCTTTTTTGTTAATTCATGGATGTCCATGATATACCCACAAGGGCTACTGTGAGTTCTAACTTAGGGAAATGTGGAAGGCCAGAGAAGGTCAGCAGCCTGTACATAGTCACACAGCCTCTGACTGGCACAACCCTAACCTTGGCCTCAGTTTCTGTACTGTGGTGGTGCCACAGGTTAAAGCACAGCAATATGAAGCTATTGCAGCCACTGCAGCACAAGTTCGATCCCCCACCAGGGAGTGACCCACAGGGTGCGGCAGACCTCTCCTGTCAGATCCGCTGAAACACACTGCTGAGGGGAGCAGCAAACAAGACAGGAGAGGTCTGCTGCGCCCTGCGGGTCACTCTGGCCGGGGATAGAACTCATGTCGCAGGGGCTGGTGATAGCTTCATAGTGCTCCCTTTACCCCCTGTGCCAATCGGGGGGCCCCACATCCCTTTAGGATAAGGCTCAGAGGAGTGGGTCAGGATGCAGTTTGAGGAGTAGTGCCCTGGTTGGGGCCCGAGCTCCTGGAGGTGCTGACATGAAAGTGTTGCTGGGCCTCCCCGGTGGCGCAGGGGTTAAGGCGCTGCACTGTGAAGCTGTCCGCAGCCACTTCAGCAGGAATTAGGTTCCTGGCCAGGGAGCTGACCCACATGGTGCAGCAGACCTCTCCTCTCTCTCCGCTGCCCCCTCCCCAGTTTATTTCAACAGATCTGCCTGTTCAGTTGCTCCACTCTGTCTCTGGTGAGTCCTCTCACGCCCCCCACGCCTCTGGCCTGTAGCCCAGTTCTTGTATGCATAAAAAAAATCGTTAAAAAGCAAAAAAGTGGGACTGAAAGAGAAGCAGGGGCTCTCACCTAACATTGCTGCAGAAAAAAACCTGGGGTCTGCTTCTACAAGGGACTACCTCTAAATCGCTGCCATTCTGCATTCTCCCTTGGTTTGCTTCTCGTTCCCGATTTCCTTGGCATCCTATCTGACTACAGTTCCAAAAATCCACAATCTGGTTGATAATCGGAGCAGATGGAACCTTCCTCACATTGAACACACCTAGCATTTAGACATTAGGGCTGGGTTGTCATCATTCTGCTACATGCCACCCTATAGACCACCACCTGAAAGCACGGAGGCCAGTCATTTGCTGGGCCTCCCCCTTACAGGAATGAGGACTCCCTGAAAATCGATGCCAAGAGTCTAGCTCGCTATTCTGGCTCAGCCCCTGGCAGGCATTTAAGCATTTGAATGTGTTTCCTTCAGCGTCAACCCTATGGAGGGATGCCCAGTGGGGTGTGTGGGGAGCGGCTCCCCTGTTCCAGGCTCCGTTCTGGAGGCAGCAGTGTCTGACTGCGGGCCCTTGGCAGTTGCCCTTTTCAGGTTCCATCTGGCCCTGGCGATGGAATACAACGCAAACCATTTATGCAGCACAGGCTGCACGCTGGGGCCCAGCAGTACGGGGACCTGGAGCCTGGGCCGCACGTCGAGGGCCCGGCAGACCCTCTTAATTCACCGCCCTCGTGCGTCACCACTCCTAAGGCCTCCCAGGTACCCCGCAGTCAACCCTTCTAAAATACTTTCACTTCTCTCGCCCCGCCCCACCCGGAAAGCCGTTGTCCACAAGTTGTCCACGCCCCGCGGCGCCGCCGGCCTGACGTAGGGTGGCGAGACTGTGACGTCACAAGAGCGGCGCGGAGGTGGTGCCAGGGCGACAGGCTACGCGTCGCCACGGCAACCGCGAGAGCCCCGCCCCGGAGAGGGTGGACACCAGCTAGCCCCTCTCCCACTCGCGTGCACCCCAGCTCCCGCGCGCGGCCTGGGGTCCCGCGGCCCGGGACGCAGCCGTCCAGGCGAGGCCGCAAAACGCGACAGCCGTCGCGCGACACAGTCCG
>NW_004567126.1:30076421-30095482 GCF_000260355.1 Condylura cristata | reverse complement strand
CAGCGCGCCGCGCCCCCGGGCCCCCTGCTCCCTCTTCCGGGACCCAGGTGTCCCAGATCTTAGCGTCTGAGCCCCTCCGCCCTGCCACCCCCGAACCCGTCCCCACGGACCCCTGGACCTAGTGGACCTCGCGCACCTCGCATCCTGACTCCTTCCCCGCGGAACCCCGCAGTCTAGACTCTACCATCGCTATACCCCAAGGAACCCTGAAATCCGGACCCCATCGTCGCTGCAACTTCCGAACCACCACACTCCGGGCCCTAGTGACTCCCACTGTCCCCCACTTTCCGTACTCTGCCTCCTCTACACCCCACAGACCTCCATACCCTGGACTCCCGCGCTCTGGAGCCCCACCGCCTCTACACACTAAGAAGCCCCTCCCGGCGGAACCCCAGATCTCCTAGCTTCTACGCGCCGTTGACCCCTTGCCCCAGACCCGGCTTTTCCTCCCCCACCCCCAGTTGACTACTTAGCCCCTAGCTCACCCCCCCCTTTTCATTGCACCGCAGTGTCCAGGTACACGACCAGATCCCGGGGAACCCATCCTCCAACTCTTGGCTGCAGAGAGCCCCCACCGCCAGGTCCCCTCCCCATGCTGGCGCACCTCCCCTTCCTGAGGTCCTGGAGCTCTGGAGCTAGAGCCCGAACTTGTGGCTGGGCAGGTGTGCCGCTGGGGCTGGAGGGGCCTGTGTGGTGTGGTGGGGGGACCTGTTGCCGCTGTACTCTGCTGAGGAACTTTGGCAGAGCTGTGCTGGCCCTCCCCCTTCCGCCCTGCCACCGGCTTTGTTTTCCGGAAACACTTGGGATGGGGAGGGGGTGAGATGCCTTTACAGGCTTCTAGGACCCACTGACCCCCTGTGCTGTCCAGTGCTTCCTTGCTTCTCCTGCCCTCCTCTGCCGCAGCTTTGAAGGGGAGAGAGAGCCCCCCAGTGCGGTTCCTATGGTGACTGGGGTGCTGGGTTGTCCCCTGGCCTCTGGCGGCATTGCTTGCAGGAAGCAGCCCCAGACGCTTTGGAGTGCGTAGGTGGAGCCCTGCATTTTCTCTCTGGTGCTCTCTGTGGGGAACCCAGGCCTCCTAGAGTCTGAAACTGGGGCTGGCTGCTTCTCCCCCTCCGACGGGAGTCTGCCCTCTGGAGCCTCGCCAGGGAGCAGGTGGAGCTCTGTTGGCAAGTCCCACCCTGAGGCTCCTGGGCCCCGGGGCCCTTGGGCAGTAGGTGTGAGGCTTGCAGAGTGCATAAGTCAGGGCTCTGGGCCAGGGGCAACCTGGCACCCAGGGAATCGCTTAGACTGGGAGGAGGGGCATCCCCTGGCCCGGTGTGTCCTGCTCAGCCTCCTCCTAGGCAAGAACAGATCTTGTATGGGGCCCGCTGGCTTGCTGGCTTGGAGGGGGAAGTCTGTGGTTGTTGCCGGTAGTTTTTGTTTTCCGCCTGTCTCCACCAAACTGTGAGAAAGACGCCTCTCTGGCTTCTGTGGGCGGGGGGTGGGTGCTGGCTGCAGCACCCCTAGGAGTGCAGCCTCTTCTCCAGGCAGAGTCTTCACCCCGTGGTGGGGCGACCTCAGCCCAGGGCCTCGAGCAGCGTGGAAGGACCGCTCACAGTGCCGGGGCTCAGGCGGGAGGGCCAGACGTGGTCTGCTGGACGTGGCAGCGCTGTTGTGAGCCCAGGGTGGACGAGGGCCAGAACGTGTGCGTGGAGCTGGCTGGACACGCACTCGGGGTCTGCGGTGGTCAGCGTGCAGGCCTCGCTGTTCTGTCCACAGTGGGTGATGGGAGCATCTTGTGTGACTTTGACCCCCTCTCAGAATTTTCTGTGAAGCCAGTTGGGGAGCAGGGTGTCATTACCTGGCCTGGGTGTGTGCGCTGTGAGGAGACGAGCTGCTTTGAACTGCTGGTTCCTTTCAGGCTGCTGCTGCTCCTCTTGTGTTAATTATATGGTAGTAATCTCTGGGTTGAAGAGGAAGTTGGTGAGGTGTTTTAAATTGGAAAGCCTTCCTGTCTGCTCGCCCCAGCTTTGGAGAAGCCAGCACACCACCCTTTAATTGGGAAGCAAAATAGCGCACAGCGTCAGGACTCTTGGGGGCCTGTGTCCATGGCATTCATTGGTGGGTGGCGCACAGACACTCAGAACACTTAGGGGTGGTCTCCAGTTCGAGAACGTCCCAGGCCGCCTCCCCAGCAGAGGAGACCCTCGTGGCCAGCGGGGGTCGATTTGGGTTGGGTCCCCATTAGGCAGATACTTTCTAGGCCCTGAAGCCCAGAGGGTCACAGACAGGACCTTACCCCCCTGCAAGGCCCAGCAGTAAGCAGGGGCAGGGAGGGAGGAGGGGTGGGCAGTGGACCTCACTGGCGTCGGAGCTGCGCCAGGTGCAGTGTGGCGCCAGCTGAACTGGCGGGTGTGTTGTGACCCGCGTGGAGAGAAGAGTCCTGCATGCTGTGTGGCCGTTGGCCTGCCCATTAGGGCTCTGGCTGCTGCCATGCCTGAAGGAGGGTGCACCCAGGCTCTGGCTGTCTGGCCCGGGAATGACCTTCAGCAAAGGTCTGGCTGGTGTCCTTTGGGTCCTGTGGCTTTCAACTTGAAGCTCTGTGCCTGAGAGGTCGGCCCTTACCCTGGAGAGGTTGGTCCTGCGCCCTGGGGCCTTTCTGCCCCCGTCGTGTGGGCGGGGAAGTGGAGTCAGGCGAGGCAGGGACACCTGCAGCCAGAGTGCAGGTGGGTGCTGACTAGGAGCCACCTCTGATTCGCAGACAGAGAGCACGGCTAAGGCAGATGTCCACTGTGCGCCCTCAGAGCTGGTCCCACCTCCCCGCCTTGAGTACTTTGCCCAGAGAGCTGCAAGGGTCTGTGGGAGCTGCAGGCCTGTGGGCATGGCAGGTGCCTCTGACTCCCCTGGCGTCAGCTTCCTGATGGCGAAGTGACCTGCGGGTCCTGCCTCGGTGGTGACCAGAGCACAGAGGCACATGCACTGGGGACCCCAGCAGCAGCCCTGCTCCTCAGAGGGGAGAGCCTCCGGGCTGGTCGCCATGGCCTTATTGAAAAGCAAAAGGAACAGGTGAGATTCACTTTAATATAGATCTTAGCTTAGCTTGATATATCCAGAATCTGACCATCGAAGCCTGTAATCACTTGCAGAGGTTGTCACTGGGAGGTTATTATTTCTTTCAGGTTGGGTGCGTATTTTCCATTCAGGATTCGTTACACTTGGGTGCCAGCTTTTGGTTGGGAATGCTGGTTTTTGAGAAATGACAGAGTTGGAGCCACCCTGGTTGCACAGGGGTTTAGTCTCAGCATAACGAAGCTGATCAGCAGCTTGAGTTCGATCCCCGACCAGGGAGTGACCCCCAGGGCACAGCAGACCTCTCCTGTCTCCCCGCTGCTCCCCTCAGCAGGATATTTCAGTAGATCCACTTGTTCTGTGCCCCACTCTGTCTCTGGTGAATCCTCCTACCTCCCCCCTGGTCCCCCATCCCCATGTCTCTGGCCTACACCCCAGCTCTTGTGTGCATAAATAAATAAAGTAAATCTTTTTTTCAAAAAGCGAACAACAGTGTTGAGTGGAAAGCGCTGGTGAAAGGAAGCCAGCTGGGAAGTGCATCGAGCTCTGCTGTGCCTGGGTCCGGGCCCCCCCCTTGCTCCCAATCCAGAGGCTGGGAGCACGATAGGTCAGCATGCAGGGCACCTTCATCCTGATGCCAGGCAGCTGGCAGTTGGGTGTGAGTACACCCAGGCACTGCCTGGACCAACCAGAGTTGGTTGGTCACTGCTCGTCTGAGATCAGGCACCAGCTCGCATCCTGGGTTGGCCTTGGCCTGGGGGCACCAGGCCCATTTTGGCTGGAAAGGTGCTGGCCCTTGAGGTCACGTTGTGTGGTGGCTCCCAGCAGGGCTGCTGGGTGTTTATTTGGGATAAGCCCCAGGTCCTACCCCGCCCTGATTCCCCTGGGCCAGGAGTCTGCACCCTCAGCAGTCTGGTCTGAGGCAGCCTCTGGGCAGCAGGGCTGTTGACTCAGGCCACTCTGGCTGGCTGGACACCAGTCACAGGGCAGTACTGGCTGCGCAGGGCCTTTGGGGTGGGGGGGACCAGGTGCCTCGAGGGTCTCTTCTAGGTCTTTAACTGGTCACCAACTGCCTGGGCCACTGGTGGGGGCGAGGAGTCCCCTAAACGCTCCTGGGCCTCTTGACGTGAGAAGCACGTGTGTGTCTAGGTGTGAGCCGTGAGTGTGCGCACGTAAGGCCGAGCATGCCATCGCCCTGGCAGGTGTGGGGTGCATTCAGGGCTGCACTCTGTGGGCCCAGTACCCCTAGACCTGAGACGGAACCCCCCTAGGGTTGGGCCCCTCCGAACCCCCCGCGGCCTCATTTGCAGGTTGGTTGCACCGAGGCAGGCGCTCAGTGCGAGCTTGCCCTTCCCCGCCCTCTGGCCAGCGCCTGCACCTGCTGCTTGTGGCACACACCCCCTGTTCCGGAGGTGTCAGTGGGCGGCATCTGGCACAGAAGCCGGAGGACAGGCCCCCGAGCGGCGGTGGGGCTGTGGCCCGGCAGGTGGTGACCCAGCGGCCAGACTTCCATGTGCCAGGTTCCACCCGGCTTCGGCGCGTCCCGGCCGCCGGGCAGAGCCCGTCCCGCAGGTCTCGACGCTGCTTGTTCAAATGTGCGGCGTATCGCACTGGACGCTCAGGCTGCAGCCTCCGCTGCTGCCCGCCCCCGATGCCGTCGCCCCAGTGGCTCTCATCAGCAGTTTCCCCGCCCTCGACACCGTGAGCCCACCCTCGCCGGTCGGGACGTTCCTTGCCCGGGGACTCGTCCGCTGCCCGCGTCTCCCGAGCGTCGCGTGCTCAGACCCCTCCCTGTGGTGGCGAGTGTCAGGGCCGCCCCTTGTCGTGGCCAGGGATGGCCCCGCGGGGACCCTGGGTTTCCCCACGCTGCTGTGTGCGTGGTGCTGCTGCGTGCGAGCGTCGTGCAGCTCTGGTGCGGGCGTGTGCGGCCGGCGCGCGGGATTCCGCCTCTCGTGGCCTCCAGCTCCTCTAGGAGCCGCTGCCCCTGCCCCACGCAGCCCCGCCAGTCCCCGCCAGTCCCCGCCTGGCTGTGCTGCTGACCTCCCACTTTCCCGCCCTGCCTCTCTCGGGCCGCCCTTCCTCGAGGCGTTTGGGAGCCTGGGTCAGAGGTTGGCCAGTTTCTGGAAGGCCACATGCTGGTGCCAGTCACTGCCTCGGGGCCTGCACTTTGAGACCTGTCCCGCAGAGGGGTGGCCTGGGGCCTCTCTGCGCAGGTCTTCTTGCCCATTCTCTCTGAGGAGGTGTGTGGAAGGCTGGCTGAGAGGTACTTGCTGATACCAACCAGCCTCCTGCCTTGGGGTTCCTTTTTTTTTTAAAGATTTATTTTCTTTGTTTACGGGGTGTAAGCTAGAGGTGTGTATGGGGGGATTCACCAGAGACAGAGTGGGGAGCAGAATAAGCAGAGGGACTGAAATCCACTGCTGAGGGAGGCGGTGGGGGGACAGGAGAGGTCTGCTGCGCCCTGGGGGTCCCTCCCTGGCTGTGGATGGAACTCATGCTGCAGGGGCTGTGGAGTTTCATAGAGGTGACCTAACACCCTTGTGCCACCAGGAGGCCCAGTCTTGGGGTTCTTAAGTAGCAGAAACAGTGTTTATTAAGATATTGAAGAAAATCAATGTTACAGCGAAACATATAGAGGGTTTTTGGAAATCACCCAAAATCCGAGAGGTAGGCTCCATTCGTACCTTGGCAAGACCTGCCAGGCTGGCAAGAGCCCCCGCCACACCTGTGGGGCCTGCTGCCCCTCCTCGGGAGTGGCCATGGCCCCGCTGTTTGGGGAGAATGGGCCACCCCGAGCTGTGCCCTTAGGAAGTGGAGCAGCTTATCTCAGGGGCCGCTTGTGTCCCGGGAGGCCGTCGGGGCAGCTCCCAGCCCTCCCGCCTGGGCCGACCCGCTGTGTGTCCCGAATTCTGGAGAGGATCCTGTTGTGTGGCAGGGAGGTGCCACTGTGCCCGGGAAGTCTGGGGGGAGGGGCCTTGTGAGGCGGGCGGCGTGGCCCTGCTCCTGAGACGCCCAGTTCCCGGGGCAAGTCTGGATCGAGGGCCCCTCGCCTCTCAGGCACTGGCTGGCCGCCTCCCTGCTGCCGCGGTCAGGATCCTCCCTGGCCGACGGCTGGGAAGACACTGCCATGATGTGCAAGCGCGAGGGGTCGCTGGCCGAGCTGTGCAGGGAGCTTAAACAGCCATAGAAGTGAGTGAATGAATGGGGCCCCGTGTGCCGCGGGTTGAAGCGCAGCCCTGCGAAGCTGGTTTCAGCCCCCGCAGCATGAGTTTGATCCCTGGCCAGGAGTGACCCCCAGGGCACAGCAGACCTCTCCTGACCCTGCTCCCCACTCTGTCTCTGCTGCCCCTCAGCCTGTACCCCAGTTCTATATGAATAAATAAATCTTTAAAAAAAATTAAACGGGCATCCCTGCACCTCTGGCTTGTACCCCAGTTCTGTATGCACAAATAAATAAATCTTTAAGGAAAAAAAAAATTAAACGGGCAACAAATTCACCAGCGAGGACTTTGGGGGGGCGAGTAGAGACATGAAAGGGTTCCTCGTGGCGCCCTCAGGCGGGGCACGGCGAGGTCCTGGCGCACACCCGTGAGAGTGGCGCACAGTGAAGAGCCCGACAGCAGGTGCTGGGGACCCTGGCACAGGGTGCAAAGAGCACTGACGTGGCCATTATGGGAAATGATTTGGTTCATCTGGAAAATCTGAAAATGAAATTACCGGGAGTCCCACTCTTGGCCAGCTCTCTGAGGAATGTGAAACCATCCACAGAAAACTACAAGCGGTGTGCGTCACAGCATCATTGGCAGTAAGTTAGAGCGCGGAAGCAGCTGAGATGTGCACCCACGGACAGCGGGCCCACAGGGGTGCCCACGCTGGGGGGAGAGGCGCCCCGCAGCAGAGTGGGAGGGGTCGAGTGGCGCGTAAGAGCGCGCGCACGACGGGCGGTCACTAGACAGCAGCAGCGGTGGTTGGAAAGGGAAATACTTCAGGGGTAGCGGACGCTGCTGAACGTGACGAGGGCCCTGCGGTTAAGAGCGAGGAGGAGGAGGGGAGGGAGGCGTTCGGGGTGGTGTTGCAGTTGCAAAAGAAGGAAAGTGAAACCTTTCAGGTTGTATTCACAGCAGTGTTTACTGCAGCACCGTTCACAGTAGCCAAGACACAGGTGGACACAGCCCAGAGGAGACGTGACAGGCCTCCCTGGGGGCCCAGGGCCAGTCTTGGCACTACGCCGCAGCCTGGGCTCGACCCCCGGCCAGGGAGGGACCCCCCGGGCGCAGCAGACCTCTCCTTTCTCCCCGCTGGTCCCCTCAGCAGTGGGTTTCAGTCAATCCACCTGTTCTGCTCCCCTCTCTGCCTCTGGGGAATCCTTTCACCCCCACACCTCTGGCCTGCACTCCAGCTCTTGTGAAAAAAAAGAAAAAACTTCACCATACGAGGGTGGTGAAGTTTTGCCACTGCGCGGTGAGAGGAGCCCCTGAGGTCACAGAGCACGGTGGGGAGACGAGGACAGTGCTGGGTGAGCTCGCTGCTCGTGCACGTGGTGAGGGCACAGGGGGCAAAGCACAGCCCTGCGAGTGGGCAGGTGCTGAAGCCAAGCAAGGTTGCTAGCGCTGAGAAGGTGGGGGTGGGAGGAAGTGGGGGAGAGTGGATAGTGGGGTTGTTTTGTCTTAAATTAAAAAAATTCCGCCCCTGCCCGCACTGACTGAGGGGTGGAAGCAGCCTGCGGTGGGGTGCTGGCCCCGGGTCAGGAGGCCCAGCGCGTCCCGCCCCTGGAGTCTGCTGCCCCTCACCTGTCCTGGGCACCCCGTCCTGCTCGTGCCGGCAGACAAGCTGTGCCCCTCAGGGCCCAGGGGCCCGGGAGGTAGAGGGGTCAGCGTGCGCTAGACCCTGGGCGGTGGGCGGCCCTCGGTGGGCAGTTCTGTTCAGAGGGCCCTTTGCTTTCGCCTCCGTGTCCTGAGCCTGGGCTGATGTTGCCTTTACACAGCTTGTGGGAGGTTTCGTCTGTCTTCAGTCACCGTTATCAAAAGTGTGGCCGGCGGACTTCTCAGCCTTCACTTTAAGATACAAGGCCGCACGCGTGTGGCCTCCTGGGCGCGCTCATTGGAAGCGCTTTCTGCCCGCTGCGCTCGTCACCTAGACAGAATTCCCTTACCAGCTGGGCACGCTTCCTTCTCAGGGCGCCCCGTAGCACCCCACTTTGATCCCCGCTATAAGGATTGGTCCCTCTTCTGGCCAGGGTCTGAGCGGGCCTGCGCCTGACCGCCCCAGAGCCCACTCTTTGGGACACTCGGGGCAGGTGGCCTGGGGGTGCCGGGGCGCACCCTAGCGCAGCCAGTATGGAATCTCAGGACTTTCCATGCTAGGAAAGTGGGCAAGAGCCCCAGCGGACCGTGGGGTGACGCCTGACCCCATGCCCCTTGAGAGCAGCTCCCCCCAGCAGGGTGGCGAGGTGACCACCCACCTGGCCACGGAAGCTGGCCCAGTTGAAGGACTGCCTGTTGCTGTGTGGGGTTATTTACAGCCATGACAGAAATTCACATTCCTGTGTGCATTTTGGCAAAGACAGGAAAGTTCAGAGGAAAAGCGAAGCTACTGTCGCGGGTGACAGTTCACGCCAGCTTTTAGGTATCCAGCCTCCTCGGTCTGTGTGGGGCCGAGCAGCACCTGCTCCCGCCCGGTGCGCCGTGTCCAGGTCCCCCGGCCCCCCTCCGCCACTAGCATGGGTGGTCACTGCTCCTTGGTGGCTGCTCTCCCTCCGCACATATGGCGTCCGGTGTCCTGGGCACTGGGTGCTCTACCCGCAGAAGCCAGGAACACCCTCCCCAGTCACGAATGTTTCCAGAACATCGCCCAGGAACCCCGGAGGTCGCGTCTTCCAGGTGGGGAGATCTGTCTTTGGGGCATTTCCAAACCCAGGAGCTGCGGGGAGGAGGTGGGTGGGTGTCCCCTCCCTCCCCCGGGCCTCCTCCCCATCACCTGGAGCCATGTCTGGCCAAGCGCAAGGGGAGAGGAGCTGCCTGCACTGGGCCTCGGGCCCTGTGCCGTTGGGTTCTGGGGAGAGCGGCCCCCACTTCGGCCCCGGATTCACCCTGGCGCTGGGCTGGAGCTATGCCCGTGATGTCAGCCCGGGGACTGTGACATCACTGAGTGGAGATGTGCGGAGAAGGGGGTTCCCGGGGCCTCCCCAGGGGAGTGGCCCCTGGCCCTGACAGGATGGAGGACCTTAAAAAACAAGCAGCAGGTAACTCACCTGAGGCAGGCGCTGGGGGAGAGCAGTCTCTGACTCCGCCCCAGCCAGGCCAGTCTCTGCAGGACCTGCTCCGTGCGCGACTCCCGAGGCTGCCTGGGCCTGGCCGGAGGTTAGCCACTGCCTGGGGCAGAGGGTGAGGGAGCCAGGCTGTGGGGGGACTGGCCTGCTGCCCCAGCAGCAAGGGCCTGAGAGTGCACTCCTCGGCAGGGTGCGTTCCAGGTGCCCAGGGACGGAATCGGGGGCCAAGTTGGTCCAGTTGAGACTAGGTTTAGTTTTGATCCTGAGAGGGGAGGCCTCCCCCAGACGTGGTTATTTTTAGTTCCAGCTCTGGGGCCAGTGCCAGGACAGTGGTCACATTGTATTTCTGCTCCCCTGAGGTCTCAGGACTGCTGCTTCCACCCAGGTGTGGCACTGGGGTGGTGTGCAATTCCAGAGGTGCTGCATGAGCCCCTCCCCTCCAGACCAGTGTGTGGCTCTTGCTGTGGCCTGGGAGAGGAGTTAGGGTGAGGCCATGGGTGGCCAGCCCAGGCCTGCTGGGCCCTGCTTTCCAGAGCCTCTTGAGCTTGCTGCCCTTTGGGTCTTGGCGTGCAGTTGGCAGACGGAGGGCTTCAGCCCTCAGTGGCTCCTGACCTCCGCCCGGTGCCCTCTGCCTGGAGGTAGTGACCACTCACCTGCTCTGTGTTCCTGGGGCGAATGTGGGCAGGTGGGAGCTTTGGCCCTCAGTGCTTTCAGGGTTACTTGCACCTTGTGGCCTGAGGTGGGGTCTTTCCAAACTCACCTGGCTGTTTCCTCTGTGCTGCCACAGGGCCTAAGCAGACCCCAGAACATGGGGACCAGCTCCAGGCACTGACCCTCCCCGAAGTCCCTCCCGTCGTGAGTTCTCTCCTTGGCGGGCCCCAGGCTGCTGGAAGCGTGCGTGCGGCCTCCGTGGGTGCAAGTCCCCTCTGCACAGGGAGTTCCTCAGATGTGGCCTGTGGGGTGGGGCAGCAGAGGGGACACGGGCACCACCGCCGGGAGCAGGCTGAGAATGTCGTGGCCCCAGTCTGCAGCGGGCCTTGGCGGGACTGGCTGCCGGCCACACTCGGCCTCGGTTTCCCTCTCTGCAAGGAGGGGGAGGGCGGTGCCTGGAGCGCGCTTGTCACCAGGGTCTGGCGCAGGCCGCCGCCGCGCTCTCTCAGAGACCATGCCCCCAGACCCTGGGCTTTCAGGGGGGCTGGGACCCTGAGAACTGGCCCAAGGTCTGCAAGGGCCTTGTGCTCTGGGTCCGTAGGCCCAGGGGGACCTGGCCCTCGTCACACCACATCAGTATTTCCACCGCCAGTGATGGCACAGGCTGAGCTGTGGCCTCCGGTGAGGGGAGGGCGCTTGTGTCTGAACATCAAGCAGGCATTGTGAGGAAATGCAAATCCGAGCGCCTCATACCTGTAACCACAAACAAGCAGCACCGGAGGACGGGCCGCTCCTGTGGCCCTGGGTGTGAGGTGGCGTGAGGTGGCGGCGCTGGCCGGGGAGCGTCTGGGCAGTTCTCCAGGCAGTCAGAAGTTTCCAGCTGACCTAGCTGCCAGCTCCTACTCACAGCGGCCCTTCAGGTGTCCGTCAGCCGGGAAACAGCACGTGCCCACACACCCAGGCGCCACTGGGCAAGGAAGGGGGGCAGCTCTGCCACTCGCCACCCCGGGAGGGGCCAGCGCCCGATGCTGGGAGAGAAGGCAGACTCGCAGGCCAGTGGCGTGGCCACTGGCAAGGAATGCCCGGGACGGGCACTGCCACAGAGGGCTCGTGCGCAGACTGGGGAGGCCTGCCGCGGGGACGGGCTCCTTTGGGGTGGTGAAGTTCTGGAATGATGTAAATCGGGAACTCTGAAATGCAAGCATGAGGCCTCCGTCGTCCAGCTGGAGAGGTGCTCTGGCTTTCTCTGGGGCGCATCTGCCCCTCTCAGTGCCAGGTGTGAGTCACCAGCCTCACCCAGCCTCACCCAGGAGCAGGGCTGGAGGAGCAGCTTGTCTTTGTTATGAAAACGTGGATTATCTGCTGTTGTGTAAACAGCCTTAGGCCACACCCAGGTGCATTTGAAGGGACGTTTGCTGTTTCCAGGTGTAGGCAGGTGGGACCCCAGAGGCCTGGCCGCCACCCCAGACTGCTTGCCCTCTCACCTGGGCTGTGTCCAGGGACGGCCCCGTGGGGCGTGGAAGCGGGGCCTTGCAGAGCACGTCTCGCCCTCGTTGGCCCCGTGCCCACCAGAGTGACTGCCCTGAAAGCCAGCCAGACCTTGCTCCTTCCTGACCAGTGGCCAGGGCCCCGGCCGTGCAGGGAGCCTGGACTGGCCCTGGGCGGGAAGGACTCCTCCCCCGGCCACGAGCGGTTGGCCGGCCTCTCCTGCGGGCATGCCGGCGGCCGGGCGGGCTGGGACTGCACAGCGATGGCGCGGGAGGGCGCCTGTCCCGTGCCCGTCGCCCGCGGCCTGTGGCTCGCGCCGCGCAGTGAGCACCACCGCTGTAGCACACAGCTGCTGGCGTGCGTCTGCCTCTTTTAAGGTTTATGTACGCGGGCACCCAGGATCTGGGTACGGGCCAGACGGGGGGGGGGGGGGGGGAGTAAGAGGATCCACCAGAGGCAGAGCCGGCAGCAGAGCAGGCACAGGGGCGAAGTGCACCGCTGAGGGGAGCCGCGGGGAGACGGGTCTGCTGCGCCCTGGGGTCAGTCCCCGCTGATAGCTTCAGGGTGCTGCGCTTTGACCCCTGCCCCCCCAGGGAGGCCCTGGCGCTCATTTGAATGTGTGTGTGGATGTCACCCAGCCCCACCTGGCCTAGCTGGTGGCTGTTCTGTGAGGCCTGTGCCTTGCCTCGCTCCCTGGATCTGAGTCTACCTGGTGTGGAAACTCCCCACAGGTGGGGAAGGGGCCTCTGGTCAGAGCTGTCGGCGGTGTGACCAGTAACCTGTCACCGGTGGCTTCCTGCTGTGACCCCAGGGCAGCGGGGTCCTGGGCCCTTGTGGCGGCTTGTGACGGTTCACTGTCGACGCCCAGTCCCGCCCTCGTCCCTGTCGGCCCACCTGGCCAGCTGACTCAGGACCAGGTGGCTGGTCAGCGCCGCCCCAGGTGCCCACTTGGGGCAAACAGCATCTCCGCTACCGGCATGAGGTGCAGGGGTCCTGGGCCTGGCGGGGGCGCAGCCGCCAGGCCCCGATGGGCGCCCCGCCCCGTGCGAAGTTCGCAGACGGCGGGCGAGGGCTCGCTGCGGCCTGCGGGTGCTGACCTGCTCCCACCTGGACCTTTGCTCCTGGCTCAAGCCCGCTTCATTCCATCTGCGAAGCGTCTGCTGGGCCGCGGGCCGGCACCCGTGTGCCCGCTCCCGCCTGACTGCTCGGTGGTCCCCGGCCAAGACAGCACAGGAGACGGCCCGCCCGGTGAGCTGGTCCTAGGGCCAGCTGGGTGCTGGTGGGGGGTGTGGGCAGCGTGGCAGGCTCTGCTGCCCGCCCTGGCACCCCCCAGGCGCCACCCTGGCTTTCCTGGTGGGAAGCCTGTGGGGACCGAGCTGCGGACGTGGACGCGCATGCGGTGCGAGGCCGCGGTGTGCACTTGGGTGTGGGCGAGCGCGGGCGGGAGGGGGCGCATCTGTGCCCGTCCCGCGGGGCTTTGCCGTCTGTGGCTCTGAGCACCCTCACTCTCAGATTCTCTCTCGCCACCCGAGGGCCTCACCCCTGCCTCCGGTCGGCGGCCTTGGCTCTAGGGTGCTTTCGTCGGGGTCACTGTGTCAGGTCACCCTGACCCCACGCTAGCCCATCTGTGACGTGGGGTGGCTGGCTGGCCCCTTGGTCCACCTGCAGCTGACCAGGCGCCTGGTGGTGGGTGGGGCACCCACCAGGGCAGGCAGCAAAGCCCCCTGGGGCACTGGGGAGCTGCCACCCTGCACTGCTTGCCTGCCGCTGCTGTGGGCGGGAGGCTGCCTCTGAGGGCTGTTCCCCAGGGCGTCCAGCCCCCGCCCAGCCAAGGGGAGTGCTGACTCCGGGAGGAGCCTTGGCCCCCCTCAGCCCCTGGCCCTGCGCTGCGCGGCCTGACCCCTTCCCTCAGCCTCATCTCGCGCCCGCCGGCATCGGGCAGTGTGCGCCAGCTGAGAACGGCAAGCAGAGATGGGCTCTTTAAGGGAGATTCCTCTGGCTTTTGGCGGGGGCGCAGGAGGCAGCCAGTGGGACGGTGTTGGGGGGAGCTGTCGGCGGGCGGGGGCGCTTCTTCCCGACGCTGACCCTCCCGTTCCCTGGAGCTGCCTGCCCCCCACACCTGAGGAGCCAGGCTGCAGCCCCCACCGCCCTGGCAACCCTGTTGGGGCTCGCTCTCCCTGGCCCGCCGTGGCCGCCGTGACCGTCACAGGGATGGGGCGTCCGACCAGGCGCCTTCTGTTCTCACCTTCCCCTTCCCGGGGGCAGCTCTTCGCCTTGGGGAGACAAGCTGTACCCCCCATCCTGGCTCCCAGGTTCTGGGGCACCTCTCACCCCTCTTCACCCCTTTTCCACAATCATCCTGGCGACCGGAGGGGGGTGGGCACGAGCCAGAGCCCAAGAAAGCCAACTCTGTCTCCCGGACAGCGGGGGGCAGGCCTTCAGCGGTCCCCCAGAGCTCCTCCACCCCGAGCCCCTGTGATGTCCTTACTTGCCACCAGCCCCAGGGGCCGACTGCTCTGACCCTGCCTCTGTTTCTTCCCAGCTGGGAGCTGCGAGATTTGAGGCGGCGCGGGACCTGTGAACAGAATGTGTCCTCCCCCTCCTCACGACCCTGAGGCCACCAAGATGAGTGCCGTGGCCCGGCCGGCGTGTGTGCCCACGTCGCGCTAGGGGGAGCCCGTGGGGACGCCAGGCGCCGGGCCCATGGTGTGCTAGTCCCCAGGAGCCGCCGCCAGCCAGGCCTCCGCAGACCGGGATCTGCCCGCAGCAGAGTAACCGTGGAGAGGCCAGGGTACCACAAACTTATGGATTTTGACAAGAAAGGAGGGAAAGGGGAGTCGGAGGAGGGCCGGAGAATGTCCAAGGCCAGCGGCCGGACCAGCCACGGCGGCCGGAGTGCGGGGACCGGCTCAGGGGTCCTGATGGTGGGCCCTAACTTCCGTGTCGGGAAGAAGATAGGCTGTGGCAACTTCGGGGAGCTCCGGCTAGGTGAGCCTGTGCCCTGGGGCCAGGGGTGAGGGTGGGAAGGCCGCCAGGTGGAGCCACGCCCTCTCACTCGGCCCAGTCGTGGGGTGGGGAGCTCAGGTAAGTTCCACGAGTTTCTCTCCAAGGCTGACTGGCAGGGGTGGACTCTTGGTCCGGGGACAGCTCGCTTGGGGGCCCTGGCCCTCTGAGCTCCGGGGCTGACCAACAGGAGACACCCTGTGTCCAGTGTCTGCGGGTTCCGTGCCCTTGTGTGCCAGCCTCTCCCGCCCTGGCCGTCAGGGCTGTGGGCCCCGGGCTCAAGTCCGGCATCTGGTTGTGCTCTCCTGACACGCCCAGCGTCCTGAGGGGCTGGCTGAGACCTGTCCTGCCCTAGAGCCACAGCCTGGCTTGTGGGGGAGCTGCGGGGCTGCGTCGGGGCCATGGTCTCCATGCCTTCCCTCTGTGGCATTGGGTAGCCCCAGGCATGTGGCTCCTGAGCCAACTGATGGTGAGAGCCAGGCCCGGACTCCGCTGTGGGAAGAATGGCGCGGCCCCGCTCGGGGCTCAGACTGCTGTGCACGCGAGCCCCCTCCCCCGCGCGGGCGCCCTCCCCCGCGCGGCGCTGCTGCTGGAGCCAGCCGGGCCCTGTGGCCCCCAGGGCAGGCGCACGCCTGCTTGCAGACACGGACGTGGCGCGCGGACGGGCACACGCTAGCTGCCGGCCCCACCTCTGCCGTCTGGGTGGGGCCGTCCGGCTCAGCCACCGTGGGCCTGCCCCTGGGCGTCGGAGCAGCAGCCTGCACAGCGCTGGTCAGCACAGGGGTGCAGAGGGAGCCCAGCTGGCGCTGACCGGAACCGCCTTCCAGTCGAGGTGTTCTTGCCTGGTTTCTGTGGCTTGCTGCAGTTTTGAGAGCGTCCGTGTTGTCACATGTCAGTAGCTGGTTACTCTGGTGCTGCGTGGGCAGTGGTCTGCCCTGTCCTGCTCACCCTTCTGCCTGTGTCGGGCCGTGGCCATGGCCAGATTCGGGCTCACGAGCCGCCCTGCCTGTGCCTCCCTGCGAGCCGCGGGCGCTGTGTTTTCATGGGCGCTCCGGGGAGCCGCAGGCTGGGTTGCAGTGCGGCCGCTCCCGTGTGACCTCTCACTTTGGTGCCAGAGGGCCTGGGGACCCCACAGCCTCACTGACACTTGGGGTTTCGGACCTCGCCACTTAGCGCCCGCTGAGGGTGTGGCGGGTGTCTGATCCAGGCTTCCCTGATGACTGATGCCCGCTGTTCGCTGTGTCCTGGTTGCTTTGAAGATTTTCAGTGTTTGGTTTCAGAACTTGATCCTGCTCTGTTTAGGTGTGTTTTCTTTGTGTCACCTGCTTGTGATTCATTGAGCTGCTGCATCTGTATATTGACACTTTATCATTAAATTTGGAAAAACATGTCTTACACTCATTTGTGCTTCCTTCGCAATGGGCCGGTTACATGTGCGTAGTGCTGCTGCCGACAGGCCCCGGACTCTTCGCTTTTCCTCTTTGCCGCAGTCGGCTCCTGCTCCCTGTTCGTTCACTCCCCTTTTCTGCCTGGTGCAGCCTGTTATTAGATCCTTCAGTGAATTCCTCATTCCACGCGTGGTGTTCGTTCCTTCTGACTCCCCACGGAGAGGCACCATCCGCTCGTTCATTGTGGCCATCTTTTCCTTTACTCCTGTGAACACACTCGGAGCAGCTGTTTAATGCTGATGCCTGTGGCACCTTTGACTTCGATTTTCCCTGTCACAGTCCTGTTTCTCCTGATGATGTTTATGGTATGTCTTGGACGTTGTGAGAGCTGCCTGCTAAAAGTGTGGGTACACTTTCTCCTGGGGCTCACTTGGTTCCGTCAAGACCAAGCTGGCTGTGTGGGTAGGCTGAGCACAGACCTTACGTAGGACTGGACTCACCCCTTTCCCAATATGTGGGTTCTCTGCTGAATGTTTTGTGGGGTGAGGGGACACTCTGCTCTGGATGGCTGCAGGTCCAGCATCTTCCCGCTTCTGGTGACCCACACGTCCTCTCACAGCCTGTTGGAGTTGTTCTCTGTGAAGCTTTGCAGACGGGCTGCTCACATGCCAGGCAGGCCCCCCGCCCGTCCGGGCACCCAGACTCCTGCCAGGGTTGGCCTCGCTCTGTGTGTGTGTGTGTGCGCGTGCACACAGGTCACGCTCACACTCACACTCATGAACATTCACACACACAACTTTAAACTTGGGCTGGACTCCAGGGCTCCGCCTCTCCTAGAACTCATGGACCATCAGGCGCAGTAGTTTTCTTCAACAGGAGCCAGAAAACATGACCGGATACCATAAGGATCCTTTAGACGTCCTCAGAAGTCCTCAAAGCCCGTTGTTAAAAGCACAGGCAGATGAGCTGCGGCAGGATGCCCAGCGGGTCCTCCGTGGTGCAGCTGCTGCCGTCAGAAACAGGCGGGAGACCTGAGCCCTTCCCAGAGGTCCCCAGAGCACAGAGGGCCAGCGGGTGTGGCCGCGCCGGCCGGACCGGCCTCTGGGCAGTTCCCTGCGGACCCCTGGCGTCGTGGTGTCCGGGCAGGCTCTGGGAAGGCCCAGCACTCCTTGCTGTGTGCAGGGAGGAGAACGTGCTGGGATTCGGCCTGTTGCCGGCCTGTTTGGGCAGGTGGCACTGACCACGAAGGGGGGCGCACGAGGGAGCTTACACAGGGGTGATGGCTTGTCTTGTGGGGCGTTGATGGGTGTGTGCCCTTCCCAGGTAAACATGGCCTCTGTGGGAGGCAGGCCATGCCTAGCGGGCACCGGGAGGGGTGGGGCAGGCCGTCGCCCCTCTAGACGCTGGCGGAGCTCCAGCCGTCCTGCGGGCTGGTGCTGCGCGCTGGAGGCCGGCGCGAGTAAGTGCACGCTGGGCTCCCGCAAAATCCAGGGGCCAAGGCTAGATGGAGCTTCCATCCGCGCTTACGGCGAGGAGCGGGGCCTCAGCATGTGGACAGAAGCAGGTGTCGTGGACAGGGAGTTTGGGGAGGAGCAACCGGCCTGGCTCGGCCCGGCACCCCCGGGCCCTGTGGGAGCAGGTCAGGAGTGACGTGCCTGCCCAGCAGCTGGAAAATAGACATCACAAAACAACACCCGTAGTGAGCACCCCAAGCCCTCAGGCGCCCCAAACTGTCGGGCGCTCGTGCCCGCCTCACCTGAGCCGGGTGGCGCACACCAGGATGCCCGTCGCGGGACTGCTGCCAGAGCAGGCGCCCTGCGGCCTGACGGTGCGTGGGCCTCGCCTGTGAGCAGCGTCTGCCGCCACAGGGGTGGGCAGGACTCGTGCATGGGGCGCACCAGCGGAGGGCAGTGGCGTCTCCCCGTGATGGTGCCCACTTGGGAGTGGCAACAGCCACTTGGCGGTGCGGACGTGACAGCCCTGGAGGCGCAGGGCTGGAGGGCCTGGCGGAGGTGCCTCAGGCCGGCAGGCTGGCTGGCAGGGGCCTGACCCCAGCGCTAGTCTGGTGGGACACACAGTGCAGGGTGCATGGCCCCAGGCCCGGGGTCCTCCACAGGAAGGGACATGGGATCCTTCCTGGAGCCCTGAGCCCCATAACACCCTGCCTCCCATGTTTGTGGGGTGCTGCAGGGTAGAGTCTCAGCTGACTCGTTGAGGCGGGATGCCAGTCCTGGGCAGGTGCCAGCGCCTGTCCCCACCTCCCTGGCCTAAGAGGTGTTCACGCCCTGGCAGCGGGGTGGGGGCAGGCATGCCAGAAGAAGCCGCACAGAGCAGGTCGTCGGGAAGTTGTGATGGGACGAGCTCTCTGGCTGCGGCTTCCACCTGGCCTCCCTGCCGGGAGCCGGGTGGGGTGGTCGGAAGGGGGCTGCAGGGGCATCTCCAGGCGTTCACATCTGGAGTGACCAGGAGGGTCCGGGTGGAAAGAGTGCCAAGAAAGTTTGGGGGTGCCTCAGGGATTCTTGGGAGCCAGGAGGGGCAGGCTGCAGAGTTCAGAGGCAAAGGGAGGTACCGGGTGGGTGTGGGACCAGTTCTTCCCTGCAGAGAGGGTCAAGGGGCCTTTGTTCTTGTCCATTGTTTCAGAGGGGAGGGAGGGAATGTTCTGGTGTGCAGGAAGGGGTCCCCTAGAGGAGTTGGGAGCAGCCCCTTGAGGCTGAGGCAGGGTTTGCTCCAGGAGGGACGGACACAGTTCAGGGGAGCTCTGGGCGTGGGAGCGGCATGGGAGGAGGCAGCGGGGAGGCAGGGTGGGCTCAGGAGGTTCAGGAGGGAAGGGGGCTCCTGCCTGTCCACTCCCAGGACCTGGCAGGGCAGCACCTAGCTCAAGGTAGGCTGCCCCAGAAACCGGAGGTGCCCCTTGGAGAGTGGGGCCCCAGCCTCTGCCTGCGTGGTGGGGGGCTCTGCTGTCCTGACGAACCTCTCTTCCACAGGAAAGAATCTCTATACAAATGAATACGTAGCTATCAAATTGGTGAGTCCGGCCTCCTGACCCCAGCCCTGACAGGGCCCAGCCCTGTGGGCCTGAGCTCATTTGGCCTGAGGGTATTGGGTGGAGGGAGTGGCACAGCCACAGTGGGTGACCATCTGCCTGACCCCCCAGGAGCCCATCAAGTCCCGGGCGCCGCACCCAGGTAAACATGGCCTCTGTGGGAGGCAGGCCA
>NW_004567126.1:30069661-30075966 GCF_000260355.1 Condylura cristata | reverse complement strand
GGGCGGGCGGCTGAGCCGGGCCCGCCGCAGATCACGCGCATGGAGTACGTGCACACCAAGAGCCTCATCTACCGAGACGTGAAGCCCGAGAACTTCCTGGTGGGGCGGCCGGGCACCAAGAGGCAGCACGCCATCCACATCATCGACTTCGGCCTGGCCAAGGAGTACATCGACCCCGAGACCAAGAAGCACATCCCGTACCGGGAGCACAAGAGCCTGACGGGCACCGCCCGCTACATGAGCATCAACACGCACCTGGGCAAGGGTGAGCGGGGCGGGGCGGGGGGCGGGGCCCGCGGGGGCCGTGCTGACTCCCTCCGCCGCCCCCAGAGCAGAGCCGCCGTGACGACCTGGAGGCGCTGGGCCACATGTTCATGTACTTCCTGCGTGGCAGCCTGCCCTGGCAGGGCCTCAAGGTGGGGCTGGGCCGGCCGGCCGGGCGGGGCGGGGCGCCCCACCGCCCGCAGGCCCTGACCGCCGTCCCCGCAGGCCGATACCCTCAAGGAGCGCTACCAGAAGATCGGGGACACCAAGCGGGCCACTCCCATCGAGGTGCTGTGTGAGAGCTTCCCAGGTGAGGCCCGCCTCCCGCCCGCGGCCTCGCACGCAGCCCCGAGCCCCCGGCCCGGCGCTGGCCCTGCCCTGACGGGCCCGTTGGCTCTGCCCACAGAGGAGATGGCCACGTACCTGCGCTACGTGCGACGCCTGGACTTCTTCGAGAAGCCGGACTACGACTACCTGCGCAAGCTCTTCACCGACCTGTTTGACCGCAGCGGCTTCGTGTTCGACTACGAATACGACTGGGCTGGGAAGCCCCTGGTACGTGGGTCACCGGCGGGGAGCGGGGGTGTTCAGGCACCTGGGCGGAAAGCCCTGCGCAGAGGGGGGCGGGGGCGGATGCCTGTGCCGTGTGGGAAAGACGGGCTGGGTGGGTGATGTCGGGGGAGTGCTCTGGGACGGGGCGGGACCGGGCATAGCAGGCAGGTGTTGGGAGTGGACAGAGGTCAAGGGTGTGGGCGAGGGGTTCTGCCCACTGGGACGGTTCCCGCTGCGGGGCGCCGGGCGCTGTGCCTCAGTCCTGTCTTGCCCCCACAGCCGACGCCCATCGGCACGGTCCACACCGACCTGCCTTCGCAGTCTCAGGCTCGAGAAAAAGCCCAGCTACATAGCAAAAACCAGGTGAGGCCCGGCTGAGGGAGCCGGGGGTGGGGGTGCGCAGGGCCTGCTTGACTCCTGCTCCCCGCCCCCAGGCGCTAAACTCCACCAACGGGGAGCTGAATGCAGACGACCCCACTGCCGGTCACTCCAACGCCCCCATCACGGCGCCCACAGAGGTGGAGGTGGCGGATGACACCAAGTAAGGCCCGGGCAGCGGCGGGGGGGGGGGCTGACGAACCGCGCCCCCCTCACACACTCCCCCCGCAGGTGCTGCTGTTTCTTCAAGAGGAGAAAGAGGAAATCGATGCAGCGACACAAGTGAGCCGGACCGCGTGGTGCCCTGACCCTCTCGCTGCCCTTGGCGGGTGCGCGCAGGTGTGTGAGCCCGGCCGGCAGGCCGCAGCCGCTGCCCTCGCTGGACTGTGGCCACGTCTCCGCGCCTGTGTTTAGTGTCCCCTCCGAGAGCATTAACTATTTAAACAAGGACAGGACAGAGCGGCCGGCCCGCGCCCCCGCGAGGAGCACGCCGCGCCGCCAGCCGCCGCCGTTAGTGTCATAAAGTCCAGCTTGTCTCCCTCATCCAAAGGCCGTTTTCTGGAGGGGGCGCTGTGGGGGTTGCTGTGGGGTGAACCCACTCCTGGGCCTCCGACACCAGAGGAAGGCGGGTGCGGGTGGCCTCCAACCAAAATGCTGCACCAAAGCTTGGGCGCGGCAGGCTCGTCCCCGTGAGCGGGGTGCTGCCGGCCGGGCGCCCCCACACTGCTGGCCGGGCCCGTGGCGCGGGCCGCTGCCGTCCACTCAGCGCCGCCCGCACAGCCGCAGGCGGCAAGCGCCTTAAGTCCCCGGCCCAGCCCCGGGCACATGCCAGGCAGGGCAGCCCAGGGCGGCGCCCCGCCGGCCCGAGCCAGTGGCAGGGCGGCGGGGCGCCCAGGGGCGGCGGTCCGGGCGCGTGTGCTCGAAGTCTTGCTTTACACAGTGTACAGAAACGGCACTTCGGTTTCTTTGATGCTTCCTGGAAGCCATAGAAGTTAGGGGCTTTTTTAAAAAATAAAGGAAAATGAAACGAGTCCCCAGTGTGCCCAGTCTGGCCCAGAGGCTCGGCCAACACGGCGCAGTCTGGATGGCCAAGGCCTTTGGAGGGACGGGGTGCTCCGGAGAGGCCTGGGACCTCGGGGTGGGGGTGAAGTGGAGGGAGGAGCTGGGCACGTTCTGGGGGGGAGGCTGGGGTATGGGGTGTTTGGGGTGAGAGCGGGGGAGACCACATACACAAGACCTGTGGACAAGAAGGTCCGCCGAGTCCACACACACACACCTGACCCTCAATGGGCAGCTGGATCTTCCCAGGAGCCACAGGTACCAGCCGGGTGCAGGCACGGGAGCCAAAGGCACAAAGGCGGGAGCCCGCCGCCCGGTTCCTGCTGGGGGCCTTAGGCACCCCTGCCATGCAGCACACTGCTACCTAACCCCCAGTGGAGGGGCGGTCTTCAGATTGAGGAGGCCGTGGGTGGGCCCCATGGAGGGGCCCAGGCAGCCAGGGGCCGGGGTGCTCCCCGACGTGAGCGCAGGTGGCGCCCAGGCGGAGTCTGCAGGCCACAGCTGGCCACATCAGGACCGGGCCACCAGCACCACCTCAGACTTGGCCCAGAACGGAGAAATGAGCGTAGCTTAAGCTCCCTGGTCTCTTACTGCAGCACAAGCAGACTGAGGCGGTGGCCAGGATGGCAGCGAGGAACATCAACAGTCTGGAAAACAGACCTAGTAGGAGCTGCCGGTAGCTGCAGGTGACGGCCGTCGCATTTGTCGTCTCCCCTAACACAGATGCACAAAAGGAAAACCAAGTGTGTGTGAAACCGGCCCACACTTAGGAAGCCCCAGGCCCTCCTCCCGTCACCCCACTCTGGTGGGCCTTGGCTGGAAGCCTAGGTAAGGGGGAGCCACTGCGTGCCCAGCGGTGAAGGAGAAACCTGTAGCAGAGCCAGAACATGCTTCTCTCCCGCGCTGATGGCAGCCCAGCTCCCCCGAGACCGTCACAAGGCTGAGGACTGCTAACGTGAGTTCAGGAAGGGGGTGTCAGGAAAAAAGCAGTTTTTAGCCGTTAATGTAAAGGTGCATCTGAGCGGGCATCTGGGAGCACTCGCAAGACAATCAACCGGCTGTGGTGCGGCCCAAGTCGGGGCCTGCAGGCAGAAGGGAAAGCGCGTCCTGCCGACGGGGAGCGGCTGTGAGGCCCGGCCGGCCCCGTGCACAGCGCCGCAGCGCACAGCACTTCTGTCACTTGCTCCGGGCTGTGCCGGTACAAAGTCCTCTAGTCGCTGCCCTCCCGGGTTTCTAAAGCCCCAGTCAGGCGGGGCTGCAGGCGGGGTGCTGGCCCAGGGTCTGTCTCAGAAGGGGAACGGCCCCCTGCTGGCGGCGGGCGGAGGCCCAGCGGGTGGCTGCCTGTGGGTGCAGGTTTTGTGTTCTCACGTGGTCACCTTTTTGGGTCCAATTTGATTTTCTATTTTCTTGTTAGAGAGCTTAGGCCGTTGATTTCGCCTTTGACCTCTGAATCTTCCCCTCTGAGGTGCAGGACCCCCCGATTGTGGTGCATTGGTCGCTTCCGCTGGACAGCCCAAGTGTTTCCTGACTGGCGGAGTCTCTCTGGGGCCCGTGCCCTTCGGGGAGGCGTGCTGCCGCCGGGCGGCGTCGTGCTCGCCGCTCTGGTGCCCGGTCTGCGTCCACAGGGCGCGCTGTGGCCGGCGCGGTCACTGTCGGCTCGCAGGCGGCGTGGGCCTCGGCTCTGGCCTGCACTTGAGCACCCGCCCTGTTTCTCCCGGCTGTCACGCGGGGAGGGTGTGATGGCGGCGTCCACGTGGGACTGTGGGCCCGTCGCTGTTTCTCATCTTGGGCCGGGGTTTGCCTTGATTCAAATACTTCAGCGTCGGGGCGCCCACTGCCCCCTCGGGCTGCCCTTCCCGCGCGCGCGCCCAGGTCGTGGTGCAAGCCGCTCTGGGGCTCCCAGCTCGCGGCTTTACTGTAACTGGCGGAAGTGCGCTCGGGCGCGTCTCCTCGGGGGTGTCTCCCCGTCACCCACCGCGCGGCTTTTCGTTCTCTTGACGTCACCTTTTGTTTTTGTCTCCACCCCGAAGGGCACAGGATTCTGTTTGGTCATTTCTTTCTGCTGGCTGCTGGGTGAGATTTCTCCTTCGGGTTGCAGCAGCTTGGCCCTGGGTGTGAACAGCCTGTCTCGTCTTGGGTCACGTGAGCTGCGGTCCCGGTGTTGGGGAGCAGCCTCTGGGCAGGGGCCTCCAGGTCAGGTGCTGCCCAGGCAGCCTGGGCCCTCTGAGCACCTCCTGGGCACACTTGGGCAGCCTGGTCCTGGGGCATGGCCCACGTGTGGCTTCACCTGCTGGTGGCTGCAGCTACGCTGCCCCTCCCGGCCTTCACTGCACACAGGGACAGGGGCGCCTAGGGGAGAGGCAGAACGGGGTACAGGAAGGGTGTGCAGCTCTCCCCGGGTCTAGAGCGTGCTGAACTCCAGACACAGGCGGGGATTCCCCAGCGCGGCCAGCCCTGCTTGCTTACAGCTGGGGCGAGAAGGGGCACCCCCACCCCCCGGCTCAGAGCTGTCGCGTCCCGGTGGCTCTGACGGAGTTGGACAGAGCTGGAGGAAGAAACGTGGGTCAGGGCTGTGCCTTTTTCTGTCCTTTATTAAAAAAATCATTTTGGGGTGTGGTGTGAGGGTGGCACACCTTCCATGGCTTCGGGGAGGGCACAGGTTCCAGAAGGAATCACGGGTGGGGCGCAGACAGTGCCGGGGGAGGGGAGGGGAGGGTGTGTGTACCCTCCAGCATCTCTGGACAGCACTCACGGGGCAGGGAAGTGGGCTACAGTATGTACAGGGGTGCGGTGGGGACTGGCCACTGTGGCCAGCCCATCGCATACCAGACCAGGCCTGAGGCCGTGCCCTGGGCTGCAAGGGCTGGAACAGACCTGTCCAGAGAGGCTGGGGGTCGGGGCATCACCCTTCACTGGACCAACAGAGCCTCCACTGGGCCTCGGCCCCTCCTGTGTCCTGCTCCCCAGAGTCCAGCCAGGGTCCCGAAGGCTGGGGTTGTGGGCCTTGGGCACGTGGCAGGCCTGGTCACCCCAGTGACTAGAACAAAAGGAACCCAGGACCCGCCAGACGCACATCCCCCCCCCTCCGGCCAGAGAAATGGAAACCAGATGCATTGCCGTGTGCAGTTAACAAAACGAAAGAGACAAAACGACAGACCCTACGTCCAGGCAGGCAGGCGGCCTGGGCTGCGGGACAGGGTGGCTGGGACCCCCCACATCTTGGCCAGGCAGACGCCAGCGTGGGCCGGGTCAGGCCAGCCCCACCCCAGTCCTGAGGGATTGTCTCTCACCCTGCCGCCGCCAGAGCGCAGGCCTCGCCTGCCGCCCAGACACACAGCTGGGTGGACAGCGGGCCCGGGCCTGCTGAGGGCGGGCGGCCTAGGTGTAGAAGATGACCTCGGGGATCTGCCCGTCCTCCACCGACGTGCCGTTGTTGTTCCCGGCCGCGTAGCAGAAGGTGAAGCACGTCTTGGCCCCCGTCGTGGGCGACTCATGGGTGACCTTGCGCAGGCCCTTGGTGCCATAGTGCGAGTCTGGGCCCTGCAGGAGCGGGGTCACGTGTGGTCAGGACCCCGCTGCGCCAGGGGCCTGGGGCCCTGCCGCCCCGTGACGCCACGCCCCTCAGCCCCAAGCCGTCGCCAGCAGGCGGTGAGGACGGGGTGGGGGTCGGGCCGGGGGCGGGCGGCACACCTTGAGCGTGGCGCAGGCCGTGTAGTTGACGTTGGGCAGCACCTCCACCGGCTCCTTGAACATGACCCGGAAGGTGCTGGCGGAGCCGTCGCAGCTGAAGCCCGTGTCATTCTGGCCCAGCACGGTGTTGCTGTCCGTGTGGATGATCTGGGGGGAGGGGAGGGGGGTTCAGGTGCCGCTCGCGCCTCGCCCAGCGCCCACCCCGGGCCCACGAGAGGGCCGGTGGCGTGTGGAGTCCTGCGGGCCCCGGCGGCCGTACCTGGATGTTCACTTGGTAGTCCGTGGGCCCGTGGATGGAGCCGTAGAGCCCGAAGCCAACCACGAAGATGCGCTTGTTCACGGAGAACCTGAGGCGGCGGGCA
>NW_004567126.1:30061352-30069561 GCF_000260355.1 Condylura cristata | reverse complement strand
TGGCGCCGCTGTAGCCCCAGCGGCTCTCCACCTGCTGGAAGCGGCCCACGCAGCGCTCCCGCCCCCGCAGGCAGCAGCGCGGCCGGTCCACGTAGTCCACGCGCGGCTTGGGGTTGACGGTGAAGTGCAGGAAGAGCGTGACCACCTCCCGGTCCGGCAAGACGCCCGACTGCGCCGGCCCTGCGGGGACAGGCGGGTGGCGCGCGGCGCGGGGCGCCGGGCCCCTCCAGCTGCAGCCACCACGCGAGGCGGGGCAGAGGCCTGCGCCCGCCCCCCGCACCTGATGCGGTCGCTGGTGCCGCTGTAGCCCCAGCGGCTCTCCACCTGCTGGAAGCGGCCCACGCAGCACTCCTTCCCCCGCAGGCAGCAGCGCGGCCGGTCGATGAAGTCCACGCGCGGCTTGGGGTTGACGGTGAAGTGCAGGAACAGGCTGACCACCTCCCGGTCCACGAGGATGCCCGACTGCGCGGGGCCTGCGGCACAGGAGGCCGGGGGGGTCGGCCTGACTGGGGGCGCCTGGGAAGGGCCTCAGGCTCGTGCAGAAGCCCTCGCGGCCGGGCCGGCCTCCGCCTGGCCTTTGCAAGACGCCCGGGCAGCGACCCTCAGCCCCAGACCTCCCAGGCTCCCTGCAGGGTCGGGAGCGAGCTCCCAGGGGTGAGGGCCAAAGCAGCGGGTAACAGTGTCAATCTGGACACAGTGATGTGACCGGGGAGGCCATGGCTGGCTTGAATGGGGGTGCCGGGGATGCCAGGTACCTGGACGCCCATGTGTCACGCAAACACTGAGCAGCACTAGACAGTTGAGACACTGGCCTGATCTCAGCTTCTGGTCAGAGAGGGGCAGCATTTGGGGGGTACATGTCCCCCACAAGGTGGTCAGTGCTGCTGTGGCTACATCTGGTGACCGAGGAGGGGTTGGTATGGGCTGGGCGCCCCGGCCATGCGGCTGCCTAGCTGGAGGCGGCCCCCAGCACCATGCGGGATTGGGGTGAGCCAGGTTCAGCCCACATCACAGTGCCCACAGCAGCGGCCACAACGGTCGTGACCCATGGTCGTCATGGGTGGAGACACTGGACCGTGAGTCCTCGGGCTGCACGTGCAGGTGACGTGGCGAGCTGGGTGCCTGGAGCCACAGTGGCAAGTTCCGTCCGCGCAGGGAAGGACTCGGGGCAGCAGAGACGGGTGGACACATCCGCGACTGCACCACGGGGTACTGGGGCCCTCGCGCCCCGGCTCACCTGCGGCGAATTCCTCGATGGTCATCAGTGGGAAGCGGATGAGGGTGAGCGCCTTGCCCAGCACCTTGCGCTTGTTCTCAGGCGTCACCTGCAGCTGCTGCCGTTGACACTCGGCCTCGGACCAGCGGACGACAGCGTTGAACAGCCGCACCTCGCGAATGCCCAGCGTGTCCCGCTCCAGGACGGCCACCAGCGTGTCTGCGGGGAGGGGCCGCGCGGGGGGCTCGTGCTGACCTCCAGGCCCCGCCAGGTCTAGGCTGGGGGCCACCCACCTGCCTGCACTCGGGAGCGGGGTGCCCCGGCTGCCAACAGGCCGGCCACCACGCAGTCAGCAGCAGCGGGCAGGTGACAGGCCAAGCCCGCGGGCCGCAAGCCCTGCCCTAGAGGCCCCAGCGCAGGGCGTCCTGTGGAGCTCACCCAGGTCGATGTCCGTGAAGCCCTCGGCAGTGATGGCGTCCGCCGTGTTCTTGTCGATGTTCTCGAGGCACAGGCTGGCCAGCTGTGGCTCGTCGAAGAGTCGTGCCTGGCGAGGGGAGCACGTCGGTTCCAGCCCCAGAGGGCTGCACAGACTCCGGTTCAGAACTTGTCACGGATTTCAAATCTTGGGGGCAGCTAAGGAACCCGAGAGAGTTGCTCCCTCAAAGTCAGAGCCTGGGTGGGGCCTGGTGGGGTCCGGCAGGGACAGGAACCGTGACAAGGACCCTGCTCCAGGCCTCTCCGGGCACAAGGCAGGGCCCGAGGGGCGGCCCAGTGGGGCCAGGGAGGAGGCCCCAGGGGTGCGGCCCAACGTTGCACAGGGACTGCACACAGGCCAGGACACGGGGGTGCAGATCCTGGTCCCTTCTGCCAGGAAATTGGGGGTAGTGGCCCTTCGGTGGCCGCTCAGGCGTCCCCTCACGGGGTTTGCAGAGCCAGTGGGGCTCGGGCAGGGCTAGGGACGCCAGAAGCAGGGGACCCGGGTGCCTGCACTGCCCCATCCCCTGCTGGGGATTCCCGTGCAGCCAGGGTACCTTTTGCCCATTCCCACCGGTCAGCCGGTCAACCCCACGATAGCCCGGAGCCTGAAAGGAATGTTCTCAAAGAAACCTAAGTGACAAGCAGCACCCCCCACTCCTGAGCCCTGAGAAGGCGCAAAGCGCCCCGAGCCTGCGGCGGCCCAGCCAGCCCGGCCCTGCATGTGTGAGCAGCCGGGACGTCCGGGGCTTCAGGGCCTCGGGGAGGCACCAGGAAGTCGGGCGAAGGCAGACGGGGATCGTCCAGCCTCGCCGCTGCCCTCCTGCCCCAGCCAGGTCCCTGCCCAGAGCCCGCCGCACCCACCTGCACTCGTGCCCTCGCCGCCCCCCACGCCTGAGCCGCCGGGCCCGGTCCTGCCGCCCGCCCGCACCTGCGTGAGCAGCATGAAGGCGTTGTCCGCGCGGAGGTTCTTCTTCAGGAACTCCACGCAGTGGGCCTCCAGCGCCGGCACCGCGTACTTCTTGGCCGTGTACAGGGTGGTCATGACCGTCTCGGGCCCGATCTGAACCTCATCCGAGTAGAGAAACCTGGGGAGGCAGGACAGGCTGTGACCCGGCCAACCCCTGCGCCCCGGCCCCTACCCACCCTGTGCCAGGCGGCGCAGACCGGTATCCTCACTCAGCCCAGCACGGCCGGCTGCCCACCTGCCTCCGCAGCACCTGGCTCCGCCCCGGGACTGGCCAGCGGGGTGCAGAGGTCCACCCCAGGCCTGCAGTGGCAAGCCCACTCCTGGAGAGCCTCTGGTCAGGTACCGGGGCAGGCATGCGTGAGGCCACCAGCTGGCTCCAAATGTGGGTCAGAAGTTGGGGTCCAAAAATAAACCAGGGCAAAGATGGCAAAGCCACCCAGAAATGAAGCCTGTGCAGTGCCAGGCAGCTGCAGCTGTTCCTGCGGCTGCACTGGGCTCGGCCTGCCCTGCACTCCGGGTGCGCCCCAAGAACAGACACCCTGAACACGCGCACCCACAGCCGGCTGCATGGGAGCCCTGACAGCAGGCGGGCCCCTGGGGCTGAGGGGCCCCACAGGAGGCCGGGCGCTGGGAGCGGAGCAGCAGCGGGACAGACTGCTGGGGGGGGGGCGGGTGGTGCCCCCACAGCAGCAGGATGACGACCAGCTGCCTGGAGGTGACTCGGCAGAAGCAGCCTCCAAACGGGCACCACCCGCACCTCCCCACCCCAGAGCTGGCTGTAAGGCGGGGTTTGGCGAGCAGCCACCCACTAACCGCTTCCTTAGAGTACAGGTGTCGCGTTACTTTAATTACAAAACACAAGATGCAGCCTCTTAGCTGCTCTCAGGCGCAGGTCGGTGGCCTCGAGCACATTCACTGCTGTGGGCTCAGCCCCACCCTCCAGCTCAGGGAGAGCCACTGCGGTCCTCTGTGGTCGATGCTGCCGCCGCCCCACCTCGCCTGTCTCGGAGGGGGCTGCCCGCTGGGCCCTGCTGGAGCGGGCTCAGCACTGGGCCTTGGCTTGTCTCGCTGAGCGTCCTCCTCAGGTCCGCTGCCGTCACACGGCGTGGCGCGCCCGGGCCTGCTTCCCCTCCCTCCTCCAGGTGCGCACCAGCGCAGCGGCGGGCCCGGGGACTCTGGGTCTGTGGCCCTGAGGACCCTCCAGACCTGCCACAGCAGCTGCCCAGTGTCCACATCCCCGCCAAGTCTTGTTACTCCTGGTTTTGCTTCTTTGTGATAATAGTTCTCCCAGGGTGAGAAGTGGTACCTCATCGTGGAAACTGCCCCGTGTGAGAACCTTCCACTGTCTGCGTGCTGCAGTTAGGGCCTGGAGGGCCCTGGCCGGACAGGGCGCATAAAGATGTGAACTGACCCCACAAGCACTGTCACGGGAGGCGCTGGGACCTGCCCACCGCTCCGACACCTTACAGAGTTGGGGGCTGTGGGGCATTCACGTGACAGCCAACTGGCACAGAACTATACAGAATTATACCTGGGGGTGCTTTAGAAGCCAAGGAAGGAGGGGTGCAGGTGAGATGGACAGGCGGAGCACCGCTGACGAGCTGGCCTGTGATCACACTCAGCCGCCGCGGCAGGGGGCTGCTTGGTGCCCCAGGGGGTGTGCGTGCCTGTGCCAGGCTTGTGATCAAAGGGGAAATTAAACAGACCTGCGTTAAGCAGGAAGCGGAACCTTCAAAATTCCCTGCCCACACCAGACTCTGCTCAGGGATGGTAAGAAGGGCAAGCCTCGGGCAGGGGCCGGAGCTGGAAAGGTCCTGGACAGTGTTTGAGACACGACAAAAATCCTAAGCTAAGAAAAATACACAGGTGAAATTCAGCACTGTACGTGCCACTGCAAAACTGCTGCCCCAGGGTAGAAATGGGACGCTCGACCACGGGGGTGACAGGCAGGACGCCCCGGGAGGAGCTGGTCCGGGCGCACATCAGGGTCTGTGAGGAGAAGCGTCCGGAACAGGCGCCACGGACAGCGGGGTCGTGTGCGGGGATGGGTAACGGCGATGGAGGGCTGCTTTTGGGGCGATGCGATGGCTAGAGTTAGAGGGGACGGCTGCACAACTCTGCGAACGTAGCAAATGCCACTGAATCACACGCACTTCGAATTGGTGAATTCTGTGGTGTGAGAGTTACATCTCGGCCCTCCCTGGTGGCGCAGGGCAGCATGAAGCTCTCCGCAGCCCCCCCAGCACAAGCTTGATCCCTGGCCATGGAGGGACCCCAGGCTGCAGCAGACCGCTCCTGTCTCCCCGCTGCCCCTCAGCAGTGGATTTCAGTGGAACCGCCTGTCCTGCTCCCCAATGTCCCCCATGAAGTCTCTCACCCCCACACCTCTGACCTGTACCCCAGGTCTTGTGCATAAATCTATCTTCTAAAAAACCCAAAATGCACACAGCCCCCCGCTGTACAGTCAATTCTAGAACTCCCCAGGGGTTGAGCCAGGAGGAAGTGGCAGGGTCAGGGTGATGCCACCAGGAGCCTTCATCTCCCCCCAGGCCCCGCCCGCATCCCCCAGCCCCAGCACCCCGAGCCGCCCTGCACCCGCCGGGAAGGCTGGAGTCTTACTTGAGCAGCGCCAGGAAGGCCGCAGGTTCCACGTCGGGAAGCTCAATCTCGGTGGATGTGGTGGCCATCCCACCATTGAACATGGCGTCGAACACGGCGCTGCCCACGGCCAGCACGAACCTGGCGAGTCAGAGCAGACCTGCATTACCCTCCACAGGCGCATCCGCTTGGCGACGGCCAGGCCGGCGAGTGCCCTGCAGAGCCACAGGCCCTCCTGGGCCAGCCCCGCCCGAGCGCAGAGATCCCGGAAGCGGGGGCTCTGGACAGGGGCCCCGGGCAAGAGCCGACATAGGACCTGCCTTGCCAGAAGGCCAGAGTGCGCCTGCTCTTGGGTGACAGTGACAGCAGGCCCTCCGCCAGCCCCCCCACCAGCCATCTACCTCGTCCACCTGCTCGCTCGCTCACTTGCGGCGGGGGGTCCCGGCCTCCTCAGGGAGCAGGCAGGGCGGAGGACACAACAGCAGCAGGGGAGGAGAACACAGGGCCCGGGAAAGCCTCCAGCCTCCAGGGACGCCGGAGCGGGGCTGAGCGCACTCAGGGCCAGCGGGAACCGCAGGCTCGCGGGAGGGGCCTGGGGCTGTGGGCACCAAGCACCCACTCATACCTGCCCACCCACCTTCACCCCAGTTCCAGGGGCAAGAAGGCCCAGTGGGCAAAGACAAGCTATGACGTACACCCCATAAAACACATCCCACCAGTCAGTGGCAAACCCACAGGCTGTTCCAGGGAACCCCTGGGGGGCGGGACCCCACGCATCCAGGCTCTGAATGACCTGCTCAGTGCTGTTCACTGGAGATGCCCAGGGCTCGCCCCACAATGACCTGCCCCAGGAGGCAGAGATAGCCCCCAACTCTCGGTCTGTCTGCAGCTGGACGCCTGTTCCCTGGGTCAGTGAGACCCCTGCATCACCCTCCCGGGCCCCAACATCACAGTGCAGGGCTCCGAGCAGAAACCCCCAGGTTAGGGCACCGGCGGGTGGGGCAGGGTGTGCAGAGCCAGCCCCTGCCCCAGCCTGGGCCCCCCCGCTGACAGTACATCTGTTCAGGACGCCCCTTCTTCGCCATGGGAGGCCGCACCCTCCTCCCCTATGCGGTGGACACCTGCTCCCCAGCCCCCCTTGAGCCTCATCCAGCCCCCAGTCCAGAGGGCTCCAAGGGAAATGGAGTGTAGCGGGGTGAACTGTCACCCAGAAGTCTCACTTGGAAACAGTCTGCAGATGGAAGTGGTAAAGCTGGGGCCGCAGCGGAGGCGGCCGCCTCACCCTAGTGGCGGGTCCTCAGGGGAGTGTGGGAGAGGCCACTGACAGCCACAGGACAGCGGCCAGGCCCGGGCGGCGAGGGAGGCCCCTTCTCAGAGGCCTCCGCAGGCAGCGCAGCCGCAGGCCCCAGAACGGGAAGGGACGCCGTGTCGGCCCTGGGGTGCCCAGCACCTTCGGCCCGGCCACCTCGCCAGCCAGGTCCCCACCCTCCACTGCCCCCGCATGTTCCAGAAATAAAGCACCATGCCGTCATCCTTTCTTTCAAGATCTGAAAGACGATCTTGACCTGTAGGAACCACCGTCTGCGGTCATTCAAAGAGAAGAGCTCGTGCAGGGCCTCGTGTCCCTGCAGAGCCACTGGGCGTGCCCCTGGCCTGCTCCCACGCCAGCTGACCGCCTCTTCAGGGGTCTACTCCCCTCCCCCGTCCATCTTCAAAGCCATGATGACAAAAGCATGTCACCTTGTCCCACGAGGACAGCGGTATAAAGCACACAGACAACGCAAGTGAGGACAAGGCAGCCGGGACACGTGCTGGCTGGCGGGTAAAGGTGTGGAAACCGCCGAAGCGCTTCAGGTGGTCAGAGCCCAAGCTTCCTGCTGACCTGCCCATTCGCCTGCGAGCGCCAGGAGAAGCACAGACATCCCTCCACACACAACTGGACCCGAGCAGACTGGCTCACAGCGCTGAGCCGCGGAGGCGCCGAGCGACACGCCGGGGAGCGTGGCTGAGCCTGTGCAGGTGGGGCTTCGGCCACGTGCTCCGCGGGCGGGCCGCAGGCAGGATGCGCAGGACACTGGGGACTCAGGTCCCCAGAGGGGTCGCCACAGAGAGGTGCAGGAGCTGGGGTTCCATGGGGAGGGAGCTCCAGCTGGGGAAGAGGAGACAGTGCTGGAGCCGGGGGGCGGGCTCATGACCAGTCCAGCACAATTCAGACCCGAGAGGACGGAAGGGCGCGGTGGCACTCTGAAGGGGCCTGGGAGAGAAGACGCCCAGTAAGCGCCGGACAAAGTCAAAGGTGCAAAGCGCTGGAGACAAATACTAGCCTGGAAAGTTCCGTCTGCATGGAGAGGCCCGGGTGGCTCTACCTCGCGGGTGCACTTGCAGGATGCACAGCTAAGCAAACATGTCCAGAGAGCCAGGAACACAGGTGGAGGAAGGTCACCAGTAGGGATGGGCTGGGAGAACTGTGTGGCGCTGAGATGGGGTCAAGTGTCAGATGGCCTCGTGCTGGGCGGAGGTGTGTGAAGGCTTGGGGGAGGGGCGCGGGAGGGGCCATCACGTAGCTGGGTAGCTGGTGGGAGCACCCCACCCCACCCCACCCCACCCCACCCCCGCCGTCTGCTGGGGGCGAGGCAGGCTCTGGACGAAATCCCAGCAAAATGCACACAACCAGCTCCCCGATCTTGGATTCTAAATCCAATTTTCCACTACTAGGAACTCGGCTGCTCTCGGAAGTCGCCAATTCCAAGTTTGGGGCAGAGAAAGAAGAAAAGCCTGGAGTTGTTTACTGGGGGCCAGAGGCAGCAACGCTCCCACAGGCTGCGCAATGCTGCAAGGCCATGGACGGCACCCGCCTGGTCACTGGCGGCAAGGCGCCTGGGCGGGTGACCAGAGAGGGCGCCTGGGCGGGTGACCAGAGAGGGCGCCTGGGCGGGTGACCAGAGAGGGCG
>NW_004567126.1:30059011-30060895 GCF_000260355.1 Condylura cristata | reverse complement strand
GCCCTGCGCAGCAGCCACAGCGGCCGCAGGCCGCGCAGACCGGGCTGCAGGCGGCACCGGAGAAAATGACGTTTCACAAGGCGGAGGGCGAGCTGCCCCGACAAGGGCGACGCCTGGCAGCACAGCCCTGACGCACAGCGAAACGCACGTCGGAGAAGAGACCACGGAACCACGGCTGTGGCTTCGCGTCTGCCGGGGGCTGCTGACCGGCCTGGCCGCCGGCCGGCCCAGACACCGCGGCCGCAGCGGCAGAGCGCTCTTTCCACAAGAAGCCCCTCCGGGACAGCGCGCCGCACGAGGAAGCCAGGTCAGGGGCTGCGGGGGCGGCGAGTGTCCAGTCACAACAGAGAAATCCCCAAATCCTGAAACAAACAACATACTTCTAAATAGTCCATAGGTCAAAGGAGAAACACAACTGAAAACAGAAAAATCTTTTTAAGGACGTATTGCCCTGGCCGCCCGGCGGCGCGGGGTTGAAGCGCAGCCCTGTGAGGCCGCAGCCCCGCGGCACAAGTGCCACCCCTCGCCAGGGAGCGGCCACGGGCGCTGCAGACCACACCCGTCGCCCCGCCGCCCCCTCCGCAGTGGGTGTCAGTGGATCGGCCTGTTCTGCTCCCCACTCGGTCTCTGGTGAAGCCTCTCATCACCCTGCACCTCTGGCCTGCACCCCAGCTCTTACATGCATAAATGAAATAATTTTTTTAAGAGATTGACTTATTTGTCCACACAAGAACTGGGGTGCAGGCCAGAGTTGCAGGGTGATGAGAGGCTTCACCAGAGACAGAACGGGCAGAATGACGAAGAGCACTGCTGAGGGAGCAGCAGGGAGACAGGAGAGGTCTGCCGCGCCCTGGGGGTCCCTCCCTGGCTGGGGATGGCCCTCGGCAGCTGCCGACAGCCTCACAGTCACGGCACGGAGACGCAAGCCCTCGCCAGCAGGGAGGCCCTGTGTGCTGTTCTCATCCTCAGTCCCGCGGAGATACCCTTCTAGTTTCAGGACCTCCCTGGCAGCCTAGGGGTTAGACTCGGCGATCACCACTACGGACTGGCCTGCACCCTAGCCCTCGTGTGCACATAAATAAATCTTTTTTAAAAGGTAGTATGACATGTGTATATATAATGTGTGTGTATATATATGTATACATACAATTTAAAACTGTAAAAAGTAATCAAATGCGAACAAATAAAAATTAAAACGCATCTAAGAAAATGAACTCAGAATTCCAATTCTCCCCACAAGCAAAGCCCACCCCCAGGTGGCTCCCAAGGGAATGTCGTGCTCAGAAGTCACACCAGCCCCTGCAAGCCCTTCCGGAGACTGGAGGGGGGGCCACCCCGTGGCTGAAGCCACGCGTCCTGGAGGTCGGCTGGCAGCTTCCCCCAGTGCCCCCGCAAGCAGGGCCGCGGCTCCTGGCAGACTTGCCCAGGGTGCCCGCGGGGCCGCGCTGGCCGGTGGGCAAAGGTGACCGTCGGCAGATCCAAAGCACGTGCACCCACACAGTGTGGCTTCGTCCCTGGCCCCGGGCAGCTGCGGCCCCTCTCCCGCGGCCCCGGAAACTACACAAGGGCCAGAGTCAATCTGTTTTCATTCCAGAGAATCGATGGCTTTAGCAGTAAAGAGAAATGAGGCGGCGGGTGAACCCCAGAGATTTCCCACAAAAGAGGGCAGAGTCGCTCCATTCCCAGGAGACACTTAAACACAACAGATGTCATGGCCGAGGGCTCTCCAAGGGGGTGAGGGCATTTGGGGTGACCAGCCACTCCAAGCCTGGCAAACTGCTGGTAGTGCTGTACAGTGTGGACTGAAGATCCCATCATCCTACAAAAGTCTGCTGGGGACCCTCCCTGGGGGCGCAGCGGGTTAAAGCACAGCACTGAGAAGCT
>NW_004567126.1:30053453-30057986 GCF_000260355.1 Condylura cristata | reverse complement strand
TGGGTACCAAGGAGCTGTATTAAAAAGCAACTTTCAACAAACTGAAACAAGAATGTATAAAAAAGTACAATGACGGTGTGAAAGTGAGTTGGTATGAAAATTTGTTTTTCCCGAAAACCCAGTAGAAAACTCGAAATGATTTGAAATAACCCTTTATTTTTAATTTTACCTTTTTAATGAAAATAAAAAGCATATCTCCTCATTGTTTTGGCTGTTTTAGTGTATAAATCAGTCTTATATAAGTTTAGTTATATGCCAGAAATTTCAAGCATGCCATTTTAGAACAAAGCATGCAGTACCAATGTATTATTTAGTTCACAATACAACATTTTTAGTTTAAGATCATGCCTGTAAAACAGGTTAGTTTCATAAAGTGGGGTCTACTGCCCTGGATGGATGGGGGGCTGAATCTGGGAGCATAAATGTGTAAGGACCGAAAAAATCCGACAGAAAATAAAACTGCTAAGAACTCCGTGAGGGATTTTCAAAACATACTGTAATTTCACAAGCATCAAAAAATGTATTCTTAAGGCCTCCCTGGTGGCGCAGCAGGTTAGAGAGCAGCACTATGAAGCTCTCTGCAGCCACCACAGCACGAGTTTGATCCCCGGCCAGGGAGGGACCCCCAGGGCGCAGCAGACCTCTCCTGTCTCCCCGCTGCTCCCCTCAGCAATGGATTTCACTGAATCTACCAGTTCTGTTCCCCACTCTGTCTCTGGTGAATCCTTTCACCCCTGCACCTCTGGTCTGTACCCCAGTTCTTATATGCATAAATATTTTAAATGTATTTTTGGGCTAAAAATACAGGCCTAACCAGACAGACCCCAGAAACAGCCTGTTCCACCTTGGAGACAGCTCTGTGTTGCCGAGTTTCCCATGAAGGAATGAATTAAGATGCTAATCCTGGGGCCTCCCTGGTGGCCAAGGGGTTAAGGCTCAGCACTACCACTGCTAAGGCTAAGGCCTGACTTCCACAGGGCGCAGCAGATGGCACGGGCGCTACCCTGCCATCCAGGCCTGCATTGCAATCCAGCAGGCCTGCAAGGCAGAGGCGGGCTCAGGCAGGTCAGCCAGCACGCATCACTGGGCCTCCACCTTCTCCCTGCTCCTGGGGGTGGGAGGGGAGGACAAAGACCTCTGCTCAATGTTAGCCACCGAGGAACCAACATCCCGAAGCTGAAGGAAAAGGAGCAATGGGGAAAACAAGTGGGGCGGGGTTACAAGGCAACCCCGGGTGGGGGCCTGACCCACAAGGCAGAAGGTACCCAGCGCCAGCCTGTCTAAGGGTCCCGGCCCCAATCCCAGTCCTCCTGTCTCCTGCGTCCCTACTCAGCCTGGGCCCCATCTGGACCCCACCAAGCCTGGGCATTGGGGACAGTGGGCCCAGACCTCCTGAGCCTTTCTGGCAAGTAGCACACGTCTGAGCCCTGTGCTGCTTTTAAGGTGAAACACACTCGAGGCCCAGGCCCACACCTAGGCTGCCAGCGGCATGTAGGTCTCGCCAGGGAGCGTCTCTGACTTCCCTTGTTTATGATGCCTTGGGTGGTGCTGAGGACTGGCTGGTGTCCTGAAGAGTGTCCCCTCAAAGGGGCCTGTCTGGAGTCCTGGTGACCGGGGCACTGGCTTCCCAGGGATGCTGCAGCAAATGCCTGCAAACTCGGGACTTCGAGCACAGGAACCCATCCTCCCCAGGCCTAGACACCAGCAGTCAGCATCCAGGTGCCACAGGGAGGGAAGGGCCCTCCCTCCTGCTCCCAGCTCCCAGGGAGGTCCTCCCTGTCTCCTCCAGGGCTTGCAGGTGCCCAGGGCTACGGCCGGACCCCCCCAGTCTCAGCCCCCATCCTCACTCAGTCTTCCCTGTCTGTGTCCTGTCTTCTGTGTCCTACAAGGACATCTGTCACTAGGTTTAGGGTCCACCCGGATAATCCACCCAGCCTCATCTTGAAACCCTAACTTAATCACACCTGCCAAGACCCTTTTTCCAAATAAGGTCTCACAAGCTCTGGGATTAGGACCTGAACACAGCTTTTGGAGGGCAACTACTGCACCAGGTTGGGAGGTTTTGAGGAAGAACACACACAGGTGGGTGTCCTTCTGGTCACACCCTTGCAGGGCCCTTAGCCACCTGGCCTCAGTGGCCATCACCATGCCCGCACGGACACTCTGCGTCGTCCTGGCAAGCCCCGCGTCGAGCCTAGCCTAGCAGAGGGGCGAGTTGGCATCCCAAGGACTATCTGGAACCGTCCCAGAAGGAGCCCTGTCTCCTCCCCACACGTACAAGTTCAACCGTTGCTTCCCGCGGTGTGACCTCAGGCAGCCCTGTGTGCTTTAGGGTACACCCCCCCACTTTCTTAGCTCGCCCACCAACTGAGCCCTGGGCTGCTGAGATTAGCGCCCACTCAGCAACCCAGGGATAGAAGCATCTGAGGTTCAGTCCCTTTACTCTGGTGCAGAAACTGGGGTCTCCCCAGTCACCAGTCTGGACAACCTCACGCCAAGCTGCAACAGTACATACAAAATTGCCCCAAGGCTGGCTGGGGGGATCTACAGGGTGGAGCTTCAAAGAGGGACTGCAGGGTAAGAAGATGTCACCAGCGGCCCAGACCCACTGCGGACACCTGTACGGGGCCAGAGGGCCGGAGGGGCAGTGGCCAGCACGCAGGCTCCCGGCAGGCCGTGCCCGAGGGACCTGGGGTGCAGGGCAGCTGCACAGGGACGGCGGCTTCCTGCAGCCAGAGCCCACCACAGCTTCTGCCCGCCACCGCTCACCGTGCACAGAAGGTAAAACCTGCAGCTCCGGCCGGGAGCCCGCCAGGTCCCACGGGCCTGTCACATCTCTGGCCCGTCCCACCCTTCGAGGCAGAAGCTGCCACGCAGCCCACGGGGCCGTCACCTCCGCGGCTCCAGCCCTGCGCGGCTCCGGCTTCTCCAGCTTCTGAGGCCGGCAAACTCCAGAACGGCCAGAAGCCCGCGGTCTCGCGCCCCTCGCTCTGCCCAGGCTGTGGCACCACAGCAAGTCAGCCCTGTTGGCACCCCCAGGGCCTGGCATCTCCCTCCTCAGAAATTCTCACCAAATCCTCACTTAATCTCCCAGCTCCAAGCCCTTGCCGCTCCGGCTTCCCTGCAGGGGCCCCAGCCTGCCTTTCTGGTCCCCACTTTGAGCCAAGCCATCAGAGAACTTGCAGCAATGCAGCGCAGGCCCTGAAGTCAGCCAGGAGGGGTGGGGTGTGGGGCGCTGGGCCACCAGTCCTTCACTGCCAGCAGCACCCCCCACACACACACCCATCCCAAAGCCATATGCCTGGCTTTGGGGACTTAGAGGGACTGTGGCCAGCAAATCAATCAGCCCCCCACTCCAACTTTGGGGAGAGGGCGGCAATAATGACAAGGGAGGGACCAACCATAGGCCTGGCACCTTCCACCAAGAGCCACGGAGGCGTCGCAGAGGTGCAGAAACAACCAAGAAAATGCTGGAAAGAACAATCTCAAAGGCCCGGGGAGGCCACAGTCCTAAAGGCGAGGGCTGCTCACAGAGGAAAGCGCCGAGGTCCCCCAGGCCAGGTCCCACCAGCGTCCCCCATTAGACCCTCCCAGTCTCCCCCCAAGGACCCAGACACACCCACATAGGGTCCCCAGGGTCCTGGGCTGCAGCAAGGACAGGGTCAGAGGGACAGGGATGAACGGGCAGCCGGAGGGACAGGAGCTCCGTCGGCCCAGGAGCTCCGTCGGCCCAGGAGCTCCGTCGGCCCAGGAGCTGGGGCTGCACCCAGGGGCTACACGTGACGGGGACCAGCTCTTCCCAGAGGCGCCTGGGGCAGGGACCACGGCAGGAGAGCACTGGGAAGGTTCCTGTGGCTTGCAAGACTCAGGATTTTGGGTTCATGAGGCGGAAGTCTGGGGGGGGCCCACCGGGGGGGGGTCACAGCACAGGGAGGATGGGGCAGAACAGGGCCCAGGATGGAGTGGAGGGGCATCATGAGGCCAGGAGGGGACCAGTGCAGGCTCCTCAGGTGGGTCAGAAAGGGGGTCCCTGCAGGGTCTGGAAGTGGTGGTGGCTGGGGCCTCTGGGGGGGCCTGTTAGCTCCCAGACTGGAGACCCCAATGGAAGTTCCCCATGGTGGGAAGGGTAGGGAAGAAAAGGCAGAAGGGCCCAGAAGTCCTGGTCCAGACGGCAGGGTCAGGCGTTGTGGGGCATGAGTGGAGGCGGTGTGCTATGTGGGGTGCTGGGTGGGTGGGGGCCTGGCATGGCCTCTCAGGGCTGGAGGGTCCCCTGAGTCTTCATCTTGGGGCACAGGTTCCTCCAGGTCCCAGGAGCCAGAGGTTGTGTGGATGATGGGGTCTGGGGTGGTAGAGGTGGAACGCCTGGGGCTCAGGGGTCCGATGACGGTGGGGGTACCCAGAGGAGTGTGGGAAAGGCGGGGTAGGAGAGCTGGGGTGGTGCGTCTCCGGGTGCCCGACCCCAGGTCCGGGGATGGCGTGTCCCGTGGGCGGCGGGGTCCAGAGGGGCGCGTCCCTGGGTCCGGGGTTCCGGGG
>NW_004567126.1:30037050-30052637 GCF_000260355.1 Condylura cristata | reverse complement strand
GCAGGAGGGGCGGGGCTGCAGAAAGGCGGGGTGTAGACGTGAGGCGGCGCCTCTCGCGGGGCAGGGCCTGCGGGATCCAGGACTCAGACCTGGCACCTCGCTCCAGATTCCAGACCCTCCACCTCGGACTCCAGGCTCCAGTCTTGCGCCCCTCAGACCTCAGATCTCGAATCTCAGATGGCTGACCCCAGATACCAGGTCCCTTAACTCAGACCCTGAATCCCGGACCCCAGATTGTAGAACCCCTGCCAAACCCTGGAGCCAGCGCCCTCCAATCCCAGCCCCCCCCCCAACCCTTGCCAGAGACACCCCCCCTCCCTACATCTGCAGTGCTCCAGGCATCATCGCCAGCCCACCACCCCAGCAACCCCTCCCCCAGCTCTGCCACATACAGGCCCAGGACTCCCCCTAGTCTGGCCAGCCTGAGGACTCCCCACACACACACACTCTTAGGCCTGCAATCCCCCTCCACTCCCTTCACTCTGGGTTTCACCACCCTGAGCCTGTCTTCTCCCACTGTGATCCCCGGAACCCACAGAAACTGCCTCATGAACCTAAGATCCCAGAACTCAGGAAGAACACCAACCTCCAGTGCCACACTAGCTCTGTGGACCCCAGCCACCTGGACTGCAGACCCAGACTGCAAAGTTCAGACTTTGGACTTCAAATTCCAGAGTCGTACCTCAGACCCTGAACAAACCCTGGGCCCAAATCCAAACTTCTTATCTTAGACCTGAAGAACCCAATTTCAGACCAGGGGTCCCAGACACAGGCATCACCTCCCAGATCATGAACCCCAAGTCCTAGAAACTCCCAGAAGAGCCAGACCTTGGACCCCAAGCCCCAGAATCTGGATCCCAGTTCCCCATCTCAGACCTAAGATCCTGGACCCAGGCACCATATCCCAATCTCTGGGCCTCAGATTCCACACTGGGACCCCAGACCTCACACCCCAAACATGTGACTCCAATCATAGCCTGTAGTACCCAACTCCTTTCTCAAATATGGAATCCAGACCCCAGACCTGTCACCAGGGTCCAAACACAAACCCCCCCCCAGCCCTAGGAAGCTGCCAGCCAAGTTCAGTGAACCCCACTGTATAGAGGGGACAAAATGAAGCCAGGGAGCTGCCGAGGGGTGACCTGGAGAGAAGGGTACTGTGACAATGAAGCCTCCACAGTTATCAGAACACTCCTCTGGACCAGGCTCTGGCTAGGTGGTATGGACAGAGGTGGAACCCCTGAACTGCTAGCCACACCCAGAGTCTGCATGCCTTGAAGATGGGACATGGGAAGCAAGGAAAATATAAATCAGGGTTCCATGAACAGCCTGGATGTGTGGTCTGCGAGAGGGCTTCCCTGGGAAGGGGTGCTGACTAGTACCTCCAAGCTGGGAAGATAAGCAGAGTGGACAGAAGGGAGCAGCGCTGGGTAGGGGCTGGGATAGGTCAGTGCTGGTCAGCACAGACTCATCCCCACAAGTGTTTGTGGGTCCTCTGGAATTTGGCCCCCTACGCAGGCATGGGGCTTTGGGACACAGTAGCTCTCATGTTTTTTACATCTAATGAGAGGGTGGGAGCCTTGTGGGGTGGACCTCAGGCCTGATCATCCCTAGAGAGGAATTTGTATGTGTGGCTGAGGCCCCCCAGGAGTGATACCCCCAGGTATTCTCTGTAACATCCAGTCTCCGCCCAGACTTTGGCTTTTCTTACCTGCAAAGCAGATGTCGAGTGACCTGGAGCAGCCTGAGGTTCCCAGGGCCTCCCCAAGGCCCTGGTGCCACCATTTGAAATATGTAATAATTTGCAATGACTGCATTCCAGACCCTGCATTTTCATTTTGTAGCACCCCAGGAATCCTGCAGTGGCCCAGCCCCACTTTGTCGAAGTCTAACACCCCCAAACCTTGGTTTTAGAGATATTTATTGGTCAAACATATATCCCTTCATTATAACCAGACAAGTGCAGCCCAAGCCTGGGGGTAAAAATTTTGTTAGAGCTTTCCTCTCTTAGGGCCTCTCTGGTGGCACAACAGGCTGCGGCAGACTGCAAGCTGCCGCCAGCCTCTTCCATGCAAGTTCCATCCGGGCCCCAGAGCTGACCCCCAGGGCACAGCAGGCCTCTCCTGTCTCCCCGCTGCTCCCCTCAGCAGTGGATTTCACTGAATCTACCAGTTCTGCTTCCTATTCTGTCTCTGGGAGATCCGCTCACCCCTGCACCTCTGGCCTGTACCCCAGCTCTTGTACATAAAGATAAATAAAATCTTTTAAAAACTGGAAAAAAAAGAAAAGAGGAAAACCCACATGGGGTACTGGTGGGGGTATTTCCAGAAAAAGTTTCCACGGATGGCCCCCAGGAATGTGGAGAAATGGAGGACATCCAGGTCAGGGTAACAGTGCTGAACGGTTCTGATCAGCCTGTGCCTGGAGGCGCCCTAACTCGGGCCATTTGTTCTGAGAGCTAATAAATGTCTTTACTGAGTGAGGCAAGTTGAGTCAGGTTTTCCGTCCCTCGGGCTAAGGGCCAAAGGCGGTAACCAATGGGCCACCGGGCTGTGACACTGTCTCCGCACACCGTCCCCTAATGACAACTGGGAGGTGGCTTCGTTCTGTCCCTGACATTGTGAGTATTTACAGAAACAGTGGCCTGACGAGCGGTTTCAGTTATTTATTAGCATATAGTCAAACCACCTACCGACTTAGAGGCTTCAGCTGACACAACAGGCTGTCTGGGAGTGTGTATGAGCGTCCTGGGGCTACTCTAACGAATCATCACAGACGGTGGCCTAAAACAGCATACATGTGACATCTCAGGGCCCTGGAGTTCAGGTTACCACAGACTCACAGGGCTACACCCCGGTGTGAACAGGCTGCTTCCTCTGAGGCCCAGGATCTGACTCCTGCCTGTTCCAGCTTCTAGACTCAGGCCAGACCCTTCCGTCCTCACAGCCAGCAGAGCCTCGGACCCTCCTCATCCCTCTTTTTCTTTTTTCTAAAGATTTATTTTTATTTATGTATGCAAACGAGAACTGGTGTGTAGGCCAAAAGGACAGGGGTGAGAGAACTCACCATAGACAGAGTGGGGAGCACAGCAGGCAGATCTACTGAAACACACTGCCAAGGGGAACAGAAGCGAGACAGGAGAGGTCTGCTGCACCTGTGGGTCATCTCTGGCCAGCGATCAAACTCATGCCTCAGTGGCTGCGGGTAGCTTGACAATGCTGAGACTCAGCCCCTGTGCCACTGGTGTGGGAGTGGGGGGCCCAGGGTTCCCCATTATATCCAGCTCTTTAACTTAATCCTGTTTGCAAATTCTTTCTTGCCAAGTAGCATAGTCACAGTGTAACAGGGTGGTCCCCAGGAAAAGGGGAAGTTCCAGGTCCCCTTCCCCTCCCAGAAGGAGGGTGGAGCTGAGGAGAGAAAAGGAGAAAAAGAGAAGGAATCTGAAGGAGATGGAAGCAGGATGGAGAGCCAGAAGGAGCCCTGAGGAAGCCACATGGAGCAGGGAGCATGTGATGGAGACACCGGGCTTGTTTCTTGGCCCTGGACTGGCTAAGGCAGATGTGGGGGAGAGACCTGTGGGGAGGTGGCTGTGGCAGCGTTTATCTTGATTTTGATGTTGCTCTTTTCCTCCCAGACTTGTCGGCCATTTCTGACCCTTTTCTATGGGTCCCTACTTTAGTCTTGTGGCAGCTTTCAGGCCTTGCTTCGGGCCAATCCCTTTTGGGGGGAAAGGTCACTTCAGGCATTTGATTTAGACATTATATTCTTTGTCTTCCGTATTGTACATTCACTGTGTTAAAGTTCCTTTTCATTAAAGTCTGACATGTTTTGTCTTGACGTGGTGGATGGCAGGATCTATTTAGAGCAGGAAGGTTTGGGGGTTCAGCGGTGCCCCCTCTCCCTGCCCTGTAACAACAGGAAATAGACATCTTTGAAAGTCATTGCAGAACTAACCACGGGGGTTAGTCCCACACCTCAGCAGAGGTTTCTCCTGCACAGATGTGCCCACATACACTTAAGATGTATGCAAGTCAGTGTCTATAAACTTTGCTTCAAAAACGTCAGCAAATACTGGACTCTGTGTCAATGATACTGTTACCTGCAATAGGCTTGTCACCCGTGCAAAGAAGCTGAGTGACTGCGACACCAGGGTTGAGAAGAGCTGCCCCGCTGTGAACTGACCGGCAAGGAAACAGGGGCCGAATGTGTCCCCCACCAAGAAAGTGAGTGTGCTTTTGTACCAGCCGTTTCTTTCCCTTCATGTGATAAAAGAATTCAAAGCTGCGACTTGAGCAGAAGCAAAAGCAAAGTTTAGAAACAGATTGAAAGTGCCCCTGGGGTGGGAGGGTTCTGGGTAGAAAAGCCTGAGTGGGCTTTTGCCCTAGCCCTTGGGGATCTTCTGGCTTTTTACGAAGGTCCCAGCCTCATTCAGGGCAGCTCTTTCCATGGGAAGGGAGCCTTTGATGTTTTTCAGGACACCGCTTAGCCTGTTTAGGGAAGTTACTCCACCATCCAGAAGGGGCCATTTGGAAGCCTGATTCCCTCCCCTGGGTGCTTCTTTCTCTTCCGGGGCTTTGTCCATTTTTGACTGATCAAAGGAGTGGGGTATTGGGGGCACGATTATGCCTGCACTGGGGTAGCAGAATGGTTTTAAATGTTCACTTATACAGAGAAAAACTGGGATGCAGGCCAGAGATGGGGTGTGTGTGAGAGAGAGGACTCGCCAGAGACAGCGTGGGGAGCAGACAGGCAGATGGACTAAAATTCCACAGCTGAGGGGAGCAATGGGGAGAGGTCTGCTGTGTTCTAGGGGTCACTCCCTGGCCAGAAATGGATCTTGCACTGCAGTGGCTGTGGACAGCTTCACAGTGCTGAGACTTTAACCCCCGTACCCCCAAGGAGGCCCAACTCCTGATACTCCGTATTCAATTGCTGTAGTCATGAAGTTTTACTGAATCATGGCATTTAGCTGCTGGAGGGTCAGGGAGGGCAGCTCTAAGCTGTTCATTCAGGGCCACAGAGACAACATAATGGCCAGCCAGGCCCGGAGGAAACCCTGGTCCTGATGGGGAAGTTCCAGGACAGACTTCTTTGGTGGGGGAAAGTGGGAAAGTGGTTGTTTGCATGGTGAAAGGAGCTTTCTGGGATGCTAGGATGTTCTAGGTCTTGGTGTGACATCAAGTTTCCACACTTGCCTCGATGCCCAGACTGCACTGAGGACAGGTACAGTTGGTGTAAGTAAGCTCTTCTCAGTTAAGTCAGTTAGCACTAACATGCTGCATTTCCCCCTCAGGTCCTGTCATCGTTTTGAAGACAGATTAGCTATGAAAACAGGCTGTCCAGCCCACCTCACCCCCAACCGTGACTCCACCTGACAGTTTGACTGGCGAGTCCCTTGAGAACTCTTTGCAGGGTGTTGGGAGTCCTTGAAACAGCCTGACTCAGCATGGCCTGTCATGGCCTCCAGGGGGCGCTATCGATGCAGCCAAGCCTAGGAGTGGTGATTCCAGGGGTGACTGTCATTTCTATGAAAATACCAGCACAGCAGGTGAGACATTTCCCACCCCATGCCCCTACTCTGAGACACCCGCCTGTCACACAGTGGTCTCAGTCATACCCAAGATGCCCAAGATGGAAGAAAAAAAAGGGGAAGGTTTGCAAAAAATGTGGAGGGAGCAAGTGGGGATCAGGATGCCACTTTGGCATAAGAATTAATCATTTAGGCTGAAGCACTGGCCTTCCTGAGATCCTTTATTTGCCTAAAAACAGATCCTCCCTCAAAACATTCAACTGTCATACATCCTCTCTGGGTGAACTCTGAGTATGCTCAGAGGTCACAATCCACCTCCAAAGGCCCATTTTAGCTCTTGCCACCCAGGCCCCTCCCACCCTCCACCATGACGTAATGTGGCGACACATGTGCTCCCAACCTCACGCTCCCTTTGGGCACTCGCTTCTGTGTGAGGCCTCATGCAGGCCGTCACATGTGTATGACAGTTGTGTGAAGGGACACCTCTGCTGTCCCTTCCCCAGGAACCGTGTCTGATGTGCTCGCCCTTGGCGTCCTCCCTCCAAGTGACCCTGGAGCCGTCCTGAGCAACATGGAGTGCTGACATCCCTGCCCCCTCCCCAGGAGCACCCCAGTGTGACAACCACCATTACCCTCAGGCATTGCTCAGGGTCACCTGGGGGCAGATCACACCTGACACCCCCCCAGGAACTTGGCCTTCTGGGTTTCCCCAGGACCCTTGTCTCACATCTCCTCTGGGAAAATGCAGCTTCCCTGCCTCCAAGTTCCTCACCTCTTTCGCCCTCCTGGAGGGCTCTGCGTTTCCAAATCCCTTGGGGAAATCCAGCTCTCCCTGGTCCTACTCGCCACCTGACCAGCTGAAGGGGGCCCTAGGGTCAGGGCCCACCCATGGGGGATACAAAACCAGCAAGACCAGAGGCAGCCCTCCCAGGGACAGGGCCTGCACCCGAGTGCCGTGGGAAATCTGTAAGTCTGTGGGCATGGACCCTGAGAGGGCAGCCTCCCTGACTCCGCACCTCTTCAGGAAGACCATGACCACCACCCCCACACTACAGAGCTTCAAGGGGACGTTTGTGTTGGACAGACAAGCCTGGCTTCAGCTGCAGATGCCTTGGTCCTTGCACATGGCAAGTGACCATGTCGTGTGCCTCAGTTTCCCCACCTGAAAACTGCCTCGTCCCCCTGCCTGCAGTTCTCAGAGTACTCCCCTCCCAGACCCCAAAGGCAGGGGTTAGGGTCCCCTAGCCCCCTTCCTCCACCCTCCCATTTGGGGGGACCCCAGAAGCGCCTCCTCTGCTGCAGAGCCACTGCCCTAAGTGGCCGTCGCGGGCTTGAAAGCCCAGGAGCCTCTCCCCTGAGGGTGAAGGTGCAGACGACAGGGAGCCCTGTCCCAGTGGCAACACATTTCCTCTGCTTTCGAGATGGGCTTTGCGACCCGGGCAGGGACACACCCAGAGTCGGAGCGGCTGAGCGGGGCTGGAAGGCCAGACAGCACCAGCCCTCGAGGGCCTTCCCATGGCTCTCCTACGCTTATGCAGCACCAGCTGCGAGCCCCGGCAGGGTGTGAGCGCTGGGGGTCCACAGGGACTAGGGCTAAATGCACAACCAAGCAGAGGCCTTGCCTGAAAAGGGAGGGAAAAGAGAACTTTAGGGCCTCCCCGGTGGTGCAGCATGGTAAAGCGCAGCACTATGAAGCTGGCTGCAGCCCTTCACCAGGAGCTCGATCCCTGGCCGGGGAGGGACCCCAGGGCGCAGCAGACCCCTCCTGTCTCCCCACCGCTCCCCTCAGCAGTGGATCTCAGTAGATCCACTTGTTTTGCTCCCCACTGTCTCTGGGTCATCCTCTCACCCCCCAATACCTCTAGCATGTACCCCAGTTCTTGTATGCATAAGCAAATCTTTACAAGACTAGAATTTTAAATTTAAGCAAATTCAAATAAAACCAATCAGGCATTCCTCCCGCCCCCGATCACACTTCACATGCACCGCAGCCACACAGGGCCGATGGCTACTACAGTGGACAGTGCAGCTGGAGAATGTGACCATCATTCCAGAAGGTTCTAAGGGAAGACACCAGACTCTGTGTCCAAGTTAAGAGACAAGGTAGAACCACCGATCTGGGGAAGGGGAACTGAGATCTGAGACTCCTATGCATGGAAGCCAAGATGTAGCAAGCCAAGATCCCAATGACAACATTGTAGTGTTTCTTGGTTTCTTTTTTTAATGTTGCCACTGAAAGAAACAGGGCAAAATGTTATTTTTTACAACTGTTTGTGAATCTAAATTTGTTACAAAATTCCAGGCACAAAATGTTGATTTCTGGGTCCCTGATCCTAGCCTGATGTGAGAGGCGGTTGCCCATTTTCTGCCATTGTGTGCAGGGGTGAAGCCGGCCCCATGGGGAACAGCATCCCCACGGTGGGGAGCACTGTAATGGCCCACGAAGGAGCAGAGGCTGACAGGGTGGGGTCCCTGCTCTAGTGACCTTGGGTTGGAAGTGACAAGTGACAACCTTTCTGTGACTACACCTGGGGCTCGGGGTGTCAGTTTTGGCAAGCAGATTAGACACTGCGATGAGCCCTCCCTGGTGGCGCAGAGGTTAAAGATGCAGCGCCATCAAGCTGCAGCGCAAGTTCCATCCCCGGCCAGGGAGGTGACCCACAGGGCGCAGGCCTCCCCTGTCTCGCCCTCTGCTCCCCTCAGCAGTGGGTTTCAGTCAGTCTGCCGCTCCCTGCTTTGTCTCTGGCAAGTCCCCTCCCCCTCTACCACCTCTGGCAATGAAACATGCATCCGTTGACCTTGTTCGTCTGTGAATCTGACTGCTGGGGATACACTGACCACAAGCAGGGCGCTGTCCCTAAGGGCTCTGTGCTCCCTGGCCTGTGGAGCAATGCCCGCCCCCCTGTGGGTAGCAGAGCCTCCCAGCTCACAGGTCACAGAAGGAAACAGAAGGGGCAGGAAGAGGTGGCGCTGTGGCTCTGTGCTTCCTCATGGGAAACTGAGTCTCCCCCAGGGAGATGACGGGTGTGTTGGGAATCCCGCAGCCTCTCCACAAGCCGCAACACCCAAGCCCCTGAGGAGTGAAATGAACAGGAGCGGAGGGACCAAGGGCACATGTGTCTTGAACCTGCAGCCTCCCGCTGGAGCAGCCCCTTACCGGGGTGAAGACCAGGGCTGGTGGGTCCCTTTCCGCACAGCCCAGAGCTTGAGCCGGGAGTCTGGCCCTCCTGCGCCCTCCCCACCAAGGCTCACCTCTCCTGGGCTTGAGCAATGAAGTAGGTGCTTCCTCAAGGCTGCCTGGATTCCATCACACTTCAAGCCAGTTTTTCCTTCTGGGTGAATCTAAGACCAGCAGTGGCCTCTGGGATTCTTCTGGAGGGGGACAATAAAAGGGGATAATGAGAGGGGTGGCACCTGGGGCTTGGCATGGTGATTAGTCACAATGACAGGAGTGAAAATGTGCCCACACCCCAACTCTGGGGAAGAGAGGCCTGTGCTGGCCTCCTCCCTACCCCTTGGGGTGATAAATCACACTGGATGCATTTAATGAACACTTACTGCATAGCAGGCCCTTTGTGGGCTCTATCATACTTTTCATTCTGATTGCGATGAAATTCACCCTTTCAAAGCAAACAGTTCATTACCAGGATTGTGCCACTAAACTTCATGTAATTCTGGAACACTCCATCAATCCCCAAAGAAACCTTGAACCTATTAGCCTTTTTTAATTTTTAAAAAGATTTATTAATTTATGCATACACAATTGGGGTACAGGCCAGAGGTGTGGGGGATGAGAGGATTCACCAGCGACAGAGTGGGGAGCAGAACAGGCAGATCAATGAAGTACACTGCTGAGGTGGCAGCGGAGAGACCTGAGGGGTCTGCTGCGCCCTGTGGGTCACCCCAGGCCAGGGATCGAACTTGCGCTACAGTGGCTGTGGAAAGCTTAGTGCTGCACTTTAATCCGCCGGCTGCACCACCAGGGAGGGCCCTCTTCCCTTTTCTTAATTGAGATAAAAGTGACCATTAAATGTACAATTAGGCCCTCCCTGGTGGTGCAGTGGGTTAAAGCACAGCACTAAGAAGCTAAAGTCACTTCAGCGTGAGTTTGAACCCCGCCCCAGAGGTGACCCACATGGCCGGCAGACCTCTCCTGACCCACCCGCTGCTCCCCTCAGCAGTGTACTTTGTCAGAAGCCTGTTCTGCTCCCCACTCTGTCTCTGGTGAATCCTCTCACCACCCCTGCACCTCTGGCCTGTAGCCTAGTTCTGTCTGAATAAATAAATAAATCTTTTAAAAAATATATACAATTAAGTTAATGCCATTTAGTACATTCACAGTGCTATGCAGCTACCACCTCTCCCTAATTCCAGAACATTCCATTGCCCCAGAGAAACCCATCCTCATGGGCACTCATTCCCCCACCCCTGCCCAAACCCTGGTACTGTCCTGGCCATTTCACATCAATGGAAACACAATGTTGGCTTCTGTCTGACTTTTTAAAAAAAATAAAACTTTTTTTTTTAAGAAACAATTTTTTGGTTTACAGAGAAACCAGAGAATGGAGTTCTGTTCGCTCCCTCAGGGGGTCACAGGGCAGCTCCCCTATCACAGATGTAATCTCAGGGTGATGGCACTATGCAGACACCCGCACCAGCTGGAAGTGAGCCTGAGTGCCCGCTGTGCTGGTGACCGCAGCAGGCTCTCACCACAGTGGAGGTGGACCCGGGTGACCGATGGCCACAGTCACAGCCTGGCAAGCGCTCCGGCTCCTGCAGCTCCAGGATTTTCCTGCTGCTGCTCCAGGAAAGCCACGTGGAAGGGGCGGATCAACAGAGGAAACCACAAACAAAAATCCACAGCAGGCTCCCAGAACAGGCTGTGCCCTGCCTGGACTTGGCAGGCGGCCGGGGGCAGGGACGGTCAGTGCCTGGGCTGGCGGGCCGGGTGGGGCCGGGTGCCACCTAGGGGAGGCCCTCCCGGAGCTGGCACCACACCTCTCCCCACACAGGCCTGGCCAGGCCAGGGGCTGGGGGACGTGGCCTGGCGCTGGGCAGGCTTGCAGGGGAGGCAGCCCAACAAATTTTGTGGGGGTCAGGCGTAAGGGTGTCCAGCTTGCCTCCTGAAGGAACGGTTGGGAGGGCTGTGCCACCTGCTGAGTCTGGGCTCCCAGTCCGTGCCCCTGCAGCCCCGCACCTTGCCAGACTGTCACCCAGGCCCGCGTCCCACTGCCCCATCGCCGCCCTCCAGGCTGTGCTTCACGGTGAAAGGCCACCTCACGCGCGCTCTCCTTCCCAGCAGTGTCCGGCCTCAGCGGCACTGTTGCGGGTCTGTGCGGGTCCTGTTAGCCTCCCTATGTAGTGGTGAGGATGGGGCTTCCAGAACTAACATCTAATTGGGTCTGACCCCAACTCAGACCGAGTGTCCACCCAGGAGAGATGAAAACACCCACACACAACCACACGATCCCATCACAGCAGCATGACTCACACCACCCCTGGGCGAGGTCAGCCGTGTCCACCAGCAGTGACCAGGTGCACACGTGCCCCCACACGGGGACTCAGTCGGCCACGGAAAAGGTGGCAGCTCTGACCCTTGTGACCACACGATGCTCAGGGAGAGAAGCCAGACACGCAAGGCCACACGGCCAAGTCCACTGACGAGAAGCGCCCCGGACGGGCCGGAGGGATTTGTGGTGCTGGGGAAAGGGAGGAGGCTTGGGGTAACTGCTGATAGCGATGGTTTCTTTTTGGGGTGATGGACTAGAACTAGAGGTGATGGTCACACCTTGTGAATGTACCAAAAAACACTGAATTGGACATTTTAAATGGGTGGTTAGTTTCCTGGACTTGATCTCAACAGTCATCCAAGAACATAAGCAGCTCCCCTGGCCGCCCACTGCCTGGACGTGCAGGGGCAGGTGTGCCGCACACCTGGCTCCTCAGTCCAGTCGAGCCCTCGCCGTGGGTGACAGGACACCCCGGGACAGCAGTCACCCTCACTGTGCTCCATCCAAATCCCTGCGTCGGCCTCCCGGGCAGGGATGGGATGGCTCTGAGCCACCAGTTTGGGGCAGCTTGTTACCAGGAGACACAGGAAGCGGAGGCCAGCGCATGAAGTGGTTTCACGGCTTTTATTAAATCCTTACAAAACAGAATACAAAATTCCGGCATTGACAGTTGGCGTAAAGGAAAACTTGAGCTGTATCAGTTCACCTGGTACAGTGGAGTTAAAGTGCTTGGATGTTTTTCCCCCACTTTTATACATTTGAATTTTTTTCTTCAATACGGTAACATTGCAACCCCAAACGCTGCTGCCCGCTCCCAGCACCCCAGGGCCCGCCTTCTTCACAGTTCGCTCTGACCAGCCTCCGCCGCACTGTCCGCCGGGGCGACAGGCAGAGGGGAGTGCTGTCCCACCTTGGGAAAAAATGAAGTTGCTCACAGCTCAACTGTCTAGACTAAAATGGCCTTGGTGCCTGCTCTGGGTGGGGTGATTCCTTTTCACATAAAAGCAAAGAAACCCCACTTGCAAAATGTGGGATCTCGGATGGGCGAGAAATGAGGGCAGAAGCCCTCCCACACCCAGGGTCTCTTTGGGAAGGAGGGTCCACAGATCCAGGGGGGCTGGCCGCCCCCACTGACCACCCCAGACCACAACCAGAGACTTGGGGGGCCAGAGATGGGGCGTCCAAGCCACATCCTCAGCCCCACGAGGCCCCCCGACATTCAAGTATTCTTCGAGAACAGGGAAGCAAAGTCAACTGATGTTCAAAAACCGAGACAGGACAGACCGGAGGCCAGCGCTGTCGGGACTCTGCTGAGGCGGCAGCTCGTGTGCATGTAGAAAAGGGAGAAAGGAAGCCTGTATTGCATAGTGTTTCATGCCCAAGGCCCAAGGGACACGGAGGTCTCCCGGCGCCCGGTGGTCACACGACATCTGACCTGGTGCTGGACGGGCGCAGGGGGGAGGGGGGCATGACTATTCCTGGGAGGCCGCAGGAGCTCGGCCAGTTTCCTGAAGCTGGGCAGAGAAGAAAGGCTGCCCTTGGGGTGGGGGTGCAACAGTCCCCCAGGGTCACGCCATCTCCAAAGGGGGAGGAGCTGACAGAACTCCCATGACAGGTCTGAGAGGGGAGGACGGGAGGCAGGACATGGCCAAGGTCAGACTGAGCCCTGAGAAGGGGCACTTGGGTGCCCAGGTGGGAGGGGGTCTGTGGGACCCCCAAGTTGGCTGACAGGTGCCGGTCCAGCTCCTCCCACATCCTCTGGTGCCACCCTCCTGGATGGACAGAGTCCCTAGCGGGAGGGTAGAGCCAGGGGTGTGCCCCCTGGCTGCAGTTTAAGGTCAAGGTTCAAGGAAGCCCCGATTGTCAGTCTCATAGGGACAGAGACAGCAGGGGTGGGGGTGGGGGGACCCGGTGGGCATTTGTCTGTCCCGCCTGCCGGTGCCCATGCCTCTCCCTCTCTTGTGACAAGAGGGACCCAAGGGGCCCCAGCCCCCCCACCAAGCCACCAGGGCATCTTTGGGTGAGGGATGACAGGAAGCACAGACAGCCGTCCCTGAAGACACGGGGGCACTGGGAAGGACACCCCAGCTCTGGAAGACAGCGAAGCCCCCCTCCTGAGCCCTGGCGGGGCGGGGCGGGGGCTTTCACAGTACAGACGAGCATCTGGGGCTGGGGCATCAGGGAGGGGCACACCAGCCACACGCACCCTCCGCTCTCCTCCAGGGTGCCTCTTTGTTTTCAACACAGTAAAAAGGGGGAAAAAGGGGTGGTGGGGAGGGACAGAAAAACAGGGGAAAAACCCAACAGCAAAAACCTATATAAAACCATCCCCAGCTGAGCTTCACACCCAGAAACCCAGCCGGGGAGGGTGTTCAGGGAGGGCAGCCTCTGTTCACAGGCTGTCAATAGCTTAAAAAAATCTGCAGATTTGATGGTGGGGAAGGGCCTATGTACAGGGAGGAAGAGGGTCACACATGGTCCCCCACCAGGACCATGGGGGCAGCTGACAGGCTGGCACGCTGCTGCTGCTGCTGCTGGCGGCGCTGGGCCAGCTTGGACTGGGAAGGGGGAGACAGCTGCAGGCAGCGTGAGGTAGCTCGGATGACCACGGGCTGGCCCTGCCCAGCCTCCTCGGCCGCATCCTCCTCTCGCTGGGCCAGCTGCCGGTTCATGGCGATGGCCTCAGCCGCAAAAGATGTGAGGTCTTTGGCACAGCTGTTCCTGGCGACAGGCAGGGTGATCACGGGGGAGGAGAGGGTAAGGAGAGAGGGCAGCTGAACACCCCCTGCTTCCTTAGGGACACCCCATATGAAGGCCCCAGTCCCTGGAGCAAAGCACTGCCCTGTACGCGGCACCTAAGTGCTGGGGCGGACGTCCCCCCCACTCAGGGACCTGACTGTCTTGCTCGAGCTCCAACCCCTTCCCGGGCTCCGGCTCCCCCACGCGGTTCTCACCTCTGCAGGACGATGGGTGTGGGCAGGGTGTTTTCCGGGGCACACTGCAAGGAGACCAGAGCTGTAGGGCTAGAGCGCTGACCCCGGGGGCCGCCACCTGCACTGGCCTCCTGATGTCGGCAGGTTGTGGGACACCAACGGTTTAGGGGGCACAAGTGCTAAGGGGCAGACGCTGCAGGAGCCCGGCTGCACTCCCCCAGTGGCAATCACCAGGCCCGACTGTCCTGGAGGCTGGGAGGCACAGGGGTCTTCCCCCCAGCCTTGGGCCACCTTCTAGTTTTTGTGACTCCCCTTCTGGGAGCAGCTCAGCTCAGACGGCCACTGGCAGAGACAAACACCAGCCTCTTGCAGAGCGGGCCTGGGCGGGCAGGCTGCACTGTCCCCTGCTGGTGGGCCCCACCCGGCCCGGCCCTGCCTGACCTCAGTGCACTGCTGCGTCTACATGGCCAATTTCCTGCAACTCCCATAGTTCTCACCCCTGCCTGGCCAGCAGGCTCCGGGTGGATGGCGGGGACTTGATGCCTGCTACCCCAGGGTTTAGGTGTGTCCAGGCCTGACCTCCGGACCCACACTGCATCTTGGGCACCCCAAGGGTTCTCATATACTTGCTCAGAATAACCCTCCAAGCCCACCGGAGGAGAGTGGGGTGGAGAAGGGGGGCCTTCATGCCCTCCCTGGCTGGCACTCACCCCCTGCACCCAGGGGTGCTGCAGGACCTGTGCGGCACTCAGCCTCTGCTTGGCGTCGCGGACGAGGAGCTTTGAGATGAGGTCTTTGGCGGCGTAGGAGATGTGGGCCCAGTCCTTCTCAGGAAACTCATACTTGCCCTCCTGGATGCTCTCAAAGAGCATGTTCTGGGGAGGCGAGGGGGGCCATCGGTTACCACCAGCAAGGGTCTAGCTCAGGCCTAACACCATCTGGGCACACCTAGGCCGAGATATGGGTTTTTCGAGCCAAACTCCATCAGTGCCCCAGACCTGGCTCCCAGGCTCTGGCTTACGACGCTGGGCCCTGGACGGCCTGCTGGGCCCAGGGTGCGTGGTTGGCTATTCAGGGCATGACCTCAGGTCAGGACCCCAAGGTGCCCGGGTCAGCAGGCTCTGCCCGACCCCGTTTACAAAGGGAGAGTGGCCTTGAGCGGAAGTCTGGGGTTCGGTTACCCCAAACCATGGGTTTGTGCCCGCTCAGTTCCCTGACTGAGGAGTGCTTTTCTTCTGTGGCCTTCGGTGCGTGGAGGGGTGCATGTGGAGGGGAGGGGCCGTGTCCCCGAGGGGGGCGGGGGGAGAAGGTGCTTGGGCAAGGGGGCACCCTGGGGGGCACCGCGGCGCACGGGAGAGGGAAGTAGGCGGGGCCACACCTGGCAGGCCGGGCAGGCCTCGCCCCGGTCCCAGCCGCAGTCGCTGCCGCAGTGGCCCACGAAGGGGGGGTAGCCGCTGAGCAGGATGTAGAGAATGACACCCAGGCTCCAGAGGTCGCAGCGCTTGTCATAGATGCTGGCCTCCTCGCTGAAGGCCTCCACCACCTCGGGGGCCATGTACTCGGCGGAGCCGCACTGCGGGCGGGCGGGCCGGCGTCAGGGCCGCCGCGGAGGCG
>NW_004567126.1:30029278-30036730 GCF_000260355.1 Condylura cristata | reverse complement strand
AGCCAGGGTCCGGCCCCTCAGTTCCAGCCCAGCAAGCCCTGCGCGCCGCCTGGGCGCCTCTGGCCCAGCGGAGCCCTCACCGGGGTGAGCAGCTCCGGGGTGGAGATCGGGGAACAGTCTCCGTTGAGCTTGATGCCGCTGCCGAGGTCAAAGTCGCAGATTTTCACAGGGGAGACCTGGGGGGCAGAGAGATGGGTCCTGGTCCAGCCTGGAGGGGCCGCCTGCCTCAGCACACTGGAGAGGCGCCACCCGGGCAGGGCCCCTCACCTGGTTGGGGTGCTCGCAGAGGATGTTTTCCGGCTTTAGGTCCCTGTGGGCGATGCCTGTGGAGAAACCCCTGAGTGAGAAAGTGCGGGGGCTGGGGCACGCCCCAGGAGGCCTGGGCCGCCCGGCTGCAGTCAAGGCCCGTGGGCCGTGAGCAGGGAGCAGGGGCACCCACCTTTGTTGTGGAGGAAGTCCAAGGCGCTGGCCACGTCCTGCACGACCACGCTGGCCTCCAGCTCGTTAAAGTGCCGCCGCTTGTGGATGTGGCTCAGAATGGAGCCTGGCGGCGAGGTGGACACTGTTAGGGGCACCCACGACACCCCTGCACCCAGCCCCACACAGGCAGGGGAGCGCTGACTCCCGTCTCCTGGGAGCCAGACTTCAGTGTGGGCAGGGTGCTCCACCCCCAGCCCCTTCCGACACTCAAGACCCTCCGGAAGGCCTTCTGGGTGCCCCTGACCCCCCATTAGGGTTCGGCTGAGTTGTCTCCCAGGCTCCACATACCGCCCCGCATCTTCTCAAACACCAGATAGAAGCGGTCCTCTTCCTCGAAGAACTCGATCAGTTCCAGAACATTCCTGAGGTCAGGGGGTGAAGTACGAGAGGAGTAAGGCTTTTTGGGGTTGCTGACCGCCCACAGCCCAGGCGAGGAGGGCTCCCTCCCACCCCCTCCACCCCACCTGCCCACAGGGAGGTCGGCCTTGGGACCACGGGCCTCCTGCCACCAGTCACCGGCCCACAGCACAGAGCCCGGCACACAGTGGGTGCTCACTGAACGCTTGCTGGGGTGGTGAGGCCGACTCCTTCACTAGCTGGTACTGAGGCAAGGGCAGGTCACATTACCTGTGTCCCTGGCACTGATACAGCATCTCCACCTCCCGAAACACCCTACTTCGAATGTGGCCCGGCTGCTTCTCGATGATCTGAAATGGGGTGGGGGTGGGAAACACACTATCTAGGTCAGTCAGACACTCCCCGGTGTGGGAAGCCCCCACCAGAAACTCCCTGCACCATTCCTGAAGACTGTACTAGACCGTGGCACGTTGAGCACATGCTAGAAGGACTTTCTAGAAGTCAGAACTGTGACACCACACAAGTGGGGGGATGTATCAGGAGCACCTGGGGATGGGTGAATAGAACAGGAAGGGTGAGAGAAGGAACGTCAGGACCTTCATCCTCCTACCCAGATTCTGGAGGCGTATCTGGGGCCTAGAAAGACACATAAATGTAAAACATCCCAGAGCACCAGGCTCCCTCAGATGGGCCACCTCCCTTTCCTGACCAGAAGGCTGGTGGTCACTGGAGTGGCCCTAACACCACCCAGCACACCTGGCTGCTAGCCAAGCCCCACATACCCACTTGCCTTGAACCCAAGTCTGCCATCCCAGTTCCATGTCAGTCTGGGCAGATGTCCCTGTCTGACAAGCCATGGTCTACTTCAGGTCAGACTGTGACACGGCCCATGGTGGGCATATGCCAGAGCCTCAGGAAGCCAGCCCACACCTCTGCCCCCAACCCCTGGGCACTCAGAACAGGTGGGTTCTGGGTTCACTGTACAGTGCTTCCTCAGCCACTTTGGCTCAGAGAGATGGGGAGGAAAGGTGACCGCCAGCTCTTCCACACTGGACTCTCAGGCCACTGGGCAGTGGGTAGGCTGGGTCGTAACTTGGGCCAAGGGCTCCCTGTCTACTACTTAGACAGGGACTTAGAGGGGGACGTCGTGTGTCCCGCCAGCCAGTCTGGCCACTCTTGTGCACTGTCCCAGAAAGGAGTAGAAAGACCACAGGTCCTGGGGCCTTCTGAGGCAACATGAGCAGCCCGGCCTTTTGCATCAAACAAAACTCCACCCTGTTCCCCTGGGAATCTATCTGGAGCCCCAACTTCATGAAGGAGTGCAGCTCATGGGGGAAGGGGCTATGAGGTAATTGCAGTTCCCTCATCTGGCACTTGTGGGAAGCCAGATTGCCAGCAGGGTTGTGGGCCCTCAGAAGAGAGCCCAAGGTACAGAAAGTGCTGGATGCCAAGTCTGCAGTTCTGTACCATCACTCCAACCCATCTTCAGGTTCCCAGAGGCAGTGGCCAGAGCTGCCTTTGTCACTGCCATAGCTGATCGTCTCCCTTCACCTCCCAAAGTGAACCACCCTACTTAAGTAGGATGGCCAGCTCTCCTCTGCCTCCTCCCCGTCACCTCATCAGCAGGCATACCAGAGGAAGGGGAGTGGCCTGGATTGCCACCAGTAACAAAGGCTGCCAGCCAGCCAGCCGGCTTGCCTGGGAGCACCTGGCTTTTCATCCTGGGTAGGGAGCAGCCCGTGACCACGCCCAACCTAGATGCAGGGTCATCAGGGAAGCCTGGAAGGTTTCTCAGATATAGGGCCTATGGCTCATGGCTCCCAGGCTGCTGGGTCATATGTTGCATGGGGAGCATGCAGGATGTTCTCCAGGCCTGCTGTGGCCTCCCCAAATGAAGACCCCCTCTTGAATATCTAGTACCAGGTCACCTCTAAGTCTCTGAAACCAAGACAGAGAAGCCCTTGCGTCTAGACTAGCATCCTCAGAGGCCTGGGACCCGCTCAAGTCACTCAAAAGGCCCGCATCAGTTCTGACCAAAGCCCTCGCTCGCAGTGGCTCCTCAAGACACCAGGTTCTCAGTCACCTTTCCAGGGGGCTGCCACTTCCTGCCCAAACTTGGGCTCAGCCCAGGCTGACCTGGATTCCCAGAGGTGGCCTGAGTCACCAGCCCTGGGCCATTTTTAGACACTGGTTTTCCCCAGCTGCCATCAGGGAGCTCGAATGGCAGCTTCCCCTCCTGCCACCCTGCCAGAGCCGGGTCCCCAAGCTGCTCACCTTGACTGCATACTCCTGGTTGGTGATGAGGTTGACACAGGTCTGCACCCGGGCATGGGCACCCTCCCCCAGCACATCTTCCTGCAGCTGGTAGACATCTGGGGAGTAGGACAGGCTCTCAGTGAGAGTACCCTGGGCAAGCACCACCTCCTCGCCAACTTCCATCTCTCCACTGCTTCCACTCACCTTCAAACCTGCCTGAGAAGCTGTCGGTGGCCCGGCACCGCTTCTTTTTCTTGCTCCTCTTCCTGGCGTCTGGGATGTCGATAGGCTGGCTCACAGGCATGTCTGTGAAGGAGACCTGGGTGAGTCTCCCCCCGGCTCCCAGCTCTGGAATACGTGCCCTCCCTGCCAGTCTCTCACCAGGGCGAGCTGTGCACTCCAGACTGAAGTCAGTGTCCCCGTGGTGGGCCTGGTCTAGAGAGAAGGCCAGCTCGAAAGGATTCTGCCCCTGCAGGGGAGAGAGGAGAGTGATCAGGCCCTGTCTCCAGGGGGCAGCCCTGTGGGGCCTCCGGGAGTGCAGAATGGGTACGGGGCTGTCTCTGATGCCAGGGCTGAGTCACCACAGGACCCAGGCACACCCTGCAACTCAGCTTCCTCACTTGCAGAATGGGGTGAGCCTCACAGCCCAGGTGACCTCTTGTCTAGCGTGGAGATGAAAGGCGCAGGACAGACAGTGGGAGGGGGTGACTCACTGGTTCCCCAGGTGGGCCCCAGCCAAGGCAGCCCTGCCTGCTTTCCCATGGTCTGCTAGGCTCTGCCCTACCTGAGAAAGTCTTTCTGGCCTCAGTTTCCCCTCTGAGAGACAGGGCACCACCACCCTCCCCTTGTCTGTCTCTGCCATGGCCCCTTCTGCCCCTGGACCATTCTCTTGGTCCCACTGCCACACCATCCTCTGCTCCCTGTCACTCCCCTTCCCATCATGCTCTGTGCATTCTGAAGCAACCACCCCTTCTTCTCCAACCTGACCTGTCTGCTCCCAGAAATCCTAGTGGTGACTCTCCTGGTGACTCCCAGGGGCCATCCACAGGCACCAGTGAAACACATGAACACAGGCTGCTCTCTGCCCAGGCCAGTCTCCATTGTCCCACTGTAGCCCCAGTATCGAAAGGGCTGGGGGAACCCCTCAGAGCCTTTGTGGGAGGGCCTCCAGGCCCAGGGGGAAGGCATGAGGTCCTGACCAGAGAGCAAAGGAAGCCAGGGACTGGGGAAATGTTTTCCTCCGCTGCAAGTAAGAGGGAGCTAGAATACCTTTTTTGCAGAGCAGATGACCCAGTATAAGGTCCCTAAAACTGGGAAACTGAGGTCAAATCAAGTTTCTTTAGAAGCTGGCGTCCCCATCCTAGAGGGCGGGCCATGGAGGCCCTGTACACACTAATGACTGAGTCTGCTCCTCTCCAAGCCATGGGACAGCTGCGACGGGTGTCTCATCCAGCAGGGAAGGAAGTCAGAGAAAGCCCTAGGGAGACCCCACGGGGCCCAGAACAGATTCCTGGAGGCACAGAAGCCCAGCCAGCTGCAGAGGGGCAGGCAGAGGTCAGAGGGCTCTGACCTTCCTGGTCTCCCCTCCCACCCCGCTGACAGTTGCTAGGAGAGCAGGGCAGCACGGAGGGGGGAGGAAGGGGCGCTCCAGCCATCTTCTGCCTCAGTGGGAGTCAGGCACACAGCCCTTATGACAGGCCCCAGCCAGAGGGCTGCGTGGCTTCCACCTGGGAGAGATCCCACTTAAGCAGGTGACCAGGAGGGAAGGTAGATGCTCTGGGGTCAGCAATGGCTCTGAACCCAGAATCCTTTTGAGCTGGTTTTGCTCTAGATGAGGCCCACTACAGGGCGACCTTACGTGCGTCTAGGGACCACAGCCTGACCGTCATTCATGGATGGAAGCGGTGCCCAACCAGTGGGACTGAGTGAGAGAGGGCCTGGGTGCCCAAGAACTAAACCCTGGAGATAGACAGGGCAGTCAGAGCCACATAGGTACAAGGACACTAAGCATGGCTGCCTGTGTTCTAGTTACCACGAGCAGGCGGCCACTGGCTCCTTCTGGGCCTCCACCGTCCTGTCTTTAAGTGGAGAGGACGCATCACATCAAAGACACCTGCAGGTGAGCCCCGCACCATCCTGCTGCCAGGAAGCAGGAGGAGTATTCCAGGAGGGCAGCCCTAGCAGAGGGAGCAACTCAACTGACGTGAGACTCCTGGAGCAGCTCGCCCTGCCTGGCCACCAGGACCAGGACTCCCTGTCTAGGGCCCTCACATTCCCTTGGACTCCTGGTGTCCCACTTTGGCGCAGGACTGTCCAACAGCCTGCAGTGGCCGACCTGCAGTCCTGAGCAGAGTGGGAGGGCAGGCTGGGGCTGGCTGTGGTCCTCCAGTCAGCAGGCCTTGGCAGGAAGCAGCTGGAACCATCCAGAAAGTTCAAGTTTGCTTTGGCAGCCAGCTAGCCCCTCACGCTGACCCTGCCTTGGCTCCCACCCAGCCCCAGGAGGGGAAAGACCATCACTGGTGATGTCTCAGGTCCACCCCTCCCACCCAGCCCCCAATACTTCGTGCCAGGGCTGCGGCTGCCCTGAGTGTGTGTGTGTGGAGGGGGGTAAGGATGACAGGCGAGTGGGTAGGGGTGGGGCAGCTGGCTCGGGAAGCTGGCTGGACTGGCCTGGGAATTCTAACCCAAACAGTCTCAGCTGGCTCCTCCCATCCTGGTGCACAGCCCGCCAGTAGACACACACACACACACACACACACACACACACACGCACAAGCGCACACCCAAGTCCTGCCTTCTCTACAGGGCAACAGGTCCTTGCCCAAGGAGGCCCAGGGAAACCATTACATAATCGGGTCGGTGGGGTGGGGCGGCCGCTGACATCACTGTGTCCTCTGGGCCAGGCCCCTTGGGGCCCCTGCCCAGCACCTGCCTGTACCCCCAGATTTACCATCAGATTTACACAGGAGACTAAAACTCAGTGCCACAGACACTGTGGGCCACAGCATAAACTTTCCAACTCCAACAGGAAATAGTGCTCTGGCCTGAGGTGTCTGGGGGGTGCAGGATAGGGGAGCATCTAATCCATTCTCCCAGCCTGCAAACCACCTAGGAGGGCATGCAGGCCTCCCAGAGCTGCCTGAAATACCTGGAGGAGAGACCCCACAGGCTCCATGGCACCCGGAACAGGACTGTGGTCTGATAACTGCTCCCTATAGGTGCACACCTGGCTGAGGTTTGCAAGGGACACACCATCAGGCCCTCCCCCGGGCCCCCCCGCAACTCCCCAGAGAGAGAGGGGTTCCCAACTCTGCCTGGGATATGGAGAGGAAGGACGCGACAGGCCCCACGGCACTGGTTAGGACTGTGGCCCAAAGATCACCCTCATAGGCACACATCCAGCTTGGGCAGCCGGCAACGCAGGGCGGGTTGGGGAAAGGAGGGGGACAGACCTCCTTGAACCCTGAGGGAATCCTGGGGGCCGGCTCTGCCACCTCCTCCGCCCCCAACCCCGTGGTCTAGCCTGGCGAACCCCCCAAACCGACCCTGGCCCTCACCTTGAACGAACGGTGAAAGCCCTGAAGTTCGGTTGTTTTCTTCTGCACCATCTTCTGTCCGGGCCCGCGCGTCCAGCCGGTCCAGCAGGGGCCTGGCGGGGCGGCCCGCGGGCGGGGAAAGGCCGCGGCCTGCGCGGGCGAAAAGGACAGGTCAGAGCCGAACCTGAGGCTCGGCAGACTCCCACGGCCGCCGACGGCTGGAGAGCCCGAACATCCCCTCCCCAGTTCCCGAGGGCACCTACTCTCCCACCACCCCAGGCCATGTGGGGGTCTGTCCGTGCGTGGGCCCCCACCGTATCGCTGGACGTGGGTGTTTGAACGCAACATTCCCCGACACCTCCGAACGCCCCGTGAATATCCCTGCAGGTCTCCGACACGTCCCCGCTAACCACGGACTCCAAAGTCTTTCTCCCACAACATCGAGAGGGACCCCATCTCCCTAGATGTCCCCACAGGACAAGTCGGCCCTCCTGTGGCCCCACCCGCGCTCCACCGATTCCCGACATCCTAAGGCAACCCCGACGGCCCACGTAGCCACAGATTGTCCCACCACGTATCCCCACAGGCCATCAGCTAACCCCGGACAATTTCCCCGTGACCCCAGGCAGGCCCCCCCACCTTCCCCCTCCCCGCTGCACAACTGCCCAGAGACTCCAGCGAGCCTGCGGGTGTGGTGCGCAGCCCCGCGCTGTAGGGGCTGGTGCAGGGCTGGGTGCGGCTGCGGGTGCAGGCAGGGGTCCTGGAGCCAGGCTCGGGTCACTGGGTCGCTAGCTGGCTCCCCGGGCGCTGAGTCCCTGCCCGC
>NW_004567126.1:30024943-30029178 GCF_000260355.1 Condylura cristata | reverse complement strand
CCGCCTTTATGGGCCAGGCCCTGAGGCCCCGCCCCACGCAGGCTCCGCCCTCAAGCCCCGCCCAAACGCGCGCGGCGGGGGCGGAGCTAGAGGGACGCTCCATCCGCCGATGCGGCCCTGGGAGGGGCCCAGGGTACATCTGCGCGCCTGCGCAGATAGCGCGCGAGGTTCTTGCCCAGGGACGTGGGCGGGATCTCCGCTGGTGGGTGGGAATCCACCTGCTTGTGCGCTGTGGGGCTCTGGGATGCCTGCGGGATCCACGTCCGGAGCCAGGTCTTCCCTCTGGCAATTCCCCCAGTCTGTAGGCTAAGGGTAAAGTTACACTCCCTCCACTGGGCAATGCCTTTGCTCTAGAACCTGCTATGGATCCTGCTTGCAACTCGCTTCTTTGCCTCAGCTTTCCAATGCATACATGCCAAGAGGGGACAACCCAGCTGCCTCACCCAGGGAGCTCCCCTCGCTAGCAGGGAAAGGTGGCCAATTTAGGGTATGGGCACTGTGAAGGGCGCTCCTCCCCCATACTCCAAAGGCACTGGAAGGTCTGGCCCCAGCCAACCCCTGCCTCTGAGCATTTGGAGCTCGCAGGCAGCCCCCACTTCTCCCCCTGCTCTGCACGTAGTGTGCAGGCACACAGGCTGGGCCAGGTGCCGTGGAAGGGGAAGAGGACAGTGGTTGCTCAGCCTGCCCAGGGAAGTCTCCTGGTCCCTCCTCAAGCTTTCACAGCTCTCTGCTCAGCAAGCTGTCCACTCCCACTCGTGCTTCGCCTGTGTATGTGGGCCCTGTAGGTCTCCATGCCTTCTGGTGGCATAGGCAAGTATACATGGACCACCACCCCTCCCCAGAACATCCGTTTTGCATGAGCATGGATCTGACCACTGCCAGTCAAGTGCCCAACACAGGACCTGACAGACAGGAATGTTCACCTGATCTTGCTGAAAAGAAAGGACATGTCTAGACATGCTTTACGTGCCTGTGTGTCTGCGTTTTGGGGTTGTCGGAGTGCATCCGCTTCCTAGAGCCTCAGTAACCAAGTGCCACGCACTGGATGGCTTAACACAACAAGTTATTCTCTCAAGGTCTGGAGGCCCCTAGTCTGAGGTCACGGTGTCCTATGGGTATATCCTCTCCAAAGGCCGCGGAAGGATCCTTACTACCTCTTCCAGCTTCTGGGGTAGACAGCGATACGGGGCATCCCGAGACTTGTAGCTACATCACCCAGTCTCTGCCTTGGCCTTCACATGGCCTCCCTGAATCCCTTTGTCTCGGTGTCTCCCCTCTCTTGTGAGGACACCAGTCATTGCACTGAGTCCACCCCACTCCAGTATTATCTTAACCACACCTACAGAGACCCTATGTCCAACTAAGATCACATTTACAGGTCCTGGGGGTCAGGACACAGACCTATCTTTCTGGGAAACCCGATTCAGAAGTTCTTGGACCTCTTTTCTGCCTCGGTATGCTGTGCACCTATCTCCAGCTACAGAGGCTGACTGCAGTCTTCCCTCCTATGGACTCCTTTGGGTTTGCCAGTGGCTCAGGACAAATCCAGCCTGAAGGGCCAGGCCTACATCCTGGGCATCCGGACTGGAGAGAGTCCAGTGTGTGGGGGCAGTTTGTTCCAGTGTTAGACGCTGGGCATAGCACCAGGCAGTGCTCAGAGGAACGCTTTGTGCACAGCCTGATCAGGGGGTTCCCACATAGGCCCTGCTGCAGTTGGAGGAAAAGAAGGTTCTCAGGTGGGAAATAGACCCTGCCTCTGTCTCTGGGGTCTTTCCACCCAGGGCCCCCCACTTGCTCAGCATTGTGGTCATGGGGGCTGGGTGCAGCCCTAGGTGCTGCAAGGTGCTGAGCAGGTCCCTAACTCCACTTGATGCCAGAAGTCCCACCTCCATGCAGCGTGACAACCAAAGCCTTCCCGTGAGCCACTGTGCCAGTGCTGGGGCCATCCACACAAGCCTGTGCCTTTGGGGGGAAGGCTGGCGTTTCCACCCGTGCAGAGCTGGGCACGCAGGGCTGCCTCTAAGACACTAAGCTGGAGTGGGAAGTGCAGTTCCAGGGGCTAGTGGAGTTGGACTTTTGAGTTGGCACCTCATCTGGGCAGCACCCCTCTGCCTGCCTGTTCCCTCAGAGACAGAACCACAGCCAAGGAGGTCCCTAGATAAGTGAGGGTCAGAGACAGTGTTATCATTGGGGCCTCATAGGGCTGGGGCCTCAGAAATGTCTGATGCAAGTGGCCGTAAGTGTCCCTTCCTGCTGGCTGACTCATGGCTTGCTCCATTCCAGTGGCTCGGCAGTGCCGGGGAAGGAGCCAGGGCAGCTGTCCTCGGAGAGGGGAGAGAGAACAGGGCAAAGGGAAAGTTGGACGCGTGTTTTCAGGCTTCACAGCTGCCCGGCCGTGGGTGTCTCAGCAACACTGGGACCTGCCTGCTGTGGCACGGGCAATGCTGACTCACAGGGGCCAGTTGCTGAAAGTCCCCAAGGGACAAGCTGGCCCTGCAGATGACACCTCTGTCCCAGTAACTGAGGATGCGCACTTGGCTTGCATCTAGCTTCCTCTTCACCTGGACACCCAGGTAATTGTTGCGGTGTCCCACTCCCAGATGACCTGTCCTCCGCCAGTGACCTGGGGCAGAATGTACAGGGGCTCCCAGTTTTGAGGTGGTCAGGAGGCTTTCAGGGCATCTGTACAGGTCCTGGGAAGGCACAGCCATGCAGGGACACCAAGGAAGGGCTGGGCTTGGCTGGATGTGTGTCAGGAGCAGAGAGAGAAAGGGAGGCCCCCAAGGGGGGGGACCCCTGTCCCCCCACATGTCTTGGCTCACCTGCCCTCAAATGGCAACACGGGGGGGGGGCCCTCTGGTGACACAGGGGTTAAGCACAGCACTATGAAGCTAGCAGCAGCCCCTGCAGCACAAGTTCAATCCCTGGCCAGGGAACTGACCCACAGGGTGCAGCAGACCCCTCCTGTCTCCTTGCTGCTCCCCTCAGCAGTGTGCTTCGTCAATCTGCCTGTTCTGCTCCCCACTCTGTCTCTGGGGAGCCCTCTCACACCCTGTACCTCTAGCGTGCACCCAGTTCTTGTATGCACAAATTAAAAAATCTTAAAAAAAAACAAAACAAAACAAAAAAAAACGCCAGCAGCCCAGGGCCTCTCTGTTGCTGTTCCTGGCCCGGCTCAGAGGCTGCCTCCAGAGACCAGGCTTCAGGCCCGGAATGCCACTGAGTTCTACATGGCTCGGGTCCCACTCCTCCGAGGCAGAGGTCAGTGCTGCTTCCAAGCTACAGAAGGCTGTCAGGGCCTGGGGGTGGCAGGTAAGCACCCGAAGGATACCCCAGTCCTCAGCCCTGGACCTGTCTGTGGACTTTGCTGATGACATTAGGGTCCCGGAGAGGAGGGAGGACCCTGGATTTCTGGGGCCCTCGTGTCCTCCCTTGGCCCTTTATAAGAGGGACCAGAGAAAGGACAAGGCTACCCTGCTGACTGTGAGGACAGAGGAAGGGCCTGAGCCCAGATGCCTCTAGAAGCGGGAACAGGCAGGCCTCAGAGGAGCCGCTGCATTGGACTCCTGACCACCAGGACCGAGATAATAAACCCCTCTCATTTCAGCCGGTCTGTAGGTCGGTCCAGCACCCGGGAGGTTCACTCGGCACTGCCCTCCGGATACCAAGGTTCCCATTTTGCAGATGGGCAAAGTGAGGCTAGTTCAGCCCCCTACAGAGAACCCAACCTGTGCTTCCAGGGCCACGTGTCAGGGGGAGGCCCCTTGGGGAGGCAGCAGGTCAGGGGGACCGCAGGCCCGCGCCGTCCCAGGCTGCAGGAGCACCCTCTCCTGGGGGTGGACTCGCTAATGCTGCTCAAGTTCCAGCCAAAGAGCTGCTGGCGTGTGGCGGGCGCCTCTCAGTCCTCCCCGCCCTCGCAGCTGGACGCCGGCGGCGCCCAGTTTGCTCTCGCGCCGTCACCGCGCAGACGTGCCGAAGCGGGGCGTCTCCGCCTCAGCCGCGTAAGGCAGTTCTCACGGGGTGCCCTCGCCGGCTGCCCCGCGGGGGCGGAGGGTGGCCACAGCGGCGCCGCGGACTGCCGCACTCCGGGGTCTCGGCCCAGGTCAGCCGCGGAGGCCGCGCCTGCGCCCTAAATTAGGCTCGCGCAGCAGGGGTGGGCGGGGACCCACTGCCCGGGGGCCGGAGCGTTGTCACGGCAACCCGTTGCGTCAGCGCGCCTGGCGCCGCGCCGGGCT